>NC_045706.1:20026606-20628337 GCF_009834535.1 Camelus ferus | reverse complement strand
AGAAATGGTCAATATGTGACAATGGACCAGTTCAATTTGTGGATACTTCCTGTTCACCCAGATTTGGAGGTACTTATGAAAATTATAACATGGAATCTTGGCCTTAAACATTCTAGAATACAGATGTAGAAATAACAGTAAGATATATGAAATAATTAGAAGCTCAGATAAGGACCTATATCACAAAACCCCCAACATCAAGACACTGATGAAAAGAAAAATGAGTAGCCCTCAATAACCATGTCATCATACCATTATTCAAATGCAAAGATGATAAGGCTCAGCAATTCTGAGACAGAAAAATAGGCAGGAGGAGAAAATTGTCACTTGGGACATAATTGGAGCTGTGCCTCCATAAGAAGGATCCATTAGCTGTGTGCAGATGGAACAGAGGAGAGAGACACCAGTTAGAAGGTGACTGCAACAAGGCAGGGAAGAGATGAGTACCTAGATGAGTCAGGAACTCCGCGTCTGGGAAGGAGGAAAGGGAATAATAGTAATAATAATAACAATAAACAGAATAAAATTTTAAGAGAAAAAAAGAAAAATATTTGACCAGAAGTAGAGCAAAAGAGAGAGTAACTTTTTTTTTAGTTGAAATATAGTTGATTTACAATATTCTGTTAGTTTCAGGTACACAGCAAAATGATTCAATTATACATATATATATTTGCATATATATACATAAGGGAAGCACTATATGTGTGTGTTTTTATATATATATATAAGAATATATATATATATATATATATTCTTTTTCAGATCTTTTCCATTATAGGTTATTACAAGATATTGAATATAGTTCCCTGTGCTATACACTAAGTCCTTGTTGTCTATTTTATATATAGCAGTGTGCATCTGTTAATTCCACACTCCTAATTTATAACTCCCTCTGCTTTTCCCTTTGGTAACCATAAGTTTGCTTTCTATGTCTGTGAATCTGTTTGTGTTTTGTAAATAAGTTGATTTGTATTTTTTTTTAGATTGTACACATAAGTGATATATGGTGTCTGTCTCTCTCTGCCTGACCTCACTTAGTACAATAATCTCTAGATCCGTCCATGTTGCTGTAAATGGCATTATTTCATTCTATTTTATGGCTGAATATTAGTCCATTGTGCATATATATATATTATATATATATGTATATATATATATATATATGTACATCTTCTTTAGCCATTCATCTATTGCTGGACATTTAGGTTGCTCCCATGTCTTGGCTATTGTAAATAGTGCTGCTATGAACATTGGAGTGCATGTAATTTTTTGAAATTGGAGTTTTTGTCTTTCCTTGATATATAGCTAGGTGTGGGATTGCTGGATCATATGGTAACTCTATTTTTTAAGGAATCTCCATACTCTTTTCCACAATGGCTGCACCGATTTGCAGAGAGGGTCACTTTTGAAAGCTCCCATCATTTTGCCTGGATAGGGGGAGATTTTACACACAGACCCCAGGGACTAGAGCCTGTGTGAGGCTGGAGGAGCAGATGTGCAGGAGTCACAACACCTGTGTCACAAGCTGGTCTGGTGAATCACAAGGGGCTGCTGGCTGCCTGGGACACAGTCAGGGACAATTCCCCTCTTGTTCTCAGGTGCCCTCCTCTCCCTTCCTCTGCTGTGTGTTCTGCAAACAACAGATCCCCCTCTCCTATGAAACTCAGTTCTTTTTAAAACAAATTTTTTAAATTGGAGTATAGTCAGTTACAATGTATCAAATTACAAAATGCTATTCAGGTATAAAAAAAGAATAAAATAATGCCATTTGCAGCAACATGGATGGACCTGGAGATCGTCATCCTAAGCAAAGTAAGCCAGAAAGAGAATGTACCATATGACATCACTTATATGTGGAATCTTAAAAAAGAAATTCAGCTCTTGAAATGGGTACTACAGCATTGGTCAGAGGGAACAGGTCCCATGGTAGGTTGCACAGGGGGAAGATAGTTAGATAAAAGCAGAAAAAAATTGGCAATTAAATTTAAAAAAAAATCACAATGGCTTTTCTAGGGAGACAAGTGTTTTGGTGCAGTGAGGACTGAGTGTGAAGACAGTCAAACTTGGGTTAGACCCCTGGCTCTACCAATCACCTTGGGAAACTTTCTCAACCTCTTGGAGCCTCAGATGCTCCAAAGGCTGAGTGTTTAGTGTAAGAGTAAAGCTGAGCACACGATGTGAAAGCCTAGGAGAGCGCCTGCTGTGAACGGTCAATACCAGTTCTCACTCTCTCCTCTTTCTGCTGCTAATTATTGCCTCCAGGCTTAGCTGTCCATAGACCCCTCAGGAAGGGAGGAATGGCAGGGAGAAGAGTTGGTGACTGCTTTTTTCTTTTAGACTTTCAGGAAGCAAGGAAAGATTACAGACAAGGCTACTGTGTCCCTGCTTCTGAGGTTGAATACGCTTAGCATGGCCTTTCTTGGAGTAGCTGAGGCTGTTTGGCTTTGGACCACAAGTCTTCTTGTTCTGGGACCATTTCTTATCATGCCTGTCATTTCTTATCATGCCTGTCATTATCAAGCAGGCATTGGAATTTAGCAAGTCAGGAGAGTGAGAGCCTTGGAGATCGGCATTTGTGACTTTCCATCGGATCATATTTGATATTAAGGATATAGCTCAGTAATGAGATCTGGTAATTTTAGGAGGGTACCTAACTTCTGGTGTGTCTTCCTCTTGCCAGCTGTGAGACCCTGGCTGGGCCTCTGGAGCTCCTGGGCCAGAGAATGTGCCCTTTGTAATTTGGACTTACAATATCCTGTTATATGAAGAGAGGCAGTTGGAAAAGATAACATTTAAACAAAATTTAAATATGAAAATCACAGAGTCACAAATTCACAAAATGTGTCTATTTACAAAACCAAGACTTCCTCCTCCCCAAAAGACTCCTCTCCTTGGCAACACTGTTAGTTGCAACCACTCTTGACAAGGAAGAATACAGGAAAATTTTAGCATTACTAGATTTCTAAAGGGCCACCCTTAGAGAGAGGGTTTTTTCTGGATATCCCTTGAGCTCATTTAAGAAAGAGATCCATGCCCTCTTAGGATGTCAAATGTCCTTCCAACTCTCCCAGACTGATGCCTGGATTAAGGAGGCATCTTAATCTTTTCAGACAAGTGCTGGTGGGTCCAACAGATCAAAAGAGCCAGCTATACAGCTGCAAAAGCAAAAAATGTCATTTTCAAAGCTTAAATAGCTACCAAATAGCATAATTATGTCTGTCCAGACCTTAACCCCTATCACTCGTTTTAAACTGTCCATTTCTCCTTATTTGTGCAGCTCATTTCATTCAAATCATTGGGAAGAGGTAGATCAAACTGTTGCAGGTAGCAACTGAAACAAACTGGTTAAACAGGTATCTAAGGTGAACAGGGGCCTTCCTCGTTTACATATGATGGCATTTCAGTTTGAGAATTTGTTGTATAAACAAGCATTGGGGTTGACATTTAGCAAGCTCCCTGGTTTCCACTCTAATTGCCAGTTTTGTGCTTGGATACTTGAGTTATTTACATATTCATGAGATTAGAAATCAGCTCTGACATTGGGAACTTTCAAGCACATGGAAATCTTGCCAAAGCAGCATGGTATATAATGTTCAATATTATTTCTTACAAATAACTGAGTGCCTCTTTACTTAATACAGTGCCTTTGGGAAATGTGATGGCATTAGGTAGATATTAGTTTCCTAAGTGTTTGTGCTTGTGCAGAGATCATTTGAATATCCCCAGTGGGTTTAATTTGAAAGATCTGTTTTTCTTTTATTTCAGTCTTGCCCTTTTGACATTAAGGGGCTGCTGGATCTGTTCAAAAAAAACAAATAGAGATACTGTGAAGACAAATACTTTACTATTTAATGGCTTACTGACTTACTTGATTTATTATAATCAATAATATTTTCTGAGTACCAGGTATCGGTTCTTGCTTGCTCCATCCATTCTGGTTCAATAGTACCTTTTAGTGATTGACTAAGAGGATATTCAGCACTGTTGAAAGTATCTATAACTTCAGGGACTGGGAAGACACTGGATTCCTGTTAAGGTAGCCCTGTGTCTAAATCTGGTTATAACACAGCAGGTGGCTACCTCCCAGGTCTTTGAATAGTACATCGGCTGCCATCTATGTGTTGCTTGCTACGTGCCAGGCTCTGCCTTAAGTGCTTCACCACGTTATCTCAGCATCCTCACGCAGCCCTGGGAGCCAGGTACTGTTAGGACTTCCACTTCTCGGCTGGAGAAACTATTAAGTTAAGTAACCACTGAAGGTCACACAGCCATTTGCAGGGCCTGACAGCGTAGAGAGCTGCTGTTCTTAACTTGCTTGCTGTGTTGTCTATCACTGGTGAGAAACCAATGTGACTGAGTTTTAGAAAATGCTGACATCTCTTCCCTTATCAAGTCATCATTATTTCCCAGAGAATTCCTGGCATTCAAAGTAGCCATGATAGGTAATGGCCCTCTGTTAGGGCCCAGTCAGGAAAGTAGGAAAGATTAAAAAGAAATAAAGAAGTTGTGGACTTTTTAAAAATTAAGAATGGATATGAAACTTTAAATAAAATTGCAGGACTGGTAGAAAGAAGGGAGAGAGAGAACTAAAACTAGTTCTTTTTTTCTAAATACCTTTATGCAAGTTACTCAAGTTCCACTGTCTGTGCTCAAACACATCGGCAGGATACTTTTCCTTTTCTATCCATATGATTTTAACTCATACTCAGCCTTCATGTAAACAGAGAATGCCGCTGTTAATACTCAGGGTTTCAATTATATGTGCAAAGGGTCTCCTTATCAAAACATGTTCTCTTCCTTTAAACCCATGTTTTGGTTTTAAGTGTATCTTACACATATATACCAAAATACTGAAGTTGAGGCCAAAGTGCAAGCCTTCGGATTTCTTCTTTCTTTCATAAGCAGTGATACTTTGTAATATAGAGGAGAACAGAGATCATGCAAGTCCCCACGTGGTATTACGTGGACTGCTGACTCACCAGGCTCCAGAATCAGGGAGGTGATATAAACCCAAGAACATTCTAGAACTGCCACAAAATGAAGGGTGGCCCACTAAACTGTCCTAAAGGTTTTATCTTCCCTCCACAGATCACTCATTTAGATGCATTTTTTAAAAATTCACAAAACAATTTAATGTCTCCCAAAAGAAAACTGACAGGGAGATCCATGAACAGGAGAAAAACAAAGATGATGGGGAAGTCAGAAAAATGAGGGGAAAAAAAATGACTTGGGGACAACTACAAGGCGACAGATGAGGTTTACTTGCCCTGCACAGCTTTCTGTTTTAAATTTTCAAGTTAGTTATACACACTTACAAATAAGAAAGTATCACATTTCAAATAAAGCAGGATTACTTCTCTTAAAAAACTGGAGAAGGTCTGAACATTGGACCAGCCATCCTCAACAGCCAGACCAGCAGGCTGGAGCTTACCAACAGCCCCACCCACCCCACCCCACCCACCTCGGTGAATAAACACCTGTTCTCCAGTCTCCTGTGGCTCAGACCCAGCTGCTCTGTTCAGTTAGATGTCCTGCTTGTCTGTGCAGGAACGGAGTTCATGGCCTAGAAGGACTTGGGCATCCACAGGGTGGGGAGAAGAAGCCCACTGTGGAGGAATGGAGGAAAGTGGTCCCTCCTGCTTGTGGTCAGAGGCAGCAGGTGCATCTGCAGGGCTGCCTGAGGAAGAGGCCTTGGCAGCCCAGGGAAGCCCGGCAAGGGGGCCTCTCCTTCCAAGCTCCTAGGCGGTCTGAGCCCCAGTAGCGTCCACGTCGGTTTCACAGCCTTGCAGACTCTCCCTGGTACAGATCTCTCCACGGGGCCGCCCCGAACAGAGGCCACGAGCCCCGCACCCCGGGGTGCTCCGCAGAGCTGAGGCATAGTGCCTAGTCTTACACTCTTCCCCTGGGTTTTTTTTTTTTTTCGTTTCGTTCAGTCACATCTGCACTTTGTTTTCTCTCATTTCCCATGTTTCCCAACACATCATGTTTAGTGAGGTGTTTAAGACAGACTGAGAGATGCTGTTGGAGGCGACGTTTTATAGCACAGTTTGTACACTAGTTTATTGCCAAATTAAAATAAAGATGTAATCTGGCAGACTCGGCCTGCCGCTGAGACCTCCTTGGGAGGCTGTAACTAAGCCTGCACAGAAGCGAGAAAGTGGAGGGAAAACCAGCAAGGAAAGGAGGCACTCTCTCTGTGCTCCTGGCTGCTGGGTCTCCAGATGCAAAGAAACGAGAGGAACACGCAGAATGTTCGGTCTGCCTACTGCTTAATTACAGAAATAAAAGGTAGGTCAGTCCAGCAAAGTGAGCTGTTGGTGCTCCCGTAACGAATGGCCTGGAAGTCTCCATAGTGTCCATAGTGAGTCACTGCTGTTTTGTAAGAAGCCAAAGGCATGTGACTGTACGTGGCAGGTACACCTCTGCCCACAGGGCATGACATTTCCATAATGTCCATAATGCTTATTTTTCTGGAAATTCTTGGGGCTTTCCAAGGGCACACCCTCACATAGACCTTTGAGAGGCCGAGGAGTCTAGCGCTTGCATCTATACCCTGTAAGTCCCCCAACCGGGCTTCCTGAGAAGTCAAGCTACTTCCTACAGAACTTTAAAGGGAAAAAGCCTCCAAACCTTTTCTCTTCAGTCATTCTCGTGGTGGTGGGAGAACCACATGCCCCTTCAAGAAAGCTTTGACCTCTTGGCGACTACCGAGACATTTCATAGGTAGATTTTTCTCTCTCTAAGAAAAAAAGGCTGAAAGAATAAAATATCCTGATTTTATGAATTTGGAGGGCACTTGGCCATATACATGTCTCTCTGATTAAAGGATTTTTTTCTTTTTTTAATCTGGCTTCCTACGGAACTGATGGCCAGTAAAACTCTATCTTGAGCCAGAAAGGACAATCTGCTCAACCAAACTCTTTAAAAGCTCACATCAAAAGAGCCTCCATCGAGAATTCAGACACTCAACGTGAAATGCGGTCAGAGCAGAACGCCGCAGACCACATGGGCTCTCTCCTGCGAGCCAGAGACCCAGACCCTGTCCCAGGGCCCCCAGGTCTCAGTGAAGGTGAGAAAACACAATGGCAGGGAAATGAGGGAAAAGTAACGGCGGCTGTGTATTCAAAGGAGGGAGCATGTGCCTGAAAAGACAGGACAGCAAACAAGGGAAGAGAGAGGAGAGGGAGACTCTGTTCACAGGCGAGCTCAGTGGGAGCTGACACCTCAGTGCGATACTTTCTAACAGCACTTTCTGCCTGAGGATTTTGTTCACCACAGGCGTGTGGAAAACAGCATCCTGCAGAGGGAATCCCAGCACGGCAGCACCATCTCAGCTAGGGGTTCTGCAGCGGTGACTGTCACTGAAACACTGATGAGCGTTACTTACGCGAAAGAATGCATGTTCCCATTTCCCAGGCAAACACAGTCACTGGCCGCCAACACCAGCATGAGCCCCACCTTGGCACCCATCGCGGCAACTCATCAGTGTTAAAAGCTCTGTGTCATAGGTGATTGCCAGCTATTATTTCCATATCACTGAGCCACATGAGTGGCCCAGACCCCGCCACTTGACTTCTGGCCAACACCACCAGCTAATGGCTCATCTGATGGCTGGAGCCTGCACTCCTCCCTGCTAAGGCCCCACGCTGCTCATTCTGTGATCCAAGCCCTGAGATATGCAGTTATTCTCCAACCTCGACTCATATTAGTAGGTTAGCCACAACTTTTTTCCCCTCAGGATGATTTATCCTTCATTCTCTTCCAGAGAAACAGAGAGCTTAGTAAAAAGGCTGGCTTCTGTCCCTTTGCTAATCTCCAGAAATCACCATCAATTGAGTAGAAAGCCCTAATAAATTTCATATAAGGTTTTATTCCAGTGGCTGAACTTAGACATGTAATACCAATGAGTGGTTTTCTCCTTTGGGAAAATTCATTAACTTCTCAGATTTTTGATTTGTTAGCTACACACAGAGCAGGGTGTTAAAGCTTCTTCTGCCTCTAAGATGGTAGAATTCATTTGGTCTGTGGTCACGAAAGACATTTCTTGGTCCAGACCAGGACTACTGTGGTATCTTCCTAACTGGTCTTCTTGGTTTTGGCCTCATATTATCACAGTGCATCCTAATGTGCAAGCAGATTAATCCTTGTAATCTATAGCTCTGGACATATAATTCCACTGACTAAAATGTTCAAAAGGCTCCTAACTGGGAAAACAAAAATTATTTTGCCTAACAGTCAAAGCAGTCCCAAAAACCGAAAAGTAGGTTCCAGGAGTACATGTATAATTAGCTTTCCCAAATTTCAGTTTCAGCCAAAAAGATACATTCACAATCCTGTTAACATAGGTTTTCTAACTTTACAACTTCATATCATTGTTTATGACATTCCTCTTACGTAAAATGTGGCCCTCCTCCCCAACAGAGAGATGACATATTCATCAAGATCTAGGTGAAGTCATTTTATAAGACCTCCATCTCCTAACCTCCGGGCTGCCAGTTTCACACAGGCCATCAGCTCCTTTGACTGGGTAGGTATTGCGTGTGAGTGAGGGATCTATCTGCCTTTTGGCCCCTCTAACACTACTAATGAACTCATGCGTTTTTATCCTCTTTCCCTAGATAGATTGGATACCCCTTGGTGTAGTTATTTTATACCAACAGTGCACGATACTGAGCACTGAAACCAGACATGGTACCTAGTATTTGTTTTTGTTGTTTGGTTGGTTTTTTCAATCTCATTGGAAGTACACCTGCAATTGTAATTATCCCAGAAAGGAGACTTTAAGGCAAAGAAAGCCAACACCAAGTACTGCTCCTATACGTGGCTGAGTTGGGGCCATAACCCCCACATGCCCTGACTCCCCCAGCATCACCCACTCTGCCACAGTGCTCGTGCCAGAGGCACTGTCTGAAGGGCTGGCACCTAAAGGGTTACATTTTGGGGCCTTTCCTCCAACATAACTTCAAAGATGCATAGTTTTCACTTAGCCAGGTAAATCTGGCCCTCACTGTGCCTCTGGCATCCAGGGGAAAATTAACCAACTGTCAAGTAAAATACAAAAACCCAGTGGATTAAATGACTAATACTCTGTGTCCCGAGCCTCTCAGCTGTGCCTCTGGTAACTGCACCAGCCTGGACCAGATGCACTGTGGCTTGACTCCAGGAATGAAATTGTACATTCTGCTGAAAGGGTAGCCGGGCTGCTCAAGAGGGAAAAAATACTAATTGTAAATCTTTTCTATTTTTAGGCTTAATGTGCATTTTATTTGGCAGCAAGGGCAGCATGAATAAAACTCTAATCCTAAGAATTTTAATTTGCTTCCTCAAAAATGCTCCTGTCTGTAGACTTTGGAAAGTTTCTTATACCATTCCCCTCCCTAGAGGAAGAAGAACCCCACCCAGATAAAATCCTGCAATAGCCTTCCTCACTCAAGTGAGCCCAGGATTTCGTTGAATATATGTACTTTGTAATATATAATTTCTCTAAGGAGAATTCTCAGAGTGACCTCACTGAAACATGCATTTCACAAAGAACATTTTAATATTTTTACCTATTTTCCTTTCAGCTTTTATGGCTAGAAGCTCTCCTGCATGTGCCTGTGCATGTTTTATTTCTTTTAATTTTAATCTGATTGTATTTGCTGTTGTTTGCCTTATATTCCACCTGAAAACGCAAGTTCCTTAAAAGCAGGAACTGTATGTATTTTACAATGTATTTGTACATGACATATTCTGTAGCACTTATCCCATAAAATACGTACACGTATCATGTATGAACACGTGCACTCACACACACACACACACACACACACTAACAGACATAACAGCATAACTTCATTCAATGCTTTCTTAAGAAGTGGAACTTTCCCAAGGATCTCTCTGTCCTGAATGGGTTTTTCCTCAAATTGCAGGGCTTGTCCCTATCCTTGTTTACTAAAAGTATAAAGGTATATAGTTATAAGACCCTCCCCCAAAGATTTTTTTTTCTAATTGTTGAATATATTGTGCAGTGTTTAATACATGGAACTCTTAAAGCTGTGCACTTACCTTTATTTCAAAAATCTGAACTCAGGGCCAGTATAGGCTGAGCTCAGTGTTTAGTGAAATTAAAATGTGAAAAAAATAGTATACATCCGTTTAACAACAACAACAAAAAAAGTGGACCTTTCCTTCAACCCAGCTGCTGAGAGAAGAAAAGTCCTGAGATTACCTGATTCAGAATAATGTTATCTATGTACATTATTATTGCTCTCTGGCCATTTCTCTCACTATTTTAGCAAATCACTAATGTTCCTAACCTTTTCAGGGCCAACTTGAAGGGCATCCACCTACTCTTTACAGGCTCTGGTAAAAGCCATGGGACCCTTATTCCAAAAAATGCTCTCATCTCCACCTACACAAAACACTGTCTTAAATGCCATGGAGGTTGGGGGCTCTTTATGGGTTGAAGCTTTCAGGTTGAGATCTGCTTCCCCACAATATCTTCCTCAGTGTTTGGCTTTTCCTTTGTATAATGTTTCAGATGCTTACACAGCTCAAGCAAGCCCCTCTGAGGTCCACGTTGCTGCCCCTCGCCCCAGAGACAGAGTTCAGGCTACTGCACAGAACAAAGGTGACCACTGAGAATAAATTCAGAGATGATTAAGTAGCGGTCTTTTCCTGGGACAACCATGTGCTGTTGTCTCGAACAAGGTTACAAGGCTCACCTTTTGGTCTTGGCTGTATGCCAGAATCCAGTCCTCTTGCTTGGGATGGAAAAGCAAGCTCTGGATGTAAAAGTTCAGCCGGTACTTTTGATAGGTTGCCCCTTCATCTGAGCTGATCAGTAAACTGCTCTCAATCTCTGGGTCTGTGAGCAACATGATCTGCAGCAGAGAGTTGTTTGGGAAAGAAAAACAACAGAAAGTTAAGTTTGCAGATTTACCGAGCTTAAAAATAGCTACATTTTTGACAAGGGAGGAAAAGGGAGCAGGCAAAGAATGCTTGGCTAAACAAAGACCTTGACTCTATCACGTTGGCTCTCCTACCCCTTGGATCAATGCCATGGAACTGTCTTCACTAAGAAATTAAAGAAGCAGGGCAGGTTGAAAGGGAGGAGGAGGAAATAGAGGAGTGTATTTTCTTCCCTTCTATAGGGCGCCTTGGTGTTTCCCCAAGGTTACTTCCTTAATCTGAAATGCTTCCCATTATTCCCCTAACCTCAACTCTCCTTCTTACTGAGCCTCATCTAGTCTCCATTTTGGGGGGTAATAGAGCAAGACTTTTCAGTCTTTCATACGAAATGTAGAAAGAAACAAAAAGAGGATGGAGTCCGCTGTTTTTTCTCTCCTACCACAAACCCTCTTGTTCACATCAACAATATCTCTTTTCATCCTGCCTTTAGCCTGATTTTCTGAGTCTCGAGTCAAAAGCTGAGCATTCAAAAGCCTCAGGGGTATTGTACAAAGGTTCTTTCATCACCTGCTAATCTATGAAGTAGTTTACTTACTTATTTATTGCCTATGTACCCCCCTCTAGAACACAGGGCCCATGAGAATAGTGATAGCTGGTATTTCTCTACCAGGTGTACTCCCAGCAGTTAGAAGGAGGTTCAGCATGACATATACCCAGTGGATATTTGTCAAATGAATGAATGCAAGTTAATGGAATGAATGGAACAAGTTTTCAGAGTAGACCTGTGGATTTAGAAAGATGCCCAGAACAGTCTGAGCATCTCACGAATGGAAGGGCCGTGGAAAGAGTAGGTAGATGCCCTTCTCAACCTGCAGCCCATCGACAAGAGAATATGCTACACGCGTGTAAAAATTCACAGCTGCAGAGGGTTTGTGCTCTCTCGTTGAGATGGTTAATCTTGGCCAGAGCAATGTGAACAATCCGTGATAGAAGCAAGATGGAGGTGATGCCCTGAAAACTGCTTTCTATCCTCTCGTTTTCTGCCTCTGGGTATGTGTGATAAAGCACCTTATTCCCAACTCTCCGCAGGTTGCCTTTTGCGCAGGCAAAGTGAGCACCTAATGCCTCCAGACAGGTGGCTTTAATGCTACCCATTGACTTCTTCCCTATCAACTTATTAATTGGCACTTTCTGAGTTTGGTTCAGAGAAGCATGAACGATGTGCTTAATGTGTGGCCGTATGAAGACAAATCACTGCAGCCCGGGGTTTAAAGATTACTGGCTGAGGATGCAGCCATTTCAGGAAAAGAAGAGAGAGAAAGGGAGGGAAAAAAAAACAAAAACAAAACTAGAGCCATGTCATAAAAGAGCCAAGTGCCAGGCAAACACAAGGCTTTCTCAAGCATCTGGAGGCAATCATATTAAAACCTCAGAATAGTTAGTGTCATCTTCCAAAGTAGCGTCCTGTCACTGCAAATGGCACCTGAGGCTTGCGCACCAGACACACGCAGCCTGAACTGTGTTTATGTTAGCTGGGATTGAAGGCTCCTTGCTCTTCCTTCAGCCTGCTCTTCTTGGGAGAGGAGAAATGGCCGTGGTGGAGTGAGCGGGACGCTGTGGCTGTCAGCCACACTCTGGCCAGGATGGAGAACACACATGAAATTGGAGGCTAATTGCCTCTTATTCCACATTCTGGTGAGGCCACAGTCCACCGACCATCAATTCTGACAAAGATATAAGTTTCTCTGTCGTGCATTCACCAAGCAGACAGTGCTCCCTCTTTGAGAGGCTGATGCGGAACCATCAGGTAATCTGCTAACTACAAACTTGCATGGTTTAATTAAAGTCTATTGTACATATTAAGCAAGGATGGTCAGATGGCTTCTAAATTCACAAGCATATTTCCAGGTGATTTCATATTTACTGGCACATAAAAGCTGCCATTTTCCAAATAACAAATAAGTCATCAAATGATCATATTGCTTTGTGTCTCCAACCACAATTAACAATAATATACAACCACCTTTTACACCACTGCCAAAAAGTAATTTCCATGATAATAGAAAGAGGCTCAGTTTTACAGAGCATCTATTGTCTCAGGCAAAGTGAATTTCCCCCCCCCCTCTGATTTTCTATTTCCCTGTAAGCCAGAGTATGTTTTACTTTCTTCTCACAAGTGCAGACCTCACCACCTGCTCCTCCTGGCAGACTACTTAACCAAAATAAAAACCCTGGGCCTAGAGAACATCCTCAAATCAAGCTGATTTTTATTTATCATTTATTTAAAATATTTCTGATAATAATGCTCTAAGTCATCAGACTGTATATGATATTTCACATCCAAATAATAATGGATGGGGAAGGCAGAATAATGTAAATATTTTCAAACATATGGATATTTAATATTGAATAAATAAAATTCCTGGCTTCTTTGGCTTTTCTTCTGAGTACTAAAACTATGTAGACCAAAATCTCACCATCTCTACATAGTCTTCACCTAAAACCCTCTATTTGGGAATCTGACATTTTGGAAATTATAGAAGATGTCAGAAAATTCCCCTTGAAGATGTATCTATATTACATAAAACTTTCAGTGATTCCTCTTTCAAATCTCTGCTCCAATCCACTCAAAGCAAACAGGTCAGTCTGGATCCACTTTTGTTTAGCCATTTTTATTGCAAAAACAATGCAAGACTGCTAACAGAATCCAAAATAAAAGAAGGGGAGGATATAGCTCAAGTGGTAGAGCATATGCTTAGCATTCTTGAGGTCCTAGGTTCAATCCCCAGTACCTCCTCTAAAAATAAATAAATCAATAAACCTAATTATCTCCCTCCCCCACCCCCCAAAAAACTAATAAAAAAAGATAAAATCAAAATAAAAGAAAAACAAACTGTTTATGATTCTACCCTTTTGACGAGTTAAACCCCCTTCTATTTCTTTATTCAAAGCTACATATCATTTCATGGAGTTTTTTTTTATTGCTTTTCTTTTCATTTAATATTATGGTCTATATTCATTTCCACCTGAATCACAAACACACAATTGCATACACTAATACACACCACTGTGTACAATGTATTTCAATTACTTAATCACAACCTTCATCACAATTAGGTTACAATTGGTACAGTGGCTGAAACGTAGTGAGCACTTTATGAATTATTGCTAATTGAATAAATGCAATCTTACGATTTCAGTCTTCAAATTTAAATTCTTTAATAATTTTATTTCAAATGAGTTAAAGTTTGCTGTCATTTGTAGGTTATTAAAAGTAAACATATTAATAAGCACAGATTTTAAAGTAAGATCTAAATAGAAAATGTTTAGCCCATGAGAAAAAAGATACAATGTAAATAATAAGCGTGATCCAATCTTTATACATAAATGACATCATTTATAAATAAAGTCCTATCTTCTCAAAAAGTATTCTACTAGGAAATATCAAAATAGTAATTTCAAGTCAGTGAATGCGCCTCAAAAAATAATAGACTACATTCCTTAAATGTGTTCAGTGATCCCTTTTTTTTTGCTGGTTTGCACTGGTTCTTTACCTGCTTTTGGCTCTTCATAGGACTTTGAATAAATGGTTTAACCCTTTGCATTCTGGAATACGATCTGAATGACAGAACTTTAAAAGGTCTTTAAAAGGCGTGCCTCCAAACTTAGCAGGATTCCTGAAGTGAGCTCTCTAAAAGGAGGGCTTGTTTGCCTAGCATGAAGCTTGGTCCATAGCAGGTCCAGACATCTTTGTAGAAGAACAAACAAATGAACAAATGAGTGAGTCCTCTTTGTCCCTACCTTCTGCTACAATGCATTTCACTGAGCCCTGTGACACTGAGCGTCCGAGTCCTCTTAAACAAATTCCTGCTGTTTTACTTGGAAACAGAGTGTGAGGACAAGGGGAAGTGTCTGTCTTTACCAGGAAGGTAATTATTCTCTGTTCAGATCAGCCCAGGAGTGATTAGAACTCCTTTACTCGTGCCCTGCAGGGTGTGCAGAAGCTGCAGTGACTGCACTTGCAGATGAACTGTTTTCCACAGAAAGTCAACAACGGCGACACAGGCTCCCACCACCCGACTCCAAGCAATGGCTCATCATCCACTTCAAGAGAAGGAAGAAACCTTATCTGCTTTTCCTAGCAGTGACCAATGAACATGAAATGCAATTTATAGATTTCAAATATGTCACTTCTCTTTTTTTTTTTTTGTTATTATTCCTTCTGAAAGCTCAACATGGTCAAAAACTAAATGCGTTGCCATTCTCTTTGACCTGCTCCAGATTCAACATATGGCTACACAATCTAATTCTACAAACGGCTGCCTGGCAGCTTTCTGATCCTTCTAGGTATCTACTCAGGACATTCCTCCCAGAAGAATGCTCCTTCTATTTAGTTTTCCAGATTCTTTTTCTAGGTGTGTTGCTCGTGGAATTCCATTATGTACCTGTTTAGACAGGGTGGAGTTAATAAGAGGCGGCTTCACCACCTCTAGGCATATACTTTTCCCCACCATTTCTTTGATCCTAAAGCAAAGAATATTTATTTTATGTGTCATTCATCATTTGTTTGCTCATTTGTCTACTCCTTGTCATTCATAGGCTGGAATCAAGAAGAGGTCGTGTACTGGGGATATCTCTCTTGTTTTGCTCAAGGCTTAACTCAGATCCAGATGCCCGTATCTCAGGTGCCTAATAAATATTTTCCATAATAACAATGACAATGACAAACAGCAACAGTAGCAATTGGGTACTTTAGTTATGGAACCACTTTATTCTGTATAAGAGGCTATTTTCAAACCTCTGGCTCCAAAAAAAAAAAAAAAAAAAAAAAGTAAGCAAAATGTAATCAGAGCAAGTAAACAACTGGCTGACCAACTTGGGTGGAAAAGCTGCCCATTCACCTCTCGAGAGGAGCAATCACCCTTCCCAGATGCGTTGAGGGTGAGAACAGTAAGTGCTTATCAACTGGCAACTGTTTGGAGAACACAATTAGGGAGAGTTACCCAGGATCCCAGAATGATTCATGAAAGGAAATCAATGAAGTACAAACAATAGTGAGAAAAAGAGAGGACAGTGATTTTTAAAAAAAGGTTCAATCAAGTAAACACTGAGAGAAAAGAGTCTGTAGAAAGATGGACCCAGTGTGCAATCACTCTTAAGTCCCACTCTCACCCTCTCCTCTGAACTCAGTGAAGCTCACCTAATGTTCCACCCACAGTCATTAACACAAAGTAAGAGAATGTTTGGGCAATAAGACCATTTACTTATGACCTAAAGACTGATGCAGTGAAATTGCAGGGAAACTTTTGTATTTTATGCTATAAAGTTACTTTTAAACTATTCTTTTTAAATTAGGGCCCAAAGACTTTAAATTTTCAGGGAGAAAAAAGTGTTTTCAAGAAGTGTATCAAACAATTTCAGTCCCTCACACTTCTCTTCATAGCCTCGTCAGAAGACCTGACCTATTACTTGTTATGCAACCATAACTGATCATTCATTCAATACTCCTCTTACCAAACCCACTAGGGTACATAGAAGAGTAAGATTCACCAGGAATGATACCACATGCTTAACACTCCTTGGAAAATAATTCAAGAAAGAAAGCTTATCGAAGATGGCTTCTGATTTCTCTTCAGACTACTGAACACAACATTCTCCTCTGAGTTAACTTACAGAATCTCAAACTGAAAAGCACCAATTCACTGAGACTCCGCTCCCATCACTGTGACCCTCTGTGTACACAAGGGCAGGTTGATCTGCAGGGCTGAGCGTGAGGCTCTGAACCAGGCACTTGTTTTCCCCAAGAAGAGCCATGATCAAATCCTAAATCTGTGCACTTCTTCAGAAAAGAGAAAGCTGAATTTAGTGAATCCCATTCATGCCTGAGAAGAAGGAGGAAAAACAAACCATAAATACACCACAAGAATCACAACATGCCAGGGGCCGGACTCCGAAGATGGATTCGAGTTTCATGTCTGCCGCATCTGTCACACCATTTTAAAGAGCTCTCCGCTCGTGTAATCTCTTTTTTTTTTTTTTTTTTGAGCCTCAGTTTCATCATTGAGGGCAGTGATATAAAAAATGTTTACATTTATTGAGCATCTGCTGTGTACCAGCACTCTCTAAACTTTTAAAATATATTATTTACTAAATTATTAAAATACTTCAGATAGATAGTATGTCCATTTGATGGATTAGGAAGTGAGGCTTTGAGGAAGGGGGTAATTTGCTCAAGGTCACATAATCAGTGGTCAAGCTCTCTACGGGGTACACTGCACGTGTTTGCCTAAGGATCAAATAAGATCATCTTTGTGCAAGCAATGTTGAGTTGTGTGCAAATGTTACTGTAATTATTTGACATACAATGTCACATTTAGTACTGTATGTTCTGATAAAATATGATAGTTGAATTCTAAAAAAGAAAGAGAAAGAGATAAACCTTGTATTACAAATACCTCATAAAAATATTGCCTAGATGGGAAAAAGGTGGGGGCAATAAGGCACTAGGAAATAGATAATGGAGATTCAATAACAAGAAGATGGGTAAGGTATTTCTGAAGAAATAAAAATAATTTGGGGAGGGGAGACTTTAAATATAAATCTGTGGAATCAAGATACCGAGTCCTGGTCCACATTCAGACTTTTCACCATGTCCCTGGCCTCCTTTTCTTAATTCATCTAGTATCATTCCTCCGTAAGACTGATTTTATGTCTTCTCATTAGTATTGGTGAGAAAAAAAATGATAGAACGGCCAAAAAGCTTTAACCTGATGATACATTACAGGTAAGGAACAAACATTTCCTACAAGCTTGTTCGCAAAAAAAAAGTATGCTAAAACCAGTAAGAATCATCACAATGTGATTGTTTTCCTAATAAACAGAATCCTATGTCTAACTGGCATTTAAAAAAAAATCTCATTTTGCTGGAGAAATCACTATTATCATGCTAAGGGGATAGTAGGGAATATGGAATATTCATTAATACTTAGAATTGTGGGTCATCTGGCTTTTAAAAAATGGTATTTGAAAAGAAAAGAATGATGTGCGAATTTGAAAGACGTTTTTATTATTGCAGTCACTATGGAGACTGGTTAAATACCTTGAGAATATTTGAGCCGCCTTAAAAACCCCAGCATTATCCATAGCCTCTGCTCAAACTCAATCAGAACACACTTCCATGGTCATTACGAGTCCCAGAGTAACTTCTGTCTTAAATCCCCCAAGATCTATAAATGCCAAAAGGTTACATCATTTAAGTGTTAGCTGCCATCAGAGGGAGCCGTGATGCTGGGAGAAACGGACATTCATCTTCTTTGCTCGTGGGAAACTTTACAAGAAATGATGTTCATTTAATGAGAAGAAATCTCTTTATTCCACTAAAATGATAAAGGAGAGGAGCTGAGGAGAAAGAGCAGGAAAGAGAAGCTATCAGTATATTTTAACATTGATTTAGGTGAGGGACACACCATTTTGGGTAAAATCTCTAAGTTGGGCATTTGATTTTAGAGTCTGAATAAATGTCAAGTTGAAAGTCAGGAAAATGAAAGGAAGAGCCCATAGGAATGAATTCATTCTGAAAATCAGTGAACAGAACGTACTCACATTCTTCATCCTTTGCTGTACTTGTATCGTTATACAGGAATATGTTTTAATTTTATTTACATATATTAATGCTTCCTGGTAAACGGACAAATACACTCGGGTGCATTGGGGAAGATTAATGAGGTCTCAGCCACATGAGACCTTGCTAATGTATTTGGCTATTAAAGCTTTTCTGACAAGACGATGGAGAACACCAGGGGTTTCTCTCCAATAGGATTTGCAGATTAGTGAAGTGAGACTGGCCTCTGTAGCTCCACTGCTGCTCTCAGGAAGATGGGGCTGGAGGGGACCATCCGGGAAGAGGTGCCTCCAGTTAACAAGGAGATCTATTTCATGTAAATTTTCTTCTGAGTTCCTTAATTATTTAATGACAGACACTGATCATCTCAAGTTGTTTCTGAGAGGCAGAACAGGACGAATGTGCTTAATCAGCTGGCCCCAAGCATAATTACATCCTGCTGCTGTTTCTCTCTCTGCTCTCATTTCTTCTTCCCATTCCGTCAGAACAGGCAATACAGCGGTGCGATGTTTTAAGATAATTTTCCCCCCATGATTGCGTTTTCTCAGCAGTTCTATATCTTGGACTAATTCCATCTTAAAATAGCAGAACTCCTATGGGGTATCAAGAGAAAAGGACCTCTCTTCCACTTATTTATTGCTGTGCCACAAACTACATCAGAGGAGTGGTTTAAGACAACCATTTATGTTGTTCAAGGTTTTGGTGCTCAGGAATTCTGAAAGTGCTCAGGTGGCAGTCAGTCTCAAATCCACATGAGGTCAACTGCAGTGGCTGGAACTGGAGGTCCCCCTTCTAAGATGGCTTCTTCCCTCATGTATTTGGTCTTAGCCTCTCTCTTTCTCTGCGTTGCATCCCATGTTCCAGACCCTTTCCATGTGGCTTGAACTTCACATAGTATCACAGTTTCATGGTTGTTGGATTTCTTAATTGGTGGCTGGTTCCAGTGTGAGTGTCCCAAGAGCAAGCATCTCAAGGGACTCGGGTGGAAGCAGCATGGCTTTTTATGACCTGTCCTCAGAAGTTCCGGACATCCATGGTGCCAGATTCTATTGATAGAACACATCACTAATTCCGAAGTCGATTTAAATGGAGGAGAAAAACAGACTCTACTCTCAAGGGGGGACAGACATACTGACACAGAGGATGGCATAATTAATGGCAGCCATCTTGGAGACACAGGTCCACAACTATTTTCTGTACAATATGTCACTGACGGTTAAAAGAAGGGGGATGTGATAAAATATTATTACTATATTCAATATGAATTTAAAGTCTTCTTATAACCATAATATATCTGGAATATAAATAATTTGAGGTTATCAGGTTTTTCATTGGGTTTTGGCTGTGAAATAACCATTACCTTAAATTCTTGAAGGCTATAAATTCTCAACCTGATATCAGTTCAAGGTGAATATTTATTGAAGCCTAAATGAATTTTATTGTTAGTCTCAGAGACACCAAGAGACCCAAGGTCAAGAAATTCCTGTCTGTGGATTTTCAGGGTACATAAATCACCCAGATTAAATTATAGAAGAATAGGTCTGTTAAGTGTTCATTAAAGTATGCATAACTGACTCTTCAATAAGAGAGCCCATATCCAGGCATTGCAATCCTATCATTTAATTAAGGGTCTCATACTATAAAAAATGGATTTCTAGTAAAACCAGTTCTTATCCCTTTATGTTCACCACAAAAGCACCAATATCAATTACAACAGAATCTAGCAATTGGAAACAGAATATTTATTGTTCTCTTGGGTCTTAAAATAAGCTGATGGACTTTTTAGGTAGCCTTGGACCAGCAAAAACAACAAAGGGCCATTTGGGTCTGAGGGTGAATGGCTGTACACTAAATGTGTCCCAGAAACATATAGCAAGTTCAATTTTTATCACGCACAGACTCGTGTAAAAGCATCTACAATTTTTATTTTATGTTTTTTATTTTATATGCATGCTGCTGCATAGTTCAATTCCTTTTGCTACTACACCAAACCTATAAAACACTCAGCTGCCCCAAGTTACTACCAATGGGGAATCCACTTTAAGAAAATAACCACAGAACCAGACCTCTTGAGTTCAATGGTATTTCTCAGCATCCTGATTCAAAAGGAATAAAAGAATTCCCAAAAAAGGGTTCACACAAAGAAAAAAAGTTTTGCCTTCATAGAACCTTTGCAAACAACATGATCTTTTATCTATCCAGGCCAACATCTTCTACTATCTAGTCACCACAATTGATCAGAGGTTAGCACCTTTAATAATCAGGGCGATAACTAATCAAGGTGCTACCATGAAATTCAATTATAAAAAGTTCCATTCTACTTTGTGACTCTATAAGAGCATTTTCCTATTGAGATTCATATTCATAATGGGTTGAACACGCCCATAAAGATAGCATCATTTACAAAGCTGATTGATTTTGACTTAAGAGCTGCTTCGACCATATGAGAGACAGTTCACAGACACTTTAGTTTTCCCTGAATGGATCACAGAAAGAGTGAACACACGTCATATTTTTATCTGTACAGTCCTGGTTTACCCCTGTTGTACCATCATAAATATTACTACTGACATGCAGAAATGTATGGTTTGGATAAAACACAATCCTCTCTACTGAGAGGAAGATTTCTTTATCTGAAATCTTCAGAGACTTTTTCCCAAAAGTGAATTTTCTAGATAACTGAGCAAATTTTAAAAACAGTGACCATATTTAGTAAAAGAAAAAAGTGCTGTGTAATACTTAAATGTAAATGACATCTATGTTTTATACAGGAGAGCCTCAAACTCTCCCACAGAGAGACCCACACCTCCCTGGACAGAATATACCAGATATCATTTACCATTCCCTGAAATTCAGAGTTGTGAAAATATATCTCAATTAATTCATTTTACTATAATATAGTAATGCTTTCTGGAACTATGGAGGTGCACTGAGGTCTCCAGTGAATATGAAATAGTTTCCTGGGTTCAAATCATTCTCCATATCCCACCCGTCACCCCCACACTTGTCCACTGTCAGACAGGCTCCTACTAATATAATAGAACCCCTTTTCCACCTTCAATCTAAGTAACTTCTGATGACATCTTCTTATTAAATTAAAAACAGATTCTCACAGTTAACCCTGTTCTAAAATCAATGAATGTTTTCTAGAAACCTCACTCGAGTATCTTGATCACCACATGAGGCCTTGCCTGTAAAACCCTGATGGCTACTTGCCTGTTCTTAGACATTATAGAATCACACTTGTGAGGACCAGCCCATAAGACTGGTAGGGTCATCCTTAGAGCCCACACTGATCATCATCTTTTCCTCTGAAGGCCACACCTGAACTGTGTCAGTGTGCAGTATCATCTTGCCGCTGGGGAGACTCTCCAAACTGGACCCTTCTCAATTCGCAAACAGCTGGTACTGAATCTACTTCCTTTAATTCAGAATAAAAGGATGAAGACAGACTGTGCCTAGTGACAGGGATGCAGGTTTTAAGCTACTTTGCAAGTGTTTGGTTTTTGCTAAATATAAATGTGCCAGTGATACAATAATTCTGTTTCTTTTAAATTATTCATTTAACTTGCTTTAAAATTTAGTATTTTTTAATGAGTAAGAATTAACATGTTCATTGCAGAAAATTTTGAAAAATGCCCTCCCCAAAGTACTGAGAAACAAGAAAAGAAAAATCATTCAAACATCACTCCACAGAGATAACTGTCACTAACATTTATTTTTTTTTTACTGAAGTATAGTCAGTTATAATGTGTCAATTTCTGATGTCTATTTTGAAGTTTGCTTTTTCAATCTTTGTCTCTATGCATATATAGATATACACACAGAGATAAACATGGGGGAGACAGAGAGACAGACAAACACACATACACCCATACACACCAACACACGCCACAGAGGGGTTATGGGGGTGGAGAGAGAGAGAGAGACTCATTTACAACAGCAAGAGACAGTGCCACGTGATACTTTTTGCCTTTAAACCTTTCTCCACTTTACACTGCAAACATCTTCCAGGCTATGAAATATTCTTCAGTATTATCATTTTTTAATTGTCTACTTAGAATTTGATTATACAGATATACCACTATGCAATTAATCCCTCATAAGATTTTCAAATTTCACTAATATAATCTCATGACCTAATGTATGTTAATACTTTTGTACATCAATTATTATTTTTTCAAGTTATTCCCTCGAAGTAGAATATGGATCAAAGAACAGGAATTTTGTTACCCCCTTTGATACATATTACCAAATGTCTTTCAGAAAAAGAGAATATTAATTCCTGGTTCCTTGGCAGGGACCTGGGAAGTACCTATCACTGAAACTGTTTTTTTTTTCCTCCCTCTCAATGTTTTCTAAGCTGACTAGGGAAAAAAAGTATATTTTGTTTCAAGACACATGCATTACTAATGATAGTGAAATTCTCTTTCCTTTCTCCCTTTCTTCCTTTTGTCAGGTGCATTTGTCATTTGAATATTCTCATTCGGTAGATCACTCACCGGTTCATATATTTTCTACATTTTAAATCATGATTGTTTCCCTTTTTCTTATTGATTTATATAAATTGCCATTCCTACTTCAGAGTCTATTTATAACAATCTACTTATGCATATTTTCAATCTTCATCTAAGCTTCTAGAAAAAAGCAATAAAGTATCATTCTGAGCATATTAAACACATACACATGGGGATCCCAGGTGAGCATTTCAAGTTAAAGACAATTAAGAGATTAGAAACTCTAAACTGCACAGCACTTCAGTAATTGTGTTCCCTGAATAAATGAGTTGCAGAAAAACATTGTTTCTCCATTTTGACTGTATCATCAATTCATGGGCAAACCTTTCTTGTCATCCATTTATCATAAGTTGTAAGATGTTAAAAAATATTTCACTGCACCAAAACTCTGCAAATTTGTTAAGCTACTATTTAAGATTTTATATATATGTGATATTTTCATTCAAGCATTACACAGCACTTTACAAACATTAATTAAGATATTCCAACTGGAAATTGAAGCAAACCTCAAGGGAGTGAAACTAGGTAAGGAGGGACATGATAATTTCTCCAAGACAATTTCAGAGCATTTTTGGCATTTGTATGGCTCACACCCAAGAATCTGCTTCCCAGGTCTGCATTCTAAACATCAGACCACAAAATAAGCAGAGCTTCCAACCAGTGAGACTGGGCTCAGAGTGGTTATTAACCAATGTATTTAAATTTATCTAAAATATGAGAGAAAATGTAAACTAATCAATTTCCTTCTTTCGTAGAATGTACATTCATTTCATAAGAGAGGCACTAAATGGGACCTTGTAGAGTCTGTCTTGTCTATGGGATATTTTATCAAAAATAAGGAAATACTCAAAACAATTAAAATTCTTAGAATCTGTCTGCAGGTATCTCAATAACAAATAGAAAAAAATCACTTCTAAAATATAAGGGATTTTTTGAGAAAAAATTTTTCACTCCACCCTAGCCCAGATGTTCACCATTCAACCATTTGTTCCCTCCCTCCCCCTCCCTCTCTCCCTCCCTCCCCCTCCCTCTCTCCCTCCCTCTCCCTCTCTCTCTTTCTTTTTGCTATAATTTAGGCACAAAGTAATAGCTATTGTACTTAGGACTGGGGATTAAACTATAAATGAGACAGTGAATGCCTTCCTAGACTGCATTCTTCTGCAGTTGGCTCTGACATGGAAATCAGACATAATTCAGTGGGGAAAGTCCAGTTGCAGCGGTACTGACACATGCAAAGCACTGTGAGAACACAAAGAAGCGCTTTTATTTTCTGGTTGTGGGAATGAGGGAAGGAGCCACAGGACACCTGATGCTACAATGGATTGAAGGATGTGTAGGTATTTGATAGAAGGGCCGGAAAGGATTTCATGGCCCAGGAGTTAAGCTGGGCAAGGACAGGGAAGTGTGAACATGCATTCCGTGTTCAGGTAATAGCAAGTTCCTCAGGATGGCCAATGTTAAGTAAAGTGGTCTACAGCCAAGTTAAAAAGAGCTTTACTAGCCATGCAAAAGGGTTTTGACTTAAATTGCAAGAGATTCTATTTATTCTGAGCCATACACACAAATTCAAGATCTTAAAGCACTATATACAATAGCCAAGTCATGGAAACAATCTAAATGTCCCTCAGCAGATGCCTGGATAAAGAAGTTGTAGTGTATGTATATACACACACACACTCATATGTGCACATACACACACATACACAATGGAATACTACTCAGCCATAAAAAGGAATAAAATAATATCATCTGCAACAACTTGGATGGACCTAGAGATCATTATTCTAAGTAAAGTAAGCCAGAAAGAGAAAGAAAAGTATCACATGATATCACTTATATGTGGAATCAAAAAAAAAAAAAAAAAAAAAGACAACTGATGAACTTGTTTACAAAACAGAAACAGACTCAGAGACATAGTAAACAAACTTATGGTTACTGGGAGGAAAGGGGGTGGGAAGGGATAAATTGAGAATTTTGATTTGCAAATATGAACTACTATATATAAAATAGATAAACAAGTTTTTTCTCTATAGCGGAGGGAACTATATTCAATATATTGTAGTAACCTATAATGAAAAAGAATATTAAAATGAATATGTGTATATATATATGTAAGACTGAAACATTATGCTAGAAACTAGAAGTTGACACATCATAAACTGACTATACTTCAGTTTAAAAAAAAAGATCTTAAATCAGGAAATAAGAGGAATATAGCTCATGGAGAATGATCACTTTGGAGGTAATATAGAAGCTGAGTTAAAGAGAAGAGAATATGGAAGCAGGAAGCTCACTTAAGAGGTGGCTGCAATGGTTCAGCTAAGAGAAGTGTCAGGAACACAACAGACAATCTTAGACCAGATGAAACTATCCCTAAAGCTGGGGATTTTTTTTTTCATGCTCAGAATTCATCTCTGTGGTCCAATGCACCTTCTAATTGGAATTGAAGGATTCCAATCCAGTGATGCCAATCATACTTTATAGTTCTTTCCAGCCAAAGTTATAAGTACTGGAGATTCTGAAAAAAAGATTTTTCCGAAGCACATCACTTGGGAAATTTCACTGGAATCTCATCACCAACACTCTCCAAGGATCTAACAGGAGACAGAATAAAGAAAACATATGTCTCCCCAATTTAACACTTGCCAATGTAAATGAGCACATGTGCCTTTTCAATGTTCAACAAATTCCTCAAGCCACAGCATGTGGAATTGCCACAAAGCAAACCATAAGGCTACAAAGAATCATTTCAGTGAGAGACTTTTTTTTTCCCTCCTTGGCAAGTAGTGCAGTGAAATGCAGAGGCTAAAACTCCATGGTTCACAGGCTGATGCAGACCAGCACCCAAGTTCTGTGTAATGTAGCTAACGTAAGCCCCAAGAGCACTGTTTATTGGCCAATTTTCCAATAATGTCCAGGTTCACTGGGACCATATTCCCATATGGTCATCATCAACAAGAGCCTTAGAGCTGTTGTCTCCTAGAGTGAGGTCAGGTGCTTTCTAGTTTACCATCATCCACATTATCCTCTGTCACCTTCTTAGCAGTAAAAGCTAGGCTAGTTGGCTTCTGTCATTAATAAAATAACAAAATGCAGCATACATTCAGAGCTAAAATAAAAGAGAAGTTCTGCATCCTTGTTGCTATTCAAAATAGGACATCAAAAGATAGATTGAGAGATCACATTAGACACTGGGGTTATTCCTTACTTCCCCCATTCATATGTTGTCTCACTTTTTTTTTTTTAAATAAAGTGTCTGTGCCCAAAGAATCCCTAGTCATATCTCCAATGACCTGCTCAAGCCAATAGGTATTTGAATTGAGACTCCTCTAGAAGATAACACAGACTTGATTTCAAGTCCCAGTTCTTACTACTAGTCTTGTGACCTTGGGAAATCACTTAGTAAGTCTGATTCCTTATTTTCATGGCTATGAAATCAGGCTAAGACATCCGTTTCACAGATTAGGTGTTTACTAAGATCAAATGGAACCAAAGCAAGGAGCATAGCATTTTCTAAGCAAGATTAATAGTTAGAATATCATATAAACTTGAGGAATCCTAGAATAAGGAAAAAATTTTAAAGGTTTATTTGACTTACTGAAGTCTCTGAGAAGCACATTCTGAAGCAAAAAGGGAGATAAGTTTTAACATTTGCTGAAGGTATTTGAAGACACCATCTGGTTTTGTTCATGGAGCTTCTAGAAAACTAGGGCTCTGAGGAACACACTTTAGGAACTACCAATCGACAGTCTACACTGCTGGCTCACAAAAGACATGTAACACTTGTTAGTTCACTCTTAAAACTGGCTTGAGGCTTTCTATGGCTTTAGGTCAATCTCACTACTTAAAAATTTTCAGTGAGAACCAGACACAAAATAGTAAGAATGAGAACACTGAGGAACAGATCAGGTGATGCTGTGTTGATTACAAGTGTAGGAGGAAGCTCTGGCTCTGATGACTCTTCTTGTTGGAAAAGACTGACCAAATCCACATCTATTCTGAATACTTAGTATCATGTTGTCTTTTCTGTTACCTTCGGCATTTATGGGAAACAAGATGCTTGCCCACGTACTCAAGTTATCCGATATGATTGTGTTAAAACGTATCACCCCTACAGGACAAGGAAAGAAGTTATGTTCCAAAGGGAAATGTTCTGTAAAGTGGGTGCATCATTTGACAGCCAAGAGGAAAGGAAGTGTGCAGTGAAATGAGTAATGGGTTGCCACTGGCTGGTTCTGGAACATCAGGAAAGGCAACCTCTCTGAGCTCATATTTCATAATCTTAAAACGCTAGGTTGGAACAGATAGCCTCTAGTGTCTCTTTCAGTCCCAACATACAAACTATTCTGGGGTGAAAGATATATTCCAGAGAGGTAATAGGCCAATTAGATTTTAGTGAATCAAATCCCTTATACTCATAAATAATACTACCTTTTCCAAAAACATCATTCTTCATCTTCAGTTGATCTTTTTGTGGCACTAGATTCTGGCATTTGAGTCTTAAGTTTTGCCCTTATTTAACAGACTGTGCAAGGAATACCTGTTATTTAAAAGCAGTCTGTGCTGTTTCTTTGTGGCAAGTGAATAATTTCTTAACTTACATACTGACAGTTTGCATTTTCTGAAATCAAACCTATGGTAAGAAGGCCAGCAGAAAGAAAGTTTATGCTAAATGGAAACCTTAAATTTTTGAAACGTCAAGGTGTTTCTAAATCTAAGATCTCAAATTTTTAAGAAGATGTACATCTTCTTGACACATAGCGTTTCTCACCAGTCCCTTTATCAAATTTGTTTTTCCCCCGAAGGTAAATTCCTCCAGTGCTGCATTATAAGCATAATGCATCCCACCCCATCCAGGCTAAGCTGCCACTGATACCTGTAAGATTATATTTACTTCTTTGAGCTAAAATGTAAAGGTCACTTTGTTTATTAAATCTCAGCCTTGAGGCTAAATATCTTTCTTCCCTTTTCTAAAGGAAAGAAAGTAGAGAGAAAGACAAAGAAGTTTGGGAAATAGAAACTATCACGGATTAGCTGATTTGAAACTGAGTTCCCTGGATCTGAACCAAATTTAATTTGGCTCATCCAGAGCTGAACTAGACTTCTCACTTCGAACCAAGAATGTATCTCACATCGACGAGATAGCACCTTTCTCTAATCAAATAAAAACTGTTTTTCTTGCTGATCCATCATCCTTACATTCAGAGATTCACTAAGATTATCTACTGGGAAAAACAGTACCATTTTGCTCTGCTTCTCTTTGTATCTAGTGCATCAAACACCTCAGAGCATCTTGGAACTCGTGCACAATAGGATCCAAACCCACATTTCCATTTGTCAAATGTATCACTTGGTTAAAGGATGTTCTGCTCTAAGACTGAAAAGTAGACTCTCTGATGCTGCTAACTTTTGGAAATCTTGACCTGAACAACAACACGCCATTTTTTCAGTTCAAGGCACCTGTACTTAGGCGATTTTCCTGAAAACTGCACAGCTTTTCTTCTAAGCTCTGTATATAGCCCTTTTGCAAATAAGTTTCTTGCTGAGGAGGGTTTTGGCTGTGCCAGAATATGTGAAAAACAGAGGAGAGGAACAAACAACCAGGTGCATCCATGAATTTTTAAACCAGGTCTGCTGAAAAACGTGCAAAACAAAAACCCCTCCAACCACCCCTGGGGTAAAACATCAATCTGAATATTATCCCGAATCATCTCTGTTATGCGTCTACACCAGCCCCAGACAGATGGCCAATTTGCTTTTACCACCTTCAAGCCCATGCAGCCAGCCACTCCCAGCTGACGGCTTTTGCAGGCTGGGACTCTGACTGAGCAGTCCAGACACTGAGGGAACAGCACATCCCCAGGGTGGCGTGAGGATGCAGAAAGTAAAGCTAATCACACAATCCTCCTAATAAATAAATACATATATGCATCTGTTTTAAGGAGCGGTGGGTGCAGGTTGGTCACAAAATAAAGCTATCTGACATAAAAAGTTTACTCAACCATACTTTTGAAATATGAGTTACTATCTCTTAAGAGTCCTAAAAGGGGAACTGCCTTCTGTCACTTTATTCTTCTATTTTCTGCAGGGAAGACTAAGATTCTTGGATTCGGGAAAAGAGCTGTATGACTGAAGGCAGAACGATGACGTGCATTTCCACAAACATAGCGTTTGGCGAAAGGGATAAATCAAGCCCTATTACAGGGAATCAGAACTGCCTGTCTACCGTATTTTGCTGCAACTTAGACAGACTGAACTCCTGATTTTGATGCACCACTGCAATTAGATATGTTCTTAGTTGTGATCAACCTAGAACAAGCGGCCTTTTCTAACACTTTAGCTCTAAGCTATGGCTCCGATCTCTCAAGCAAGAAATGCTGGTCTATTAGTAAATAATTAAACACACAAGTAGGACTCATGCGCCACTGAAGTAACTGCTCACCTCCATGAAACATCTGAAGATAAAAAAGTATCCCCTAAATCACACTTACATGAAGCCAACATATGAATGCAAGACTTCCTAAAGGCTGGTATCTCGTCTTCCAGAACATTTTTAGGATTGTAAACAAAACCATCAACAAGGGTTTGCTGTATCTATGTGCTGTAGCTCACCAATGAACCACTGACAGCACAGATTGAGGGGCCAGAAAGTACACAGGTTACAGGTCCATCTTACGAAGAAACAGGAAGTCTCCCCAGTCCTCAGCAGGCTGGATGAGGTGACTTTCCTGTGTCCTTCAAAAGCACACTGGGTGACATGCTATCTCCCCAGGCCAGGTACTCAGTGTTGTTACTGTTGTTGCTTTATTTGCGTGTCTTCTCTACCAGATCGGAGTATCCATGCCAGACATGGAATCCGTCATCTTCCTCTACTTCCTCTTACGTAGTAAGTTGTTAAACAATATTTGGTAATAAAATGGACAGGGATTTTTTTTTAATCTTAGGATAATTTCTTCATTAATTTAATCAGTAAGTGTTTAGAAGAGCACTAAACATGCACATATCATTACACTGCAAATGTGTCACTGTTCATAATTTTAGGGAGAGCAGTTAAGACAATATAAGAAAAGAAAAAGAAAAACAGGAAGAAAGAAGAACAGGGAAGAAAGGAAAGAGGAGAAGAGAGGGAGAGAGTCTGTAAATAGCATTGCCCAGGGGGCATTAAATTAAATCCCTGTGCTTTATGTATTAACCATAATCAAACTATTACTTTGACTTTTTTATTAATTCATATAGCACTGTTATTTAATAGCTCTTACTATGTGCTAGGACCCATTCTAACAGCCATACAAATATGAACTCATGTAAACCTATAATTCTATCACTCAGCCACTATTTATATTACCATTTTACAGATTAATATACTGAGACACAGAGATTAAGTGACCAGCCTGAGATCACACAGAGAATAAGTGGCCAAACCAAGATTTAAAGTAAACAGCATCAAGTAAGCCAGAAGGATAAAGAAAAATACCATATGATATCACTTATATGTGGAATCTAAAAAAGAAAAAAAAAAAGACACAAATGAACTTATTTACAAAACAGAAACAGACTCAGAGACATAGAAAATAAACTTATGGTTACCAGAGGGGAAAGAAGTGGAGGGAAAAACTGGGAGTTCGAGATTTGCAGATTCTAACTACTGTATATAAAATAGATACACAAGTTTCTTCTGTATAGCACAGGGAAGTATATTTAATATCTTGTAATCTATGATGAAAAAGGCATATGAAAATGAATATGTATATGTATGTATATGTATGACTGAAACATGCTGTCAGCCAGAAATTGACACAACATTGTAAACTGACTATTCTTCAATTAAGAAAAATAAAATAAAGTAAGCAGTGTTAACTTTTTCACCATATGCTAGACAGCCTCATCTTGAATTTATAAGCATTTATGGATCACATTCAAAGTTCAAGCCACTCAGGCACATAAGGGATACATATGTCTAAGCCACTGACTTGTAATGCCTTGTATCGTTGGTTCATCTCCTGAGTACATGTTGTATCTTCTCAAACAGAAATTAAGCATCCTGAAATTAAAGACAAAGTTCAAACAGGGGGTAGATACTGTACAAGTGCAGGGTCAGAAGACAGGTTTGAAGATTTGGTAGTCATAGAAAGTATTACGAGAGAGAGATGATAAGCTTGTCTTCAGAGAGGCATTGCCTATAGAGAAAAGCAAGTACAATGAGCTAGATGCTCAGCAAAACTTGACTTTTTACAATTAAAAAACTGTGGGAAAAGCTGGCATAAATTCAGATGACACAAGAAGGAAAGAACAAGTCTTCATTCAGGGGTGATCTTGTTTCCTCTGATTAGGACGGCTGGGCCACTGCGTTGATCACACATGACCGCCTCACTGTCTGCAACATTAAGTGGAAACCAACCTGGTGCACAGACCTTGGGCCCAGACCTCTGTTCACCAAAGTGAAATTACCTAGCTTACAAAATCTAAAAGGAGACACTTACACAACATAGTAAAATGACTATAACTCAATAAAAAGAAAGTTCAAAAAAAAAAAAAAAAGAATAAAAGGAGACACTTAACCAATGAGCCAATAGGTGAGAATCATGGTTCTAGGATGAGGGTCATAGTCTTGGTAAAACAGATTGATAATGACACATTATCATTCCTGTAAATACTCATGCCTTTACAACAAAGTATGTTATAAAAGGAACACATACTTATTTGGAAAATATAGAATAGTGGGGAAATATGCAAAATTTATTATAATAGGCGATAAGCATTCACCTATACATGCACACAAAGAAACACACACGATCCTGATGCCAGTGGTTTTCACTCTCACAAACACTTTGTACATTTAAGTGATGAGATTCTGTCCTCTTGAAAGCAATGGCTGAAGGTTGTTAGTCAAGCTGTTCTGGGTACTGGTAATGTTCAGTATCTCTTCCCCAACATCTATCAGCTCTTTAGGCCTCATTATCTCAATGACACATCTTGGCTTCTCTCCAGCTGGTATATTGTTTATTGATTGATGTGAATAAGGTAGGAAGAGGAGAACATTCTCTGAAAGTTATGAACCACTGATAAAAAGAGGCTCTGAATGCAGTATCTGTCGGAACTGTACAGCCGAGGGATGCAGTGAGACAGATGACCGTGCATCCTCTTCCCAGCTCCCGATCTCAGCTTGCAGCAGAGAATTACTGGAGAAAGTTTCCTATTACAGTTGATTTCTACAAGGACATTTTTCATATCAAAATCTCCAAATATCTACTGTACAGATGATTCCTGTGAGTGAAACTGACATGCAACCATTTAACAATCAGCCTATCTCACAGGTTAAATTTGAGGAGGATATGGGGCCAATTTGTGGGGATTGCATCAAAAAAAAAGGAGGGCGTTTAGAAACCTGGTGTTTTTTGTTAGAAAGAGGAAGCTGGGAAAGGCGTGCTGGTTATTCAGACAAATTGATGGGGGAGAGAGAGTAGAAAACTGCTTCTCATTATTGCTGCATCAAAGAAAATCTCTTCTTATTCAGAAAAGAAGACAGTGTGCCCAGGGACTAATTCAGCAAGTTGCCACATCAGTTGCAGTTTGGATACATAATTAACAGCTGTGTGTATGGACATAATTAATCTCATGCTCCAGGGGAAAATGTATAGTGAAGTGTTGTTTTACAGAACAAACAAGGGAGGGTTATGTTTTGGAATCTGGACACCTGGAGACAATGTTTGGGAAGGAGAAACTTCTAGGTCAGGGATGTCATGGACCCAGCCCACATCCTTCCGAATGTCATCTGGGACAAGAGATGAAGAAAGGTACACTAGCTACACTAGCCACGCAAGCACCGACAAATCCTGAAAAATTCTGTTCCAGCAAAGCAAAACATCCAGATATCCCTGAAATCTTTCTGAAATCTAAGGTCAGGTAATACTATATTCCCAGACTCAGAGGACTTTTGCGTTTAAATCACCAAAGCAAAATCCTCCCACAGAAGTCTGAGTAAACGTTGAGCATAAAGAGGTTTCAGCAGCGGGAAAGGGGTCTTCATCTCAGAGTCTCCGAAGGGCAACAGATGAAAGTGGGACTTCCTGGAATTCTTCAGGGCGAATGTTCCGCCCGCCTCCGAGCCTTCTACACCAGGACTGTGTGGATATAATGGTGATCTTATTCCTGGTTTTCCAGAATCTCAAATTTTATATTTCAATATACTTGGACTTACACTCTTTTCATCAACTCCTTGATTCCAGTCCATTACAGGTACTTCTTCCTGTCTCATCCATGGTGGATAATATAGACCCAGCGTTTCCACTAGGTAGTAGGTAACATCTGCTCTGTTATTTCTCTCGATGTCAGCTGCCTAGGGGAAGGATATGTACCCTCTCTTTCAGAGGCTGGTCTCAAGCCCCTAAATCTTTGTACTGCCTCCTTCCTGCCCCAGTCAGATTCTCCAGAATAGATAACTGATCATGCCCATTTTCTGCCTAAAATTTCCAATGCATTTCTGTCCCTTTCAGCATAATATTTAAACTCCTCAGCATGGTATACAAAACCTTTTATGATCTGACTCCTACCTTGTATAGCTCTATTTCCCCATCCACAGCTCTAAGTGGCTCTCTGGAACCTTCTGGAAGCTTCTGGATGCTCCTTCTCACTGCTGTCTCCTCAGCCTGATGTTTTCCCCTATTCCCCCCACTAAGAATAAACTGGTTCCTCTTTATTTTCTTAATACCACTTAGATATCACTACCCTAGGAATGCCTTTCCTAACCCTCTACCAACCTTACATCTGGGTCAAGTGCTCATGAGCTGTTATTTAAGGAACCCTTCCTTCTACATGTCATAACATTAGAGATGAAGTATTTACTGTGTAATATAATATGCATTTTTCACTCGATTGCCAACTATGGAGATGTGTCTTGCCCACATTACCCACACCCAGACTGTCACCTCATGTAGAGTAGATGTCAATGAGTGATGTCTGAATCAATTACAGAGCGTGGCCATGTCTGGACAGAGCTGGGAGCTTGGCACCGGACCATAAAACCTTGACAAATAGAGTTGAGTGGCCTGAAAGCAATTTGAAAACCCATGTTGGGATATGTCTCCCTTCTTCAGATATATTTTATACTGCCCTTTCAAGCCCACAGTGAACATCCCCACCCCAGAGCTGGGACCGCATCAAGTCAGCTGGCCCTGTGTCATTAGTAGAAGCATGTAGTGTGACTTCGGGCCATGTTCCTCCTTCAACAGAAGGCTCTTAGCTAACCGAGGAATGTCAACTGCTTTCTGTGGGGCTCTGTCATCCATTATGGGGGTGAAATAAGGGATAGAAGCAGGTGCAGCAAGATGATTCCGTGTTCTTTTTATTTTGCACCCAGTAGGTACCCATTTCTTCTCTGCTTCAGATATACTAGTTACTCTACTCTGAAGATCCTATATGGAACTTCAGATACAGCTATTACTCCAGTAAAGCTGCATCCTAGAAATTTGAGTGGATCAAGCTAGAGTTTAACAGTGATGCACTGATGATAAACAAATGCCATCATCTGAAAGTGGGAACTGAAAGCCAGGCAGGGAAAATGTATGGCATTTGGGAAGAACGAGCCTCCTTGTTAGGGAGATGCTACTGGTTAGTAAGAAAGGCACCAGTTAAAAAGTTCACAGAAGTCCTTCATTTTAATAAGCACCCCATCAAAACATAATTGTTTCAATTTAAGTCTTTATAAAAACTTTTCTTCTTTCCTGTTTCAGGTTTGAAAATTCCTTATTAAAAGTAGCAAAATGAAAACCTTAATGTAGCTTTAAGAAAGCATTTATCCAAGAACAAATCTTCTGTAGAATAAACAAAAGCAAGAAAAAGTTACCCACAATTTTTAAAAATTCATTCAATCAATAAAGAAGATAGATATCACTTATATACCACAACCATTGCAAAGAATAACATTTAAACTTCATATAATGAAGGAAATAACAAATATAGAATACTTTGTTTAATAAGGAAGGTGAGTATATAATATAATTTTGAAATATTTTTAAGTAAAATAAAAGGAGGAAAGGCACTATCGTCTTCTAAAGATAAGCTTCACCTATCTAGAAAATTCACTTAAATAGAGCCCTAAAATCCCCTAGTATGGTGGACCCACAAATAATACTGAAATAGGTGAATATTTTAATGAACATCTCATATTACAGTAACCCTACAGCACAGAGGTGTACTCAGAATTAAAGCAGATGTTCTGGGAAAGAATATCATTATTTCTAAAGAGAGATAACCCATTATATAGGATAAAAGCGCTCCAAGAAAAGGGTATTCATTTATATTTATTTTTGCAAACTAGATCTTGGTTATTCAGTATTTCCAGAATGAACTTTCACTGATGCCTGAAGATTATGTGCAAACTGTAAATTTAAGAACTTGGATTTCAAAACCATTTGTATCAACCTTAGGATCCAATTGTCATAACCTTTTAAGCCTTCCAAGGCACTACAGATTTATCACTCCCCGGGCGTTCCAAAGGACTTGAAAAGGAGTTTTATCGCAATATATAGCATTTAAGTTCACTCACTGTGCTCACTTGCTAGTGAACATCATGGCTACAGATTAGATGAAAATTGTATTTAAAGATAACTAATCAAATGGTTAGATCAAAAGATATCATCAAACAAGTATTGGAAAGCCTGATAAGGATGATAAAGAACTAACTGTGGAGATTTTAAAGGATTAACTTACCTCCTTGAAGAGGTAAGGCTTAGAATCTATTACCTTCAGGGCTCCCATGCAGAAAGCCAGCAGCTGCAAATTACTACTTAGTTTTACACAGTAAAGGTCACATAAAGAGAGCAGATAGCAGTAGGCATCAAAGGAACTAGAATGTGTTAATTACTAAGGACCCTGTGGCATTTACATGAGATCTTAAGGTTACTATCCATTTAACTCATTAAAAAAAGAAAATCCTACGATGCTAACTATTTTATTCCTACATGCCAGGAAGATTAGACAAGTTGCCCAAGGCCACTCAGCCTGCTGACTGGCCTGTCATTCAGAGTCCCCAGTAGTGAATCATGCCATCAGAGAACCAATTTATATGCCCATATGGCATTTGGATATAGCATTTCTTCTTTTTGTCCAGGAGATATATATATTTTTTGAATATCACAATAATCTAAAGGAAAGAGAGAAAACAGTGTTTGATGGAGCAAACTCTACTCTAGGGTATTCAGAGCAATACTGGAACTATAAATTATACAGCAAGCAAAGTCCTGTGGGACTAGCGCCCATTTGATGAGAGACGAAGCCTTTTAAATAAAGAAGGAAACTCCACCTCCCCTATTACCCATGACAGATGCATAATTGCTTGGCTCTTTTCAACATCCTGTCCCACTCACTTACTACCATGCTATAAGCGGAGCTGAGACACTGTCTTAATTTTCATGGTCCTGAACAGAATATCAATAAAGGCATGGGAGACAAGCACGTATGTTTACCATCTTTCTCTTGGAAATTTAGCACAATGAGATTAATTCAGGGGAACCAACAAGCTTTCCTTTCCTTTCTCATCTTTCTCTTTGGATTACTTCTGTAGCTGCTGCGCTTGTAGTGTAATGTAGGTCAATGACACAATCAGAGGTTTTTTGCTAACATGACGATCTGCTCTGGAGAAAGGAGGAAGGAAAGCAAGAGGCAAGGGAGAGAGGGATTCCATCAGTTGGGAGGATGTGGGGCTGGACAGAAAAAGACCTTCTCCTCCTATTGTTTATGTCTGGATAGAGACAAAACCACAACACTCGAATAAGAGGCTGTCCCTTTTGAAGATGTTAACTTCCGTTTCAATGGCACTTAAGACATGCTATAAGAAACTGTTTCACTGAAAGCACTGGGCTCTGGTAGCCATCTTTGTCTCAAAAGTCCAAAGGTCCTATTGCCTGTCCCTCCCCTCTGGGCTCAGATGTTAAGTTGGCAGATCTCAGATGTTGAGTTTGCAGATCTATACAAGAATAGTGATTTCTCTTGGCTGGTGATTTCTGGCTGTGGTTTTGCAGGCTTTTCACTGAGATGTAAAATGAGGTCCTGACTACCCAGAGTCATTAAGCCTCCCTGGAAACTTTCTGCAAGGGTAGTGATATTAACAGCAATTGCCCTGGCCAGATTCCATTCCAAGTAATTAGATTCCACCAGGCAGTTTGTGACAAAAGCCTTTTCCCATGCCGTCTTCTTGGGTTCCTCTGCCCATCAGATACCAGCTGCTGAGCTCCAACTACTTTGGAGTCAAAACAGAGTTTCTGGAGCACAGTCATTTGTAGAATATGCACGGCTAGACAAATCCCCACAGCCTCCTTTGTCATCTGCAATGATTCCCCCGTTAGCTTACGATGTCAAAGCATTCTTGAAATTTTCCCATTTTCCAAGCTCCAAACTTTTCTCTTTCAAAGAGTCCTTCAAAAGCCTATCCTGTAAGGATTAATCCTACATTTGCCCAAGTTTCCTGATCATGGTACTAATGCAGTATTAGACTATTTAACTCAGCTCAATAAATATGCACCCCTCTGTGTCTGTGATTTTCTGTTCCTCGCCACCATATAATAGATGAGCGAACAGGATACCTGTTATTAACCCTATTCATATGAAGAAACAGTGGTACCCAAAACCATGTTGCTTTGCATATGCATCAGAGGAGAGTATATTTACAGCAAAGTGATAAATGATGTCCTTTGCTAATGAAAGTGGTAATTAAAATCAGAAGACTCTGCTACCTTCATCCTAGTTAGGAATCTTTGTTTTCTTTCTGAAATTCCCTCTGCACTGTAGGTAGTGCTTTCCTTTTACAATTTTGCAAAAACTGAGTGCCCCACCCTTCAAAAAAAAAAAAAAAAAACCTGCAAGGTGTAATCCTCCGAGAATATGCTTTGTACTTCTTTTTTTCCCCCATACACGTGTTTGTCCATACCTCAACTAAAGCCTTTATCATATAAAGCTCACCTTTCTTCTCATGGTCACATTTTTCCAAAAAGTTGTCTTGGAAATAACTATTAAAACATTGATCTTGTACATTTATTCCTTATTTTTCAAATATCTAAATATCTTTTCATATATGATTGCATTTTACTGTCAATAATCTTGAGAGACAGGAGAGCTAGTACTTTGTCCATTTTCCAGATGGAGTAAGATGTTCGGGATTCTACTACTGGTTCTGAAATAAAACCACCTGCTATGTATCTCAGAACAAATGGCTCAAACTCCTCTGGGCTTCCTTTTCTCCAAGACTGGTCCCACTGGTCATAATTCCCTAAAATAGAACCATCTTCTCCATGTAGCAAAAGCTCCCTGCAACAGCAGGTACAGATGATTTCTACGGGGGAAAAAGAAATCTCCTACTTTGCAACTGCACTTTGAGTTTTCCTACAAAGGGCACATCAGAATAAAATGTCCAATGGATTTTGAGTTTACAAAAAGAAAAAAACAAAACCAAAAACTGGCACCTTGAAAGAAAATTTGTGTCTAGTGAAGGTACTCAAGGATATTCATCATGTGTTTTTTTTTTTTTTTTTTGAAGTAGAGTTGATTTACACTATTATATTCGTTTCAGGTATACAGTGTGTGTTGTTTCATTTCATGTTGCCATGCCCCTCATCCATGTGATCTTCCCCATCGCACAGAGGACTATGTCCTCAAGCACACACAGCGGTGCTGCTGAGGCTGGCTGCCTCCAGGAGCCACGCTCCTAACCAACCACGCTTCAGCATCCATCTCAATGCAGGTAGGACAAAGCATCCCCAGATGCTTGCAGCCCCTTTCCCGCTGCCACACACAGTAGTCACATGGCTTCTTCTTGTTTTCCTACAAAACTTTAGAACTAAACTAGAAGAGTAAAGGGAAATAAAAAGGATATTGAACTTGTTCAGAGAAAAGCTGAGAGGGTTTCAAAGCAGTTGTGTGTTTTACTGCCAGTTGTAAAGAAAACAAGATGTGAGATTCAAGCCAAGTCATCACACTCAGATTCCATCTTTACATATTTATTTTCCTAGCCAAGGCATATTTCCTCCCTCCCTTTCTTTTTATGGGGGGGGGGCTATAAAGGTATACCATTTTTAAAAAACATAAAAAACAAAACAAAAGAAACAACCTCCCAGACTAAAGAGCTGCTCTGAGTTCCTGGACATCAGAAATGAAGCTTGACTTCGGCCTTGGCGCAGAGACAGAAGGTGTGAGGGATGGGGAACTCATTCTTTTCTTGGCGGAGAGGCTCCACAGCCAGGCTGCCCTTCTGAGAAGACAGCGGGATCCAATCTTCATGGCCTCCCGGAAAGACCCTCTCATCTTGCCAGGATCCCCGGGCCAGCCCTGTTCAATTGACTAGTCACTGCGGGAACTTGAAAGACATGACAGCCAAACTGCACAACAGAGATGAGTGACAGCTAAGCTTTGGCAGTGCTGGGTCAGAGGAGGGCTGAGCTGCTGAGTACAAAGGAAGGCACTAGAAAAGGAGCATCTGGTGGGATCCAATCCATTTATTCTTCCATTCATCTTACCACCTTCATAAACCCCTTCACGATGAACAAAATTTCCAGGATCTGTTTGGTAGGCTGATCTGAGCACCTACCTGGCTCTGGACTAAAGTGAGAGAACCCTCTCTGTGCATTTATGTCTGTCTCTTTTCAAACAGGAGTCATTTTCTTCCTTTGTTTTCGTTTATTTTTGTTTGTTTTATTTCACTTATCTAGTGTTTGTGGATGGGAGAGGAGAAACCTCATAAACATGAAATAAAAAGCATCCATGCTCACTACCAACTGTCTTTCTTTTGTAAGGTGGGGAATGTTCAAGTTCAGTGAGAGGTGAAAGCTCACATATCCACGCTTCCTTAAAATTCCCCCTTCACTGGCCCAAACTCAAAGCAACGACAATCCCTCTCTTCCCTCATCTTGCAGACCACAACACATGTTAGAATTGATTCCCAAATCTGTTTTTTAAAAAAATAAAACTGCATTTTTTTTTTCATATTCCACTCTCATGGGAACTTTGAATAGCAGTTTGTACCTAATAAGCCTGTGTGGGCTGCCTGTGTTTCATACCAAGATAGAGCCACTTGCTGTGCAAAGGATATGAAATTAGAACTCTGGAATAATGGAGTGGAATGCTCAAAAAAGAAAATTTCAAGAAGCCCCCCTCCCTGAGCTTATCAAATGTCTTTGAAAACACTGTAAAAGTAGCCTCCCACACCTTTGCAAAGTTAAATTGCTAGTAAGCAGCCCTAGGGCATGGAGCAACAAAGAATGATTTCTTCTAGCCCCTACTTCACTCCTAGGAAAAAGAGCAGAAGGGTAATATGCAGTCTGCAACCACCTGCCTCCCTAATCTGCTCCTGAAGACTGTGGCTTAACCCCTTCCTTAGATGCCCTGAGCGTACCTGCCTGCTCTAGACCTTGATCCCACCCAGCGGTCAAATGCATAATATGCTGTCTCCCTGCGAGGGGAATAAGGAATCCAGAAACCCAGTTTTCCTGTCAACGGGACAAATGGAGAGAAACAGTTATTTCACATCAAATCTTCCGTTGGCCAGTAGAGGGCAGGTGACTCCAAACACATAACAAGTATTTTATACTCATGTCACCAACACCAAGAGTTTTACCTACTTATTTTATCGAGAAAAATGAAATCAAGAGATTCCTTGAAAAATGATTCGTTACTGTCAGTACAGCTCATCTTTGTTCAGGAATGTGTGGCCTCAGGTGCATATGGGGGGATGGGGAGGTGGTACCCACTTAAAATGCAGATTCTCAGAGCTTCTGACCCAGAATTTCTGAGAAACAGGCCGTCAGCATCTCCATTTTGAACAAACTCTCTAGATGACTCTTCTCTAGGCTGAGGTTTAAGAACCTCAGTACTAACTTGACCACCATTCCCTGGATCTCTGAAAGTCAGGCGGACCTATCTTTAAGTATTTTCACACGTAGAGAGAAATCCAAAGGTTTCAGAACATTCAAGCTACCGCATTCTTCTATAAGTGGCTGAAAAACAGAATTACCGTTTCTGCTTGCTTCACTGAGCAGAAGTGAGTATCTCACATGCACCATTAGAAGAAATAACTGTGGCCCTAGAGAGATTATACTCCTTAGTTAATATACAGGGAAGATGAACGGTAGCCAAGAAGCTTAGGGAAATTTCCACGTTGCCGAGTCCTTGTGAGGTTACGAGCTATATCATCTGGACGGCCCACTCTCTGAGCCTTAGTTTTCTCAACGTTAAAACAGAGTTTAGGGCACTTACCCGGTTTTTGAAGTTTTGTTTTGTTTCATTTCTGCATCAATGATCATCATGTGTGGGAATATTCTCAGTTCATTTCACGTATGCATATATGACAGTGTAGAGTTTATTATAATCATGGCCTTGAGAAGCATGAACCATGGTTGTCCTGCTACTTCTCTGAAAGTGTGAGTCTGGGTTACTTCAAATACCACCTAACTTAAGAGGCAAAGGGAGGTTTCTGGTTCCCTGGCTTAAACAAGGCATCCTCTTTAATACTTCCCATTGTATTTCTCCCTCTCATAGTTTTCATCGTTTCCTTTATACATTTGATGTAGAAAAAAAAATTGGGTGGGGCATTCAAGAGGTTTATTCACTAGGGCCTATATGTTTAATCTTAGAAAAGCAGATTTTTTTTTCTTCCCCACTGCTGCTACTGGAAATTGCTTAGAAGAAGAGGATCTCTTTTCCAAGGAATTGAGAGGAAGTGGTAGTTCCTGCAAAAAAAAAGTGTGTGCCTAGAGACTCAAAGATGGTACAGTATCTCAAAGATTAAAGGCGATGATGAGGTCACAAGGGGAAGAACAAGTCCAGGGCACTGTGTGCCTGTAGTGACAGAGGACCACTTCTCAGTTGTGATTTCTCCAAGCAGCATCACTCAGGACAATGGACTCCACCTCTAAGGAGATCCTGTACCAAACATTGGCCAGTTGTCTTGCTCTGCATGTCACAGGCCACAGGTGTGATGCTGGGAGAGGTACATTCCTGATCTGCATTCTCTCCAGTGGAAAACAACAACCCAGAGGACACAAATACATATTGCGAGTAAACAGAGGCAGCCTACTGGGCCCCCAGGGAAGCTCAGAGCCAGGGTGAGGGACAGTGCCAGTTACAGGACTGTCGTGACAGAGGAAAAGTACAGTGAGGGTCACTGCCTGTCCTCCTGCCATAGCAGGTCTGTCCCGATTATTGTCAGTAGCTCTAATCTAAGAAATATTGAGAAAAAAAATTCTCAAACTTCCTTTTATTTATTCATTTATCTATTCATCAATGTATTCATTTTTTTTTATCAGCAAGCATTGACTGAGTTCTTCCTGGGCGCCAGTACTGGGACCTGGCACTAAAATGAGGTTTCCTTTGGACTCTATATGGAGTCTTTTTCAGATTTTACGAACATCAGGCTTATCCTGTAAAGCTGTCAAGGCTATTATCAAGAAATGATAAGCAAGAGGCTGGATTTTATACAAGCTGACTTAAAATGTGACATATGGTTTGCCTTTACATTTTCTCTGTGCTTTGCATTTTATCTGGGATTATATAATTCATATTTAAAACATGAAATTTAGTAAAGGTCTATAGAGGAATCAGCACTTAGCCTCAAGAACACTAGCAAAAAGTAAGCTTCCCAGACAGAAAACCGGAGCAATGTTTGGAGAATGGCAAACTGAAAGAGAAGAAACAGAACAGAAATGCGAAGACTGGGTTCTACCTAAAGACCACCAGCTACTAACTAGGTCTCAGGGCTAAAATATCATAACCCTTCCTGCCCACCTCACTGAGTTTTTGTAAGGATGAGACGATTATACACACATGCACACACAGATTTATGTAAAACTTTTGAAAATATATTCTATTTTAAATATATAAGGTGGTCTCATCACTCCCTCTTTCATATAAATGAGCTTTGGGAGAGAAAGAATGAAAGGAAGATGGAAGGAAAAAAGAAAAGAAGAAAGGAGGGAAAGAAGAAACAAATAAAGCAGTTGTACACAGGTAATATCCAATTTCAATACCTTTCTCTCCTGCATATTTATTTCAGAGTTCTTTGTAATTCCCCTGAGTTGGGTTTATACAGGAGGAACATGATGAACCATGGGCGAAACTCTGCTTTGTAATAAGTGGAGCGAAATGGTTTGAGTTTGATAATCTTCTGGGCTTTATCATATGAGCTTAACTAGCTCCCATTGGTTGCTGGGAAATGGGAGGCTGGCATGCATCTCCAGGGAGCCAGATGATCCCCACTCACCATGCTACACTCCCAGGCTCTACCAAGACCCATGGGGTGGGAAAAGTGAAGTGCTTTCCCGGGAAATTTTAAGCCCTCATACAATATAATCTTCGTGAGTCTATAAAATTTCAAACAGTAAGGACAGGAGGAAGAGGGGGAGGATAATATAACTGCAGGAACTGTTTTCTCTGCAGATCAAAGAATTAATTCCATTTTCTCAGTCTGGTGGTTCGTCCTAACAGTGTAGGGAAAAGGTGGGAGGAAGAGGCTATTTCTACAAGAAGAGGACCGCATCTGTTGTCCAGCTTTAACGCTTAGATCTGGAATTTTAAACTAAACAGGGAAAGGCAAATTTCAAGCTCCATTTACTTTTAGCAAATTGGGACTTCTTGTCTTAATCTGAATAGAGAGAGACTTTTCCTAGGCCACTGTGTTTACATATAACAACTTCTACCAAAATAAGTGGGCTGGTGGAATTTGGCTCAAACCTCATTAAAATGTCAGCAGCATCATATCTGCCTCATAACAGAAGATGGGGGAAATACAAGTAAAGAGTAGAAAGAGTTATAAAGGAGACGATATATTTCTGAATACATCATCAAGTTTATTTCTCTAAATTAGTACGTCTTAAGGCTTCTGGTCTGCCAGTGATACTGATCTTCTCACGATAAATTCTGTGATCTCAGACTACTTCTGGCTCTAGATGCCCTGATCTCAAATTCCCTTAAAGAGAGGAACTAAAGTTTACCTAAAAGGCTACCATCCTAGCCTTGTGGTAATAACATATAATTTGACGCGTAGAGGACTCCGTGCCTGACTTCCACACTCGGGAGTTTCAGTCCTTCTGTCAGTCTGCCACGGAGCAGGCCAGCTCTGCCTGGGGCAGAATGGCCCTGCAATTAACAACAAGTCACTATCCTGAAGTAACTGGCACGCTCTGCCAATATGTGAATCTGGGATATACCTGCAGGGAATGTCCCAATTTTTGCCTAATTATTTTATTTATTTAAGGTCTTCATTTGTGTTGACAAAGAAAAAAAGGTGATTTAACTGAAAACTTGTTAAGTCTTGTGGTCTGCCCCTTTTTCTTCCAGAGAAAACATACATTTCCATTCTCAGGTCAGGCTCTTATTGTTTTGGAAAGAAAAAGAAGAAGAAAGCTAAGAAGAATGCATCCCACCAGTGACACCAGGCACAGAGCCAGAATTACAGCAAGCACTGCAGGGGTAAGAAGCAAGAGATTTTAATTGGTGCCTAGGGTTAAAGGTCAGCTGTCTTGGAACAATGGGCATCTATGGTGGTAATTGACTGAGTCCTCTGAGGGAGTTTGTAAATGTCAGTAATGCACTTCCAAATGGAGGCACAAAGGGCTTGGGCCCATGGAACAAAGACAGCATTAGCCAGTTGAGAAAATATGTAAATGTGTTGGTTAAATAATGCATTCATAAAGCGTAAGAGGTAGGCACACACAAACAAACCACATAACTTAAATTCAAAAGAAAGCAAACTGCCTCCAATATCAGACAAGTGCCTTCCTGAGATGCAATGTCTTTTTCCCTAGCTTACCTTCAGCTCTTTTCCTGGAATTCAAACACTGTAATTATCTGAGTCCAGCTGGATGGATGATTTGGCTCCTAGAGCTACAGTCATCCTAGTGAAATCTGGGTTTATTGAAAGAGAAAACATCAGCATTTATTAAGTCATAGCTGTTCTTTCAAGAGAATTTAGGTCCCTTTTAGAAAGTAGTGGGAGAAAAAGATGAACTACAAGTTACTGAAACACCAGAAGTGCACACTGACCCACCAAATCAGGAGGACCTGACTGATCCTCCTTGACTGCTTACACTGCCTCTCTCACTGCCACGTTTCACTCCATTCTTCTCATTCCCCCCTGTTACCTACTGCCCTGATCCGGACGCTCTCCTAAGTGTTCAGTAAGTTTAATGGGACTGGATTGTTTAAATCAACAATTAGGGTGAATAATCTGTCAGAGGAGCACTTTTAGGATGCAAAAGAGTAGGACATATATGCTAATCAGATTATTTGTATTTCAGGCAGTGAAAGGTACCATACCCATTACTAATGTAAATGCCATGCTCATCCCTACCTGCGTACCTCTCACTTTAATCTCCTCGTCTTAGCAGGCTGGGTCGTTTTATGCACATTTGTATCTCTACAACTAGCACTCAATAAATGTTGATTGAACTAAATTACACATATACGTATTTTTGTGAATGTCATGATCCTGTGTCATACTGGTTTGCTTCATTGATCAATCAAAGCCCTCTCATGGTGTCTTCCTGACTATCCCAGATGACAGTTCTCTCCAAATTCTTAGAGCCTTTGTCATCTGTACTGTACTGTACATCCATACTGTACATCCATCATCTTCTGTCTTGTACTGTTCTTTAATTGCATCCCTGTAGAGGGAAAGTAAACTCTACAAGGGCAATGCAAGAGTCACACTTTTCTATACACATAAATATATATCTATATATATTTACCAATGTGTTTGCAAAGCACTGGGCATAAGCCAGTGTTCAATAAAATATGTGTCAATTGATTTCTTAAAATTGCACCTCCAAATCTCATCAATAGTTCTGGATGGCCAAATGTTACTTAAGATAAATGCTGAATATATCAAATCTATAATAAGGTAAATTTTTTTGGTATTAATTGTTAATAATGTCGCCACTGCCTGCTTATTTATTTTATAAAGATAGGAAGATTTATAAGAATTTGAAAATTTACATTATTATGTTAGAATTATAATTCAATTGGGCCATGAGGACTTCTACTTGTGTCTAATTAGTCAGTATAGTCAGATATAAATAGAAATTAACATGTTAAGATAGGTACAAACAGTCAAAATAGGCACACACTTTTTCACTTATATTTGGCAAATCAATCAATGCTCTGTATGCACTATGGTCTCTCAACAGTGGTTTCTCACAACACATACACTGAAAGACACTTTTCATCTTCTTTTCCCCTCACTTTTGACAAATACCTGTTCTCTGCGAAGCTTTCTTTGAGTGCCCCCAAACAGAGTTCTATGTACTTAGCTATTAAGACACATAACTTCAGTCCTGTAGTGGACTGTTTATACATTCATCTCCTCTGCCAGACTGCACAATCTTTAAGAGCAAAGACAACGTCTTTATTTCTATTCTACTTCCTAGTTCTTAAAAAAGATCTGGCACAAAATAAGCATTTAATAATTCTCACTGAGTTGACAAATGATAGCATAAAGCATGGCCATATAGTAAGAAACGGATAAAGATGGTAACGAATGAGACTAACATTTATTGAATACCTGCTGTATGTCAGGCACTTCTTTTTTGCTTTACCTCTTCTCATAACTACCTCTTGATATTGACACAATCGTTTTATTTTATTGTAGAGGTAAGGACATTGTATAACAAACAAACCAACAAATGAAACGTCGGCTAAGGGCACACACCTAGTCTGGCTTCGCTGGAATTTAAAGGCAGGCCGACTGGCTCCAGGGCCCATTAGATTAACCATTACACCACAAGTAATGACTCCACCAGGCAAAAATTCACAATGACGGCCCTCAAATAGCCAAGTGTGGCTCCACAGTGACTGCAAATAGATGCTGAGTTGTGCACCTGACAAGTGCAGAAACTCTTAAGATGTACACATAAACAGAGGAGGTCATTCCATAGAGGAATGGGGGAGGAGCTGGGAGAGACAGCAAGAAAAGGACAAAAATCCTGTAAGTACAGGCAGTAGCCAGGATATTTCAATCTGCTGCTGGGGAGCTGGAGAGCCCAGATCCAGGCCTGCCGCTCCTCCACACTTGAGTCATAATTGTGTGCTTCTTCCTGGCAAAACCAATTTCGCCCACAGCCATCAACATCTTTTCCCCCTTTGAAAGCACTCAGGAAGAACTGAGAGATAAAGGTAAATTGTACTCCCTCTGAAAGCTTTAATAAGTTCCTGGTAAATTAGCCAGCACTCTTCTCTCTGAGCGATCTCAAGAGATTCTTAACCTCCTATTGGAAAAAATTATGCTTTTATTATTTCTTTTTCTTTAACCTTCTGTCTTCACTGTGCTCTGTGTATTAGCTTTCTCTCATCACCATTTGGTTACTCTGAATGCTTTGTAGTGATCTCTGCTGTCTTCCCTCTTAGCTTAACATCTGTGCCTGTCCTCTCGCACCTTTTCTCTCTTACCTGTGAGATACTGTGTATTCAGGGTGTTTTATTTTTCTCCCCGTCCTTTATTTTCTGGCTCCATCCACATCCTTTTCTCCACTAAAGGCCTGCTCATTTCCTGGTGACAGATGCTGTCAATCCTGGAGATATTTAGTATTCTAGTCCCCAAACAAGCACACACAGCCCCAAGTAAGCAAAGAAGAGACTGCTCCATCCTAGTCATCAGACTGCAGGCCGTTTTACCTATGAAGATCTAAGCCCATGTTGTCACCTACAAGCTATGGTATTTTGTCCTGCAAAAGTTATTCTAAGTCGTTGACTAGGATGGCTATGGAAGGAGAAACACACTAGCAGCCAGGGACCTAGTAAAATGGGAGGTGGGTGCCTAGAGAAAAACCATCAAAAGAAGATTTGGTCAAGAGGAAGGTCAGGTCAGAAAAAGGAATGTTTAAACGGAAACAATTTAGCCCCTGAGGCCAGAGGTATTCTCTTAAATTTCTCCAGGGAAGAAAAAAGTGGTTTTATTAAAGATTCATCGACGCTGACTCTGTTTTTCCTGACAGGACCAAGAGAAAGCTCAGAGCAAATCTGTTATACTGGAGTGAAACATCCCCACCCGAGGAAATACGGCACGTTTCCTGTAGCCGCCAGCATTCATCTCCATCTATCACGAGAGCAGCACGGCTACTCACTAGAAACAAATGTTCTAGATACAGTGTGTCAAACACTGAATGATGGAAACCTCTGAGAAACCACAGGGAGTATGCTGGAAGCAAACAGACCAGCATGTTGAAAAGACTTCTGACCATTTTCCACAGATGAGCGTAACTTGGAACCAACCTGAAATAATGCATTTGACCTTCATAAAAGGGTAATGGATGGGCATTTAACATGAGGCCAGGCAGACCTCAGAGAACTCGAGTTTTAATGAGGACAGATGATGAGACAAAAATAAATAAATAAAGAGGTGGATAACTCAATAAAAAAGATCTGCTCCCCCAAAGAAGGTTAAGCAGATAGTCTATGAGGCATATTTGAAGAATGATCAGCCTCTGCTACAGGCTTTCTTTCATTTTTGAGAACTTCTCTGCACTTGGCCATAGAGGCAACCTACCTTTTGAGACCCACTCAGTGGTATAAGAAACATGCAGTTTCCAGATCAATCTTACTTCATAATATTTTGAGACTAACTCAGGCTCTCTCTACCTTGATTAACTTCATTTGCTCAATAGAAGTAACACCAAACGACAGAGCTCTATTGTTCCCTGTTTGGGAAATAAATACCACCTGACATCAACTAGAGGACGTTGTCTTAATTTAGAAAAGGTTGATCTGGGGATCTGCTTATCACCAGTCTACCTACTTGACAGCTAGCTAGCTACCTGTACTATTTTTTTTTTTTTCATTTTGTTTTTTATTGAAGTGTAGTTGGTTTACAATGTTAGTTTTATGTATATAGCAAAGCGATTCAGCTATTACCTGTATATTTTTAAAACACAAATATGGCTATTAAAACTCTGAATTATAACGTCAACATCGCATAAACTTCATCCTTATACAGAGATAATTGAGTTGTTTCTTTTTAGATCAGCAATTCATGATTAATATTTAATGTATCAGATGCTTATTATATGTGATAGACCACAACATCTTACAAATGAGGAATAACAAAATATGTGATGTTAATTATGCACGAACCTTCTTTCCAACAACAACAACAAAATACTTAGTTCTACTTAAAGCTGCTTGAAATAAAACAGTGAATTACTAGTTAATCTGACATGTTCTGAGAAACCAGGCACATTCTGAATGTCTTCTCTTTTTTTTTAACGTTAGTGTTAGAGAGACACAGATTCAATTAAAGTCAACTAGGTACCTAACATACTGTGCTAAAATTGAAGACTGTGGCTTGATTAGCTTTTTTAATCTATGACTGTTATCATAGGTGCTTTGATTTATGGAAAATAGTATGAGGTACATGGTTATTTCAGGAGTAATTCCATGTACAGAAATGGAATGGCCTACATCAGTGTTTTTTGGTTTTTTTCCAACTGTGTTCTGTGTTGCCCAAGAGTCCCACAGGGCTCCCCAGGGCCACATTGGGGTGACGAGGGAGTCTGCTAGTGGGCACTGTTCCTGAACTCTGTCCCTGTTTCAAACAGAGCACTTTGCACTTACTATTCTACAGCTTGTTTGAAAGCCGGGGGCTTGGAGGACTGTTGAAAAATCACCCAGAGGGTGGTAAAATGTAGATGCACTATGCTTTCTTGGATTTGATTTAATTTCTGAATGCTCAAGAAAAGAAAGGAACAATGCTTGATGGAATGAAATAGTCTAGACACTCAGCTGTTCCCAGGAAGGATCAAAGGAGATGATTTCTCCCTTTAGCCGTCACTGCCCAGGTTAAGTGCAGGAAAGGAAGCAGCCGTTTGCTGAAAAAGTCACTTCTACTGAAGTCTGGGAATGTCACTTGCACTGTCCCTGAGTTCATGTGTTGTATTTCTTTATGAATGAAACATACGCTATTTTTTCAAAAGATTAGAGGCAAATGCATGATCTTGTGTACAAAGGGACAGATAAAAGAGTGAGGGAGGAAAGAGCAAGTGTTGCCTGCCCGCCAAGGGAAATGTCATGCGCCCCTTTTGATGTATTATACAATACACTAGCTCCCCTTGGCCTCGGCAGATAATGTCGAGTGAGTGCTACGCAAAGTCCTAGCATTTTAAATATTAATCATGCTCTTCTTGGCTAGAAAAGACAAAATTATACACTATGGCCTAGAAATGACTATAACCTACAGGGATTTTTTTTTAACTATCCTTGTTTATTCACTTGAAATAATTAATTTTATAATTAAAGAAAATAAATGAATCAAAGCTAGTGTCACACTGACTTTTTCTTTTCAAGTTCCAGCCTAGGAGTCCAAAACCCAACCTACGTTCAATTAAAATCCTTATCTATGTGTTGGACACTGACTGAACCCCAAGACCCTGGCTCGGCATGTTTGAGACAATAGCTGATCAAGGCACTTTATCCCATCTAGGATGCTGTGTTCTAAAAGGAGGGCTAGACAGGGTCAAAAAGCAAGTATAATTAGAAGAGAAAAGTGCTAGAAAAAAGAGGCAAATGCCTGGGAGATTGGGGGAGTGAGAAAATCTCAGTGGAATTGATTTGATTTTATGGGATAGGTGAAATTTGGGGTTGACTTTAAAGGTCTAATGATCTTAGCTATTCATTCGCCAGTTGAATGCAACCTTAGGCAAGACACTAATCTTTCAGCATTCAGTTTCCCTATTTGTTAAATGCAAAAGCAGAATCTGAAAACTTCCAACATCTTTAAGGCTCTGATTTAATGATTCCATCATTTTTCTTAAGAGGAGCTGGTAGACACTATCAGCCACACTTCTTCCCTGTCCCCAAAAGTCACATACATGATACAGACCACCCAAGCAAATGACAGGAGGTATTAAGCATGCCGAGGATACAAAGAGAAGAAGCAAGGACTCAATAATCATACACTTATCGAGAAAAAACCACATACAGTAGAGTAATTAAAACCTAAACATCTGGAGAAAATGCAAACAGTGTTTAACGTTGACAGGTACCAAGAGACCCACAAAAATGATCAATGTGTTCTGAGGAGCCAGGGTCCTATTTATAGGATGAAAGTCTTAGAAGGCTCTCTCAGCAGGAACAATATTAATTAGGTGGTGATAACACTGAAAGGAGAAGGAACTGGGGTATGAGGGGGACACAGGAAATACAAAGAACAAATAACCTCTAGGTTTTTTTCTTTGCTAGGAGCACAGCGTACAGAGAGTACACGGATAGAACAACTAAATGAATTGGCTGTTCAGAGTTCAAAAAAAACAAAACACTCTTTTTCTTCTTCTCTCCTCCAATGAATTCCACTTGGGATTTTGTATTCTTTAATCCTTGAAGATGTTGTACAAGACCACGTGAAGGGAGAAGAGCTAAGGTTAGTGGGGGGTGATGGGAACGCGCGTTGATAGATACATGCACAGTATAAAGAAGTTTTCTTTTCAGTCAGAAAACAAACACACTCGGTGAGAATTTAAGAGTAAGACTGAGATTTCAGCATTGATTTTTTTTCTTTGATACATTTGTATTTGTTCTTCCCATCACCCTCTACATCCCAGATGTTCATTTCAGGTGCAAGTTAAATCATCTTTTCTCATTGAAGATTATATGTATGTAGCCAATAAACTACTGCAGAAACCTACAAGCCTTGGGATTTATCATGACCCAGAGGTGGGGGAGAGCTTTTCCTTGGAGCCATAGCCATAGTGACGGATAGCCTGCCTCTCCTCAGGCACTAGGACCCATTCATCCTTGCTCTTTTGAGCCTACCTCACATATCAGAGGCCAGGTGTAGTATTCCTTCAAAAAAGAGTATATTGAGCTACTGTAATACCTGGGAGCCAGCTTTCTATGTCTCTTAGTTAGTCAAAATTTCCTAGACTGACCTATGATGAGATTACAGTTTTTACTGTAACAGATGTCTCCAAGGAAAGCGGCTGTAATTTACAGCAGGCTTGCAGAGCAACAGCCAATGGATGATCATCAATTTAAACTGTAAATAAGGGCCTGTTTTGTTCTGGACTCTGATCCCAGTAGTGCCCCTAACAAGCTGCCCGCAAAGCCAGGGCATGATGCCCGCTGTTGGAGACGTGTTGATTGAGGAACTGTGCTTGTCCTTGCAAGCCACTAAAAATAGCAAGAACGCAAAGGCAAAACAGGTTTCTGGGAATGCAAGACAGTTACCCTGATGTCAGTTTTATTCCAGTTGTTCTCACTGAGTGAAAAGGAGAGAGAAGTATCTGGTACAAAAGATGTTAACTTGCCAGACAGCACCCCAGAGACCAAAAAGAATTAATACAACCCTTTAAAGGAGTCCGCCTTTTCACCGGAGGACGCAGAAGTCCTAGGAGAACTGGAGCAAACGTGAATGCCTTTGTCCTGCATAATTAATGGAGCCTGAGATATTTTTTCTCTTCTTCTTCCTTCTTTTTGTAACATAAACTCTTATTGATTGGGGAAAATATATTCACACATTAAAATGTTGGGCAGGTACTATCTCTTTGGTTCAAGTATGTCCCTTTGCGAGGGGGAAGTACATATTTCATGGTGATAAATTCAGCTCATAAGTAGAAAAACTGAACACAAATATACTGCTATGTCAACTTTATTGATTTTCGCAGCATTGTAAAGACCTTCATCGTCCTCCAATATTTCTTAAATCTATCAGCATCTCAGAAAGTGACCCTGAAGGCCTCATTTATCTGTGGAGGAAAAGATCCCTTCTCTTAGGTTCACCCATAAACACTGTGATTTAAACAGCTCAGGCCTGCCTCTGCTTCTGGAAGGTAACCTGTGCAGAGAAAGCTGTTCTTAGAGTCATGGGTAATGGCTTTCTTTTCTCTGGAAAAAGGATCAGCCAAGTCTTAATTTCAGCCAAGTGTCCATGGCCAAATGTCCTTTTTTAAAGTCCTGCAGATAACTATAGATTAAGTATGCAGCTTGGTTGATACTGATGCACTGATTGACATGAGTGAATTCGAGGGTAGGGCTCCTTTCTGTACCACGTCTAAGCATTGCTTCCAGTGTTGGGTGCTACATCTGGACTTGAAAGTCTCACTCTTCAAGTCCTGCTCCTGCTAAGAATCTTTAAGTCTCCTTCAAGGTGTCACCACTACATATTCTGCTGCTACAGAAAAACCTATGCTCACTGCAATATTTGACATCTTATTTTTAAAAATCATATTCCTTTCTAATGGCATCAATGAAACAGAGACTATCACTAGAAGAGAACAATTTGAAGGTGTCTTCCAGCTACAAATTCCTTTGTTTTTGTCTATCTCACTTTACAAATGGGAAAATGTAAATGACTCAACCAAAGTCACCTGCAAGGTGGAAGCAGAGTCAGAGATTTCTCAATCACAAAAATTCAGAGTGCTTTTCCCACCAGAAAAGGGATCCTTGAGGGTGGAAAGCTGCTTATTTCTTTTTACACCCTCTGGTGCCTACAGTTTGTTGATTGTTAAATAAAATTTACTAAAAATGTGAACTAGAGGAAAAATCAATAGGGATTACAAGAATCGATCCAAAGCCAACAAACATAACTAAATCTCATTATAAAAATAAAGGATATAAGTTCAGTTCCTCAATTTAGGGCTGTATACAGCAGATCAAAATGGTGTATATCTAATTGTTGACGGACCGTAATCAGCCTAAGGAGAAGATAGTAATGCTAAAGGGTAAATCACTAAATCTGTGAGGCTGACATTATTGAACTGTGCTGTTCAATCCTGCGGCCACCAGCCTCATGTGGCTATTTACATTCAAATTAATTAAAATTAAATGAAATGTAAAATTCAGTTTCTCAGTCACACTAGCTATATCTCAAATACTCAATAGCCCTCAGTGGTTAGTGTCCACAGCACTGGACAGCATAGAGGACCATTTCTATCAGTGAGGAAAGTTCTACTGAAGACTGCTATTTATACAGGATAATCACTACTATTACTTATAGTAACTACATGAAGAAGGAGGAGAAGGAAGATGAGAAAAGGAGAATAAAGTGGAGAGAAAAACACTGATTAAGACTTACCTATTCTGTGCTAAACACTTAAAATGCCTTAGTTCCTGTAATCCTAACTTCCCTTATGAGGTAGGTACTACAATTATTCCCATTTAAATTTGATGACACCGTGCTTCGAGAGATTAAGTAAATCACCATAGTTATGCACTTGTTAATTGGTTTAGCTGGGTTTTCACTCAAGCCATCTGACTCCAGAGTCCATGCACAGCTGGGAAATTATGCCACTTCTACTGAAGAACTTGACATGTTTAGGGCCAGAAGAAACATGACACTCTACATCAGTGGTTCTTAACCCCAGATACATACCAGAAGCACGTGGGAGCTTGCTCCAGATATAGCTCCCTGAACCCTACACCAGAGCAACAGGGGTGGGGCTGAGGCTTGCCCACTGGAGGACAACTAGAGCTTTGAATATACAGCCAGAGTTGAGGATAACTGGTTAGTGATGTACTAATCCACCTTCCACAGGCCAGATAAGAAAATGCAGAACCTGCCCACGGTCACTAACCGTACCTACTGACAGATCTAAAACAAGAGCCTGGATGTCAGTGTTACCATCATATGAGAATATGGCTTAGGACACATTAATGAACAGCACTTTTCTATTTCCTGATGGATATCATTATCCATTTATATAAGGCATATATAATGCTTACAGAGTATATGTCAGAATCCAGAATTTGATAGTGCAGATCTTTGAAACCAATAATGAATGTAGCACTACTCTCCTCGAGACAGGTCTTTCTCATTTAACAGCAAACATTTTCTTCCTAAGAAAGTACCATCTTTCTCTGAAGATTAGATAATTATACTCCTCCCTCTGCATAGGAGGAGTATAATGTAGTAGAAACAGAATGCCTGCCAATCAAGAAACCTGAATTCTAGTCCCAACTGTGTCTGTAACTCTGTGATGGGGACAAGCCATTTCCTTTCTTTGAACCTCAGTGTTCTTATTTGTAAAATTAGGGTGTAGTACATCATGATCTCCAAGGTTCCTTCCAGCAGTGTCTCCACCCTGACATCTGTGTGCAGGCTGAACAAATTTTAGAAATGAAACCTCCAACCTGCTGTAGGACAATGCATTCACTTCAATTCTAGCCAATCTATTTATTCCATGTCAAGGGAAAACAGAGGGACATCTTATGAAAACCCCACCTTTTGTTTTGTCAAGACTCTGATTCTTGTCCCTGATCGGTCAGACCCCTTACAAGAGTCCAAACATCCAATAACAAGACTCATTCCCTGTAGTGCCTTTTGGAAATGCTAATGATATATCTACCCAGCTCCCTCCTACATTCACAGCTGCTGATCTGAAAATTATGATGTGTCAGACATTTTACCACCTTAACATCCATCAACTCATCTTTACATCTCTTAAAGCTTACCTGTAATGGATTTTTAGGTGGCTCAGAGAGCCAGCCAAGACAGAAGTCACACCATGAATAAATAACATGCTGAATATGCATTCCTTACCTTACGCTTGTTGGTAGGACACACGTAGAGGTAGCTTAAAATTGTTTTCAACCCAACTTTATCATTCAGCTTCTCATAGGTTGTCCCATAATCAGTTGACCTATAATTCAAAAGGAGCATTAATGAGGACAGATGTATACGTCATTTGCCTGCTTGTCAGTATAATGTATGTTTTACATAGTAGGATAGCCCTCCAGAGGTTTCTAAATGATTCACGTAGTATATAATGATGCTTAATTATGTACACAGTAGCATCATGTGAGTGGTTAACATTTGCATTTAAATTGAATTGGTAAAAATTAAAACTCCATCTCTCCACTGCTCCTTAACGTACGTGCATTTCATAAAGAATGTGTTTAATTTTAAGATTAAGAATGAGGGTGTCGCTTAAATTGGCCAAAGAAATAATGAGCTTTTACTTAGATTTGACATTTCCAAACTTCTGCTTTATCCTTGGCACAGTGGAAAAGCAGGTTCTCCTGATTTATGTACAAACTGTTTTTTGTTTCATGAGTCATAGAATATATGGCAGGTCAGTCCCTCCAAAGGTCATTCTGTCTTTTCCCATTATTTAAGAATAAGAAAATGTCTTAATAATAAGTGAAATTTCACAGTTCTACTCAGTGGCCTTTTCCAGTGTTAAGCAATCTGAGGCTGGGAGTATATTACTTCTTGGCAGTGACCCTGCAATTTTTTTGGAAATTCTCTCATCTTTTCTTAACATTGGTCAAGAACTTATTATTCAGACTGAATAAATAGGCCCTAATCACCTTCTCCATGTAAGTCTATTATCTATTTCAGATGATCAATCTTATTAGATCATCATTACAACCATGTACAGTAGGAAATACTATCTGTATTTGAAGAAAGTGGATGAGAGAACCCAAACATATAACTGGCTTTCTTCAGGACCAGTCTGTGCTCTAGCCCAAACACTGGCTGATAGCCAAGAATATTTGAAGAACATTCCAAAACTCTTTGACAGAAGATCTTATTTATGAATCACAAAAGACTAAATTCTCCTTCTACATTCATCTTTTTTTCTCCTTAAACTCACGTTGATGTGAAATTTCCTCCTACTTTCTAAGAAATATCTGAGACTTCTTTCTTTACTCAGTCCAATCTTGGTGTTTGATCATTTTTTTTTCCACTTTTACCCTGGCCTTACTGGGTCAACGTTCTCTTCTAAGACTTGCTTATCTCCAAAATTTCACTAGCTCCTTTTATTGGATAACTTTTTCTATTTAGTATTTGGAACAATACAAGTTCAAGAACAACAACAAAAAAATAGATACAAAATCTCTGGGGGTGGTGATGGGAAGAAGATGAAATGTGCAAATATCTGTACATTAATAAATTTGCCTGGTGATAGGTGGAAATCAGTAGGACTATGTTGGAGATGACAGAATGGTTTAGTTTTCCAATGGGATAATGGGAAAGGAGGCTAGAGAAGTAGGGTTAATTCCATAAGGGCATAATAATTAGTTTCTTATGATTTCTATTAACTTGATCCTTGAGCTACTCAATGAATATTTTTACATTCAAAAAAACATATGACAAGGGCAAACCCTGTATTTGTGTGTGTGTGTGTGTGTGTGTGTGTGTATTTAACTGAAATCCCGATGTGGCAAGATAGTAATGGAGTGACTAGTTCAGACTGACATTAACAACTTTTTTTTCCAGAGAGCTTACAATATGTTATTGGGTACTTTTCTCTTATAAAAATCACCAATACAGATCCTTCAAAGTATCCGCCATTACTTTATGTGCTATTTTTTGTCCCTTGATTTCTTAAAGCTCAAAAAGTGAATTACAATTTGTCAATTCTCCATTCCAACAAAACTACATGTTTAAATGTTACGCCATTGTAATAATCAATAGGTAGAATGAGAAAAAAAAAAAAAGGATGCATTTCCAACACCCAAAATGGCATAGACTAGCAATTGTTCATGGTTGTCCCACAGAACCAGAATTAGACAGAGTGCTGACCCTGTGTCATGGGTAAAACTAACAATCAGCTTTGATAGGCTGGTACAATGATACAGGAGTGAACCTACTCAACACTTCCAAGCCAGCTGGTAAAGCTCTCTGAGTAGCTACTTCCATCAGCCTCACCACCATGGCCTCTCCTTGGAGAACTCCCAGATCTCCTCACAGTCCCAGCAACCAAAAGCTTAAGGGCTGGCACATCAGAGGTCCTCAAGAAACTTGCTCCAGCACCTGTTCTGATTGGTCACTTCCTATGCCAATCAGGCTATACCTGAGCCCCCGTGGAGGAGGCAGTGACCTTGGTGGAGGCACTGAACGCTGGAAGGCAACTCCTGGTGCCCATCTGCAAACCCTCCTTCACAGCTAACATATTGTCCTAGTTATGCCTGCATAGCCAAATGTGGGAAATTCAGTCTCCCTGGGATGTGGGCTCTGAAAAAGCAAATGAGGGACAGATAGCAGAGCAGCAGGCTGGCTTTTGAGCCAGTGAACTAGCTGTTAAATATTTTAAGTATCATCCTTAGATATGGGGGAGAGGAGTATTATTCAAGATCAAAAAAAAAAAAAGTTAGGAAATGCTTGATTAGGCAAAATTTAATGTTCCTTTACTTTAGAACTTACAAATTTTACTGTTCTTATATACATATATAAATTTTATTATTCTAATATACACTGTGAACCTCTTACATGCATATTTCATGAAGCATTTTCAAAACATATTTGATTATAGGATTCATTCTTGAGAGATATCTAATGAGATTAGTGTCCTGAACAATATACTTTGGAAAACCATATCAAAGGCAAAAAAAAAAGAAAAAAAAAGGCTAAAGAAAGATTATGGATCTTGGTTTCATAAGAAAAGGGGAGCAATAAAAATATTTAAAACAAATTAAATTTGCAAAGAGAAAATGCCAGTTTTGCTAACCATAAAGTGACTGCTGTTGCAAAGTCAAAAAAGAGGAAGTAATCTTAAAAAATACGTATCATAGAAAGACGTACTTAAGATGCAATATAAGCAGCCTTGAATTTGCAACTGGTACCATTTTTTTAAAACATTCCAAAGCACACATTTTTTTCAGGTTTTGTTTATAAGTTGACTTATCTACAGAAGAAAAACATAGCTTCTGTCAACATCTAGACTTGGGCTAGACTTCGCTTAAAAACTAAGCATTCCAGGAAAATAAATAGCAAATGATTAAATCAAGAATTATAGGTTCTTGCTTTTGATCTTTAATCCTTACTCTACTTTTTTACAAACATATCTTAAATATGTTCAGAACATTTGAAAGTATTTTGTTATTTAAGAATTTACTATATACATAGAACAGAGATGAGTTTCTTGGAAGGGTGGAGAAACCACATTCAAGGCATGGCACCTGCCTTCCAAGACCCTGTGATCTCTTTAAGATGACAAAGTCTCCTATCACACTGAAAGAAGGGACCAATTCAAGGCATGGCTAGTTTCCACAAGGAGTGGCAGAAATAAAACGTGTGATTGGATTTCCTCTACTATAATCTTATACCATCAAATGAGATAATAAATAAGCACAGAATCATTTGTAAACTAAATTAATCCATAAAAAGCACTGAGTACAATGGCTGGTATGTAATAAACAATCTACAAATGATAGCTTTTGTTATTCATTTTATCCCTCATTCTTTTTTTGTATTCTTTGCCCAGCACTTACTCAAACCCATTACATGCACCTTCCAGGAAAATCTCAACCGCTGAAAATGAGTTAGCGTTAGTTTGCTCAGAAACTAAGACATTCATGAAGCTATTACCATTTGAAAATGTAACCACATTTAGCCTATCATATTTTACTTTTTATTATTTTTTATTAAAGTATAGTCAGTTTACAATGTTGTGTCCATTTCTGGTATATAGCATAATGTTTCAGTCATACATATACATACGTATATTCATTTTCATATTCTTTTTCATTATAGGTTACAATAAGATATTGAGTATAGTTCCCTGTGCTATACAGAAGAAACTTATTTATCTATAGCCTCTCATATTTTAAAGGACATGCGCTAGTCATTTTGTGTGGGGCTTGGATCACAGAGGTAAGGCTAAGAATGGGAATTTGACAGTTAAAGATCCTGCACTCTGCTTCTATAACAATTGTCCCAGAAATCCATTGTTGAGTAGACTATTATGCTTAAGAAACTTATCAGATAATAAAAATGAACCTTTATTGAGTGCTTACCATGTGACCTCAGCTCATACAGAATCCCATGAGATGGACACTGGTATTAGTCACATGCAGAGACCAGGAAGACCTAGATGGAAAACCAACCTGCTTAATTAAAGCCACAGAACTTGGAGGTGCAGCCCCCAATCAGGCTGCCACTCCAGACTGGGCATCCCTAACCCCAGGCTGCACTGTTTCTCTCAAAAGCTACAAGAGGAAAAGTAAATGCATTTACAAAATCTAGTTTTGCATTTCTTGGTAAAATGAATAGGAACTGAAATCATTAGAAGTTCCTGGTGGTGTAGGCCAAAACCTGGCTTCACTTACTTTGTAAAGACAGGGCCTGCCAGGGAGGATCCATTTGAAGAAAAGTATAAGCAGAAACTCTCACAGTGATGTAAGTAAGAGGAAGAGAAAGTCAGTCTTGGATCTGGTCCACCCTGGCTCCTGGGGAGGCTAGGAATATGGACAAAGTGAGTGCGTCAACTTGTTAATGATCTGATGATGTCTCATGAAGATTACCAGGATGTCACAGTCTCAGAGAAAGAGCAAGTACTTGAAGCCAAACAGAACTGGATTCAGGCACTCGCTAACTGTCCTGCTCTCCACCACAAACTCCAGACTTGCTCTAGACAAAGTCACGTTTACTTTTGTATCGAATAGGTTTGCAATATAATTGTGAGATGCCCATTTCTCAGTTCCTCTCCTTTTTCTGCCTCCTCCCCATCCCTGCCCACTCCAGCCTTGTTATTCTCTGTCCTTGGAAAGCTCTTTCCCCAGACACCCTGACAGATGCCCCTCACTTCTTTCCGGACCCCACAAGTGCTGTATGAAATAGTGACTCCTCTCATTCTCCCAGCATGTTCCATCCCCCACCAGAATGTAAGCACCTCGAGAAGAGGAAAGATGTCTGTTTTGTATGCTGTCTTCTTCACCCTAAAAAGAGTGCCCCAGACACTTGGGAAGCCCAACTGTTCCTGGCTGAGTGGCCGGCTTCACAGATGCCTGCTCTTCTTGTGTGTGGCCCACTGGACTCCTACTAAGGCAAAACTAAGAGGCTCACATGGTCTAACAAGAACCACTGCAGTCCCTGCCGTGAGCAGACTGAATCAGCTGCGCAGGATGAAGTGGGACTTGGGTGGTGAGCATGTTCTGTGCTTCCCTACTTTTTACTGGAGAACCTCTGCCAGGCATCTACTTCCTGACTACTCTTAAGTACCATAAGGGTAGCTCACATCCTTGTTGGCCCCCAAGTCCCCAGAACAATGCTGGTGCAGAGCAGATGCCTTTTGCCTCCAGAAGGCAAATGAATTCATGAAGCCGGGTGGACACACTCTTTGAATCAAAGATGAGCCAAGCTTTAGAAAGTATCTAAATAACCTGACCCTCTCCTCCACCTCCAAGCCCCAGAAAGGGAAGATCCTCTCTCCCAGACACACCATGACATTCAAAGTCACAAACCCAGGACTCAAGCTCTAGAGGGAAGCTTGGGGACTAGCATCAAGGCATCACGCAAATCAGCTTAAATGAGATGTCCTGAAAGTGGAACAGCATTTACCCCTAAATCAAGCAGCTGCGGCTTCCGTCGTTTGTTTCTTTCCTACAATCATTAAGAGCAGCCACTTCCATTGTTCCCGGTGCATTTGGCGGCCTAAAAATAGTTTCCGAAGGCAAAGGTGCACTGGCTGCACCTCAGGCTCTGCTCCTGAGTCACTTAGGATGCATGAGGTTAAAGCAGTAAGAATAATTTAGGGTTTGGAAAATGTTTGCGAGTGAGTCGACATTTAAATAACTTCATTATCATTCATTGACAGCTTTTTTTTTTAACCTGTCAGTGCAATTGATATTTCTATTACCATGTTATAACAAACCCCTGCACATTTTAAATACAGTCACCAGATTCCATTAGTCTACCCACTGTCAAGAAAATATCTCCCAATCCATTTTTCATAATACCCCGAGAATATAATAGGCAATCTACATCAAACGATGACGTGGAGCTGAAGGAAACTGTCTCCTGCTTTCTAAGGATTCTGCCCTGAAATACGTTTGCCTGTCAGCCTAAACATATAATTTAAATGTGCTGCTGAGACATTAAGATGCACCGTGAGCCGAACCAGCTCTCCTCTTGTTTCTTGGATTCCCTGAGCTTTACAGATTAACCTGCAGAATTAGAGCAAAGGGGGTTAAACAGCAGGATTAGGAGAAGGCATGTCAATGTGCTAGACAGATAGTTCCACTCTGTCACGTGTCACAGAATTTGAAACGAATTTCACTTGTAATTAAAAGGTGTTTATTTTTCAAATGTAAGAGGAAGTCCCTATGTGTTGATAAGCTGTAGAAGTCCTCTCTCATTCCTCTGGTCTTTCTGTGGCATTGTTCTTCCTTTCTTTGGATTATTGCATGCGTTCTTGATGCTTCTAGTCACACAGGGCAGCTAAGAGAAACGTGAAATGTATCCGATTTTGATCTGCATGCTGCTCTGTGGGAAAGTGGCAAATCTCAAACACAAGAATCGCCACCCACGTACATTTCCGCAGTAAGTAAACTGATCTATATTACAGTTAACATTAAAGATAGGGGTTACCTTTACCTCTGAAATTTCTTTCAGTTCATTTTTTGAGTATAAAAGTAACCACAGTTGGTACTGATACCCAGGTCTCTGACTATGTTGCTTAAGAAAGGGAGGGCCGAGTAATTTAGACAGAGGTCTCTGTTCAGTTTTGGGGCAGCGGGCACAGGGAAGAGTATTTTTCTTACCAGGTGATGTCTGCGAGATCCTTCTGACACGCGCGAGCACGCACACATGCACACACACTTGTGCACACACTCACCCACGCACGCACACCCAACCCACGCACTTGCACACACACGCAGGACTGTCTGTCCCCGGCTGTCCTCGTCTGCGCCCTCCCTCTCTGGGGCGGGTGGGTTGCTGCCATCTCTGCAGCAGCAGGTCCTGATGCAGCAGCCCAGGTGACACTACTACTCGTTCCTCGTCACAGATGCCCCCCTCCCTCTTGCCACCATGTCTCTGCAAATAGAATATCCACCGCTACAGAGACAAGCTGGTGGGGGTGGGGAGGGCAGAGGACACACATCCCTTGTCATCGTTCAAGAGTCCACTTCACAGTCACTTTCCCTGTGATTTCTCTCCAGACAACGCCAGGTGACCAGCAGCCTTTATCCCTTCTTTTGCGATATCCCAGACTCTTACACGTTACACCGAAATTATCAGTGCTCACAGTTTTCTCTGCTAATAGACTATGTTCTCCGAAGGCAGGACTAGTTTATATTTATCCTTTCACCCTTCTTTCCACTTATCAAAATTCATTTATATACTTCCTGGCTGGACTCACATACCCCTTCCTTCATGGAGCTTTCTCACATCCCTCTGCCGAATGGAATGACTCTCTCCTTTAAACCCCATGTAACTCCTTTGAACCTCTCTTATGTCGCTTTTTATCTTCTTCTATGTATTACCCTTGTCTGGGTCTACTCCCCTCACCTGACGGTCATCTGCTTTTCAGCAATTTATGCTTCCTCTTCTGTCTGTCTCTCTCCACTTTAGCTTCTCCTTACAATCCAAAAAGGTGCTCAAACAATGTGGCTGATTGAACTGAAGGCACTACCCTGAAATTTATCAGAAGATATAATTTGAGAAATTTCTCATGTGTTTTTTTGCATTTCTTTTTGCAGGGTGAGGGAGCAAGAAAACTTCAGGGTTCCCTGCTGAGTCTGAGTCATGTGGTAATTCTGAGGCATAAATATAAGAGAAATTAGGGGCTTACTTAAGGAAGCACACATACAAATGTGTATGTAAAATGTTCTATGCATTAACATATTAAAATAATATACATAAATACAGCAATGCAAAACATACTATGCATTTATCAGTTACAGGGGTAAAGATAAATCTAGGAGGAGAAAGTCATGTCTGCTCAGCAATGTAAAGGGTTCTCTCTTTTTATTATTCTAATTCTTCTTTATTCCTTTCTGCATTGACTCTTTTTGGGGGTGGGAATAATTAGGTTTATTTTATTAGTTTATTTTAACAGAAGTACTGGGAATTGAACTCAGGACCTCAAGCACGCTAAGCATGCACTCTACCCCTGAGCTATATACCCTCCTCCAAGGGTTCACTCTTTTGATACGGCCCTAGTCCTTCAGGCATTTTTGCTCCAACACAGAGTTTCCATTATCATGCTGAGGTTACATCTTCATAGGCTACATTACCCTGTACTCATAATTGATTGTGCCAAATAGTTTACGAATAATAATAGTGGGCATTCACTCAATGCTTAAAACATACCACAGCTTGGGCTAACTTTGCTAGCTAACTTTGCAAAGATTACCTCATTTAATTCTCATAACACCCAAAGAGTTAAGTACTGGTATGGTCCACATTTTACAGAATTTTACAGACACAGAGATCAAGACTGAAAGAAGAACAACTTGCCAATGCCAATCAGCATCGATGAGTGGGACCTGGATTCAAACTCAGACAGTCTCCAAGGCCAGCTTCATACAGAGACAAGGTGACTCATCCATTCAAGTCTTGTGCTCTTTGAAAAGATGGAATAGTTTGCCTGGAATTTTCCAATGGAGCTCCCAGAAGTTAGATCACTCTCATCCGAAAGGATGAACCACAGTTGTTTGTAATATATGCCAGTTATCATCCTAAATCAACTTTCTAGTTGAATGAGGACCCTTAGCCCAAGTATCTAATAAACCAAGACTCCAAAGGCATTGATCTAGTCTAGAGACTACTGCAGCCTTTCCCCTACTTGTGAAGAATGTACAGTACCAGACACGAAATGACATACATAGCCCTTGTGTTAGCATCTTTACAGGAAAATGAATTTAACCTGCAGCTGCTTATTGTGATGTGCTATTCCTGCCGGATTGCTTCACTTTCCTCTCACCCTGTACTCTGGTTGGCTAAAGGAGCACCAACACTGTCTCACCTGGAAATATTCAAAAATAAGTAAAATATTTATCCAATGAAGACAATGTTACTCAGTCTTCCTGGCCTTTCCATTAGCACACACAGATTTTATCATTTTTATTTGTATTTTGGAAGCATAAGCAGCTAATCATCTAGTGGTGACAATGGGATTTACCTGATTCCCTGATATTAAAATGAATCAATTATCCTAAATTATAGAAGCTGTTCTCTGGGTGTCATGATATAAGGTCATCTTGTTAATTTTTTTTTCTTAAATGGTGGGAACCATGATGGTGTGCAACCAAGCTTTTGCTACCTTTAATTTTCCAGAAGTGAAGTGAAGTTGGAAAATGAGTAAATTACTTCCTCACATGTAATTGGAGAGGACTGGACCATCTGATCTCTAGATGTGACTGTAACATTCAAGAATTCCTGTAGCAGGAGGAGTCTGGGGGAACTCTATAATCACAGTGAAGCCTAGGGTGGGGCTTAGAGACAAATATCATCCCCACATTGTACGAGACAACCAGGACTTGGAGCATCAAGATGGAGGTATATCTTCTTTATCTGTTACATATGATCTGTTCTCTGCCTAGCTTCTTTAAGGATGAAATGATTGAGCCTGGTCAGAAAACACTTTTTTTTTCATTATTGCCTATCATAGCAATATCTTAAATAATCACCATGTATTGGGGGGTCCTGACCTATTATTTGAGGAAAGTTAAAAATTCTAAAATGGTAGAGCTTCAGTAAGGTCTTAGAGATAATCTCATTTCTGTTCAATGTTTTCATTTTTTTCAAAATTAAAGTAGTGGGGAGTTTAAGACCTCCTCTAATTATACAGTAGACACATGGAGTTAGACTCACTGAAACCCTGTCCTCCACTCCAGCCCACCCCCACAGACACTCTAGTTTACCCTCTTTCAGTAACTTTTTAACACTTTCACACAACCTCTTGAAATCAATCATTTCCACACAATAGAATAAGTCTGACCTTATGATTCTGCAGATAAAGAAGCTGAGACTCAGTGTAAAGTAAGTCAAGCATTTAGCTGAGATAAAGTCATGATGAGAACCCAGGTTTTCTGATGGCTGTGTTAAGTCATTTCTCAGAATTACAGGTTATCAAACACGCCAAAGTACCTTTATCTCATCAGAGAAAAAAAATATATAAAGCTTAGCCATCTTAGAACTAATTAATGCTATATGAAAGAAACATGATTCTACGTATGAAAAACTTAGTTCTCCTCCAAAACAAAACCGATAAATTAAAAAAAACAGAAGCATAGCTGTATAAGAAACTATGTACAACCATACTCAGAGTCACGTCAGGCTGAAAATTGTGGTTACAGCTGGGAAAGGGACTGGATGAAGGATGACAGTCAATCAAAATGGATATTAAAAATCAGAAATGATACACCTTGCTTATGGAGAATGTACTCCAGTATCCCTCCTGGAATGAAGATTTGAAAGAGAAAAGCCCAGTAACACTTCAGCCATTGACCCTCACCCCTGCCCGTCTGCGTGCAGTGATATCTAACCGACCCACAGGCAATATCCCTTCACAGAGAGTCTGATGGTCCAGCCAAGTGGAGCTGGAGCTCTAACCTACACACCCCTCTAGGCCACACGGACACTTGTTCCCAAGTCACAGGAGAACTGCCAGGTCCCACTTCCCTCAGCTTTTCCAATTTTATTTAAAAAGAAAAGTAATCCAGGAAAAGTTGGCAGTCCCATCCAAAACCTTACCATAGTCCCTTCCCTGCATTCTTAGATGCTTCAAGGTGAACACAAATAGAAATGAAAACACTCAGACCTCCTTCGGCTTGCATCTTTCTGGGGCACTGGTGGCACCAGAATATTCGGCAACAGATGCTGCAAAGGCTTCGATTCTTCCTGACCAGACACAATACGCAGTTAATCTAATTATCAGAAAAACAGTGCTGTGATACAGTGTAATGGTCCATTCACTCATTCATCCAACAATTATTTGTGCTGGGTTTCCCATGTTCCAGGCCTTGTTCTGGGCATGGGCAACAAAACAGAGAAAGGAGAAAAAAGCAAAACAATTGCTGTTCCTGTAGAGCTTACATTCTAGCAAAAAGAGACAGATTAGAGACACATAAACAAATGTATAAACAATTTTTCAGGCGACAGTAAATACCACGAAAGTAAAGGCCTTTTGTAAACACCTAGGAAAGCAAAGAGGACAGAGAGTGAAGATGGGGTGTGTTACGTTACACGGCACAGTCAGAGAGGATCGGTCTGGGTGGTATAAGGGGGTGGGGGTGCTGCATATGTTGAGAAAGAGTGTTACAGGCAGAGAGAAAAGCAAGTGCAAGGACACTGAGTTAGGTCCAAGGTGAGGGTGATCCAGGAGATGAGCATGCCTGGAGCCAAGGACATTAGCAAGGAGGAGCGAGGTTGGTCCCTCTCCAAGGTAATAGCACCCGGACCACACTGAGCCCTGAAGGCCACATTCAGCCTTTGGAAGGTTCTGAGAGGGGGAAGAGCTTGATCTCACTACGGTTTTAATAAAGTGAAGTTTTTAGATATGCACGTAGAGCTGTTTCCCTGTCTGTAAAATAAGGATCAAAATGCTATCTGTCTCATGGGATTGTTAGAAGGGTTCAGTGAGCTGCTTCCTGGAAAATGCCTGGCATGGAGTAAGCACTTATCACCATAAGCAGTTATTACTGTGGTTGCTGGTTAGTTCAGGAAAATCTGCTTCCAAGGAACAGAGTTAAGAGATAAAATCTGAAAGCCCAAAGGACCAAAATTATATAGGACATAACAGTTCACCCACATAGAACTTGTCTTTTTTTTTTAATTTCAGTATGTAGTGCCATTTATTCAAGAACTACTTACCTTATATCATAAAGGAAGTGAAAAAACAGAAAAAAATAATGGAAAGTGAGATGCAACATGATTTCTTAAAACTGAGATCATTTTCCTTCGTATACATCCCTGGAGGATATTTAGTAGGACATGTTGATCACAATGGGGACTGTGAAATTTGTATGTTGGACTTCAAAGGCTGAAATACTATGTAAACCAGATTTCATCCTCACAAAACATCAGGAAACACTGCCTAATCCAGGTGAGTTGGTGGCATATTATTTTAGAGAACTAAACTTATTTCTGAACAGGACTTGTTTCTGATACCATGACCCAGACTCTTCTAAAAGCTCTTGGGCCTATAACTTATTATTGTTCATCTCCCAAGGCCACCCAAATTGATTTTCTACATACATCCCTGCTTTTTACAGTCCTATTTTTCAAATTCCATTTCTCTCATTTTCTCAAAAACAATATGTCCTCCAATTCACCTCCATTGAGCAGCATCTTCAATTTTCAATATCTGGCTCCAGTTTCTAATTGCACCAATAACTCCTTCAACTCAAGGCCTTCACATTTCTCTCACTTTAGAACATTTAGTGTTTATATGCCTACCTTACAAGAAAAGCGATTAGGGGTCACCCTTTCAAGAGGAGTAAATGCCAGGACTTGTCACAGTAATGGGCTCTGAAGTTGCCAATGCAGGCTTTGCCAAAGACCTGCTGAGTGACCTTGGGCAAGCTGCCCAGCCTCTCTGGGCTGTTCTTTAATAATGATGATTGACCTCACAAGGTTGCTGGGAGGAATCACTAATCAACCTGGTTGGGAAACAGTCAATACAGAGTGCTTTATAAATATTTACTAATAAACAATGAGCTCACTGCATCTGAGAGCCAAAAGATTTGCATAATCACAGAAAACCCTGTCTGGACCCCAGAATAAGTCAGCATAGTGCCTGAAATGGTTCTTGTCTCAAAATTTTAGTCTGTCTGCATTCCGGGATGTATCCTGAGAGAGGGGAATGGATCAGATCAGTGAACGTTTAGTCACCTACTAGACAAAGAAAACAATGATTCTAGTCCAGCCAACTAAAGTAGTAAAATTAAACGCAGGGAAAAAAGTATATATAATGCTTTTATAATAAAGTGTGTGTACAACTGAGCTTATCACTCAACAAACCAGGTGAACTGAGGACAATATATAACAGACACTGTTCTGGATACTGGGGATAAGATATCTGATAAAACAAGCAAGGATTCTGGTCTCACAGAGCCTTCATTTTAGCATAAGAGACAATCAATCCCACCATTAAGACTATTTGATATTTTCTTGTTTGCATTAAGTACTAGGATGAAAACAAGAGGGTCTTGTTAAAACTGACAGTGTGGCCACCGCTGTAGACTGGATGGCCTTGGAAGACCTCATATAAGTGTACATTGGAATTAGAAGAAACATAGTGCTAAGGCTTTAAGGTATATCCAAGAAACCACAAGAAAATTGTATGCTTAGAGCTTAGAGGGGGATGAATACGGAAAAATCAACAAGGGCTAGATCATGTAAGGAGTATAGGGTAAGAGGTTTAGATTTCCTTCAGTGTGAGATTATGGGCAGAGGAGGGATTTGGCCAAAGCCAAGTCAGAAATCAACATTTTTTAAAGGATCACTTTGGCTACTTGGTGGAGAATAAACTAGAAAATGGAAAAAGCAGAGGGTCCAGCCGGGTGGTAAGAATGGCCTGGATGAGGGACTCAGGCCAGGAGTCTTTCCTGAGCTTCACTGAAAAACTGAAAAGTGAGGAATACTTGCAGGCTACCATCAGGTTATCAAGTGCACCCAAACATAGTAATCTACAATTTTTTCTATTAATGTTTCATAATAATTTCAATTCACTATGTATAACATGTTCTAGGTATAACTCAGCAATTTCTTCAACTTACACTCTTCTTTAGCACAATCCTGATTCAACCCCTATTGCTTCCCTTCCACTTAGGACTAGACAATTTCAGAGATGTTCTGGTTACAGTACATTCCAAGGAGCATGGCTTGACATTGAGGGTGTAGTTTCTATAATCATGAATAATTCAGCAGTGTATTAGTTATGCTTTATTATCATTGTTAACTTCAACTTGAGCCATAGTTTTAGCATTGTGGATTTTTTTTTTTTTTTAATCAGCAGAAGCTCATCCATCACTTTGCATCCCAGGGATTTACCAGGTTATTAAGTTTGCTATTTATAGCAACAATTGTGATTTAAAACAAGAATAGGTAGTTTGTGTCCCTGACATCTAACCTTAGGTTAAGCACAGGATCTCCAGATGGATTTTTACAGGAAGTAAAATGAAAGCATGCAGCCAGAGATTAATGTCAGCACAGTGCTGAAGAGAATGAGCTCTCTGGCTGCTTCCCAGAAGAAAAATGGTCAGTAATGTAGATTTTGTGTCACAGCCCCACAGAGGGGTGGCAGAGGAATGACAGGCAGGATGCCCTGGCATTTCCACATCAGGGCACACGAGCCTAATTTTCTCAAAATGAAGTAGGATCTCCCAAAATCCTGTTCAGAGATCGCCTTAGGAAAGGCATCTCTAAGACTCCTTACTTAAGTCACTCAACCCTCAGTGACTTCTTACTGAGTATCATTTACAGGGTTAGCTGTGAGCTCAACTTCCCTCCACTTCACCAGGTAATGTCTGTATCTCTTGGAAATACCACCACCGTGAACACCGACCTAATCTGTCTTCCCATCCTGGTACCTGAAGATGTGATGTTTCCATACAGTTAAGAGGCTTCCCAGAGTGATATTTCCACGGATGCAGACAGTTTCCTTTGCACAGCGCCGAGCATGAGGCCTTAAGTAATTAATGTTTCTGACAGTGATGAGATTAATGAGAATCAGTTACTATTTTCATGCTTCCAAAGGCATTTCAACCCTTATTTGCTTTAGAATGTGTTTGAAAATCTAGAGAGAGGACTTTTCTTTTTGCCACAGCTGGGGTTTTATACAAATTATTAATATACAATCTTCTCTAAAATTCAGGGAACAAAACTCAAGCTGCTTCATGGGCTTGAGGAGAAAATCCAATTGTCAGTCTGCTTCTGAAAAGGCAGAACTCTATTCAAAAAAATGGGCACAGCCCTCTGTAAAAAAGAAAATGTTTTGTCAACAGTGGAAAATAAAATAAATATTCAATCTACTTGTCATGACAGACTTCTGGGACCTGTTGGATTAGAATTCTGGAGAAGAACCAGGGAATATGCAGATTCTGGGAGAGTCTAGTCTCTCTGGGAACACAAGTGTACAGGTTCAACAAGCCCCACCCCCCAAAGATGAATCAAGTGTCCTGTGCAGAACTTTCTGTGATGCTGTGGTGCAGAGAAGAGACGCAGTGGGATGGGCATGACTGAATAAAGCAGGGGCTTCTTCTAGAGCACCTGGCCAGGTATTCTTACAGACAGACTTCTGTACTTGAGAGATGGCGAAAACAAGGCTCTAAGAACTGCGAGAACTTGGCCAAGTTCACACAACGGGCAGAATCTGGTTTCAAATGTCACTCTGACTGACTAAAAGTCCATACTCATAACCTCTGTCTTAGACAATCCCAACACACTGCCCACAAATGAACTGAAGATGTCAGGTCTCCCTGACCCTTACTCCCTACCTATGCATGGCCCTGTGGTAGACACAGGCAAGTCATATGTAACCTAGGGATTTGTTTTGGGGCAGTTATTTAACCTTTATGAGCAGTCCAAGAACAGACAGGGTTTCTTTAAAATATCTAGATTCAGCCAATCTCTATCTGTGAGCTTTCCTCCCAGTACTTTTCAGCTGGGGTGCCACTATCCCCTAGGGGACTCTACAGAAGTGCACGGGCGTGTTAGTACTGTCATCGTGACTGAGGGTGTCTAGAGCAGGAGGCTGAGGGATGCCAGGTGTCATCACATGTAATTCTCAAATGCCCCATTAGGCTTTCATGGAGTAGAAAAGTATCTCTAAAGCCAAATTCTATTTTACATATAAGCATAATTTTTTCCCATTACTAATATATACTAAATTTTACAAAGTATGACTCCAAGTAACTCGAGGGAAGATTACATTTCTTTTTCTTTTTTTTCTTTGATTGAGAACTTTACCAAGGGATGCTCATTATTTCTAAAAATCTCATAAGGACCTCGTGGAACTTGGGCTGCCAACCCTACTCACTACCTTCATCATAACTCTTCCTTCTAATAATTTTACTTCTAACAGTGTATTGTATAAACAATGACGTATTAAAATACAGTTTAAAATGCATTCATTATATTTCTTTTATCTCTACATTACAGTTAAGATATTTACTTTTATTTACATTGAATGATGTGCATAGGTGAGCATAGTAGGCAGAATATTGCCTCCTCCTTCAAAGATGTCCTTTCCTAACAGATACGTGAAATTATCGGACAAAGGGGATTTTACATTTATAACTGAGATTATTAATCAGTTGATCTTTAAATGGGGAGATAATCTTGGATTATCTGGGCAGACACAATATCATGTGTGCTCTTAAAGGCAGAAGAAAATAAACAGAGAGTAAGTCAGGAGCACCTGTGAGAGGGACTGACTCCTGGTGATGATGCTGGGTTGAAGACGGAGACGGTAATGTGAGAAGAGATGTGAGTGGTTTCAGGGAGCAGAGGACAGGCCCAGATGACAGCCACCAAAGAAACAGTGACCTCAGACCTACAGTCTCAGGAGCATGGAAGAGAACACTTCTCCCGCGCCTCTACATGGGAGCCCAGCCAGAGGACGCCTGAATTTCAGCCATGTGAAACTCTGAGCAGCAAAGTAGCAGGGTTCACCTGAACTTCTGAGCTACAGAACTGTGAGCTTATGTATATACATGGATGCTTTTTCTGGGATTAAATTTACAGTAATCTGTTAGGCAGCAATACAAATACAATACAATTTCACGTGAGACATTAGTTCTGGTAAGATTAGTAATTAAAGAGCTAGGCAGTTGGTAGCTAGGGTGGTTGGAATGCAAAGTGGAGCCACTGTCCTTATTTGGAACCCAGGACAGATACTGATCAGGCTCCAATGATAGTGTGTACAAGGCTCCATTTTACTTGTTACACAAGTGTGCTTTGTTCTTCCTGACAGCAAATCATACAAAGAGCAATTGCACTTCACTATATTGTTAAAAATATTATGAGCCAAAGGCTAGCCTTGGAACTAAACGACTATAAAAAATAATCTTTTTGTGTTAAACAATGTATCTAAAAACACAATTAGGAGATTTTCCTAAGCTGAGGAGGCCCTAAATCCTATGTCATTGAAGGGCATTAAAGAACCAACTCTCTAGGACAGTCTGCCTGACATTTATGATGGAAGGTGGAGGAAGGGAGCCTAGTAAAAACTCAGAGTCCTGGGTCTCTTCCCCAGAGCTTCTGATCCAACAGGTCCTAGAAATGCTCAGGAACCTACAACTTAATAAGCTTCCTAAATTTAGAACAACCTATTCAGAGAAAAGATTGAGAGTGTCTGAAACTCCACAAACAAAGGATGAACAAAGTGTAGACCAACAAACAAACAAAAGCAAAAAAAGAAGAAAGTGGGAACAGTATCAGCATTCCTCTTTGGGCCAGTACGCAGAGTCAGCTACTACTCTAGGAACCAAGCAGCAGCCTCACTTTCAAAAGCAGAGTAAATCCCTTCAAAAAGTACAAAAGAAAGCAAGTACTTTCAAACAGAAAGACTACAACGGTCCAGCGGAAAGAACCTGGACTTGGGAGAAGACAGCTAGACGTTCACTCATGTCCTGGCTGGCTCACTCACAGGGTGCTACTGATAATTCTTCATCTCCTCTCATTTTTACTTTCTCTGCAAAAGAACAATAGTACCCAATGCTTAGCTGTGGTGAAGATTAAAAGAACTATTATGATTTTGACATATCGTAGCTATTTAATAAATATCTATTCTTCTGTCTGCTCCCTGTTAGAAACAGAAGTTTCAAAGGTGATAAATAGATTCTAAGTTGACTAATCCCCACCCCTGGTCTTTAACCTTTTCAGAAAGAAGAGCTTGCATCCCATTATTTTTTAAAGGCTAGAAAAGGAAATTCATTAGCATCTCTTAGTCATTTGTTCTGGGAACATCACTTATACCAGGAGTGCCTTCCTCAAACCCCACCTAATGAAACTCAAGCCTATTATCTATCCCAACAATGTACTTACGGAGAAGGAAAAAAATTAAAATGACATAGCTTGGTTACTCAAAGATCAACAAGCTTAACAGCAAGAGCGTAAAAGATGAAAATTTCCTGCCACTTGACTAACTCACCACTTCTAGAATAGATTTCTTACTTCGCATTCTATCAATTCCCATTGGTTTGGTATTAATTGTAGTACCAACTGCCCTTTGATATGTCTGTATTCATTCAAACAACATATGCTGAACACAGGCCCTAGACATAGGTTGAACATATAAATGAAGATGAACTGGTCCGTTTCCCTCTGGGATCACTAAGGGCAAGTTCACCTAAAGTGAAATCTAAGTTACTATCCCTTTCAGATGCTCAACGGAGGCAGAAATGCCTAAATTTTCTGCCTCTATATTTACTGTGGTTGCTCCTGGGCTGTCTATGTACCATTCTCATCTTAAACAAGATGCCTGCAGGATGGCTACAATTCACCTGGTTCTACCAACCTGGGCAAACTGTCGGGAATACAGTCTGGATCAGGGTTTGACAACCTTTTTTCTATACGTTGCCAGATACTTAATATGAGCCACTGAATCCAGGGTCTCTCTTACAATTATTCAGCTCTGTAATTGTAGCAGAAAAGCAGTCAGACAACATAAAAAAGATGGGTGTGGCTGTGTTCCAGTACCTTTATTCACGAAAGCAAGTGGTAGTCAGACTTTGGCCATAGCTTGCTGACCCTGTTCTAGATTCTTTAGACCAGAATTACTAGTTACTGACCCTTTGCTGTTTATCTTGAGATTACACACACACACACACACACACACACACACTCTCTCTCACTCACTCTCTCTCTAATGGGGGAGAGGGAGATAGCAAAGAAAAAAGACAAAAGAAAAAAGCAGAGGTTCTTCTGACAAAGAGCTTTCCGAAAGAATTTTAGTAAGAATAGGATAAACATCAAATTACATTGTAGGGAGCTTTGGCTGTGGTTGGATTTGAAGCTCTGTACAAATGACCCCTTGATGGCTGCTGAGGTTGAATGACTAAATTTAAAAACAAACCAAAAAAAAAAATAGCAAAACCTTCACAGACTCAAGTTCCATTCCGACTATACTGAACTGCCATCACCACACACACATTAGAATTTATATCACTTGGTACAAAAAAGCCAGGTGGTGTGTAGAAATAATTGTTGAAAGACCCAGAAGAGGTTTGACATAAGGTGTCTCAAGCATGCTTGGGAGATATCCACCCAGCCTGCTCCTCTTGATAGCTGTGTAAAGTCATTGACATTTCAGAGTAAGCAGATGTCTTTCAATTTGATTTGATTTTAGAAGAGCCACTTGCCAACAACCTGAGATATGTGTCTGATCTACATAAGATGTTATAAACCCTAAGAGTACCTCTGAATGAGAGGTGAGGTTCATAAGTTAAGAATATATTATCAGCCATGTTAGTAACACCTTCACATTTTTTTTAAATTTTCCCTTTGAAAGAGTTTTCAGTTCACCTTGCAGATTCTGTCATGTTCAAAGATTAAACAGAGAACACAGGAGCTAATGTGCATAAAAAAATAATTAGTAACCAATGGTCCTGGTTGCATCCCTGTTGCTAACTCTACTTACACCTCTGACTTAAGATTCTGTGACTCACCATGTAAAGAAAATTACAATGTTTCTGACCTTGCACAGGTAAACTGACCCTTTATACAGTGTCACAGCAGGAAGAACCTGGTTTGTTCACTGTTTTTATGTGTTGGCATCTCTAATCAAGGCACAAAGCCTCGCTCAAACTTCATAATGCAACCGTAGCTGGAGTTCCGAGCCAATACATTGTTATTTTCCCTGCTGAGAACATCAGTCATTTCTCAGGCCATATCTTTATAACGTTGTTTCTTCTCCTGAAATCTGGAGCACTTAGCATCTAGGAAGGTTATCAAAACTTAACTCCTTCACCCCTCATTCTGTCTTCCTCTCTTCTCCTTTCTCTCATTCTAAACATGTATGGCCTTCCAACCACATGTAATGACATGTGGGGCCCTTGGATTCCAGTGACATGAAAAACTCAGCGTTTCACCCCTTTATACAAGACTCTGAAGGCTCGAGCCACAGCCTGCTGTGGAATAAACACCTTTCTTCCCCTCAAATAGAGCTCCAAGATAACATAAGATTATCCACTTGGCGAATGAGACACCTTAACCTTCACATTCTCTTTCTTTCCCTCTTAGAAATTTATGGCTACCATTTAGGGAGATTTCAATTCCCATTAATAATCTGTGCAACTGAGCTACATTTAAGAGAATTTAATCATGTCTTGGTGACAAATTTAGCTTAAAGCAGAGCTTCACTTAGGACTTCCAAGTAAATTTCTGTTGAAAAGGTCAATTTCTAACATTTGTCAGTTAAAGCCCATACCAGACAAATTAAATTTTCCTCCACTTGTCTGGAGTACAAACACTTTCAATGCTGAATATCACCCCTGGTTGTCAATTAGGAAAACCACCCAAGAAAACAAGAGACTGAGAACTTTTTTCTTAAAGAAGACCTGAAAGTTTATTCATTCAGGACTTAGGAATTTTTTTTTTTCCATACTAAAAAGCTATCTCAGGATGGTAACGGAAAAACAAAACAAAACATAATCTTACTGGATAATTAAAATCAGTTCAATTCCACAAGCATTTGAGCATGTATTATTGAGGAAAGAAGTAGAGAGAGATTTTAAGCCCTTATCAAAGCTTATGAATCTCTCTGGGGATACAAAGCATCTTTGAACAATTGGAAATTAACATGTACTCATCATCAAGAATGAAGTTTGAAAAAATCCTGGTTCCCATGTTATGCTGAAGACAATTTGTGCTTTGGATTAAAGAAAATCTATGTTTTGGATTTCTGGGGAAGGTTTATGGAACAGAAAGAATATCAAAAACAGTCAATTTAAACGGTGCTATAGTGACTATACTGTGGGTTCTTTTTTTTTCCTTTTGCTTCTCTGTATTTTCTGATTTTGTACCTCATACATGAATTATTTTGTTTGAAAAGATAATAAAAAATTTTAAGGGGGAGCTTAGAGAAAAGAGAAAGAAAAAGTATATTTTTCAATTTCCTCAGAGAAAACAGGACTGGATGTCCTGCGTTTTGGCCCTCAATTATTAAATGGTTCCTTCACTCCAAAGAAAAAGGCTCATGGCCAAACATCTGAAGATCATTTTTGACCACAAGGTCAACAGCAAAGGACTGAGATTTGGCAGGTCTCACAAAAAGACTGCGTTCATTGTTCTGGCAAATCCAAAGAATTAAAAAGTCTCTCTCTGAGCATTGCTGGGGCAAAGAAGTGAAGGGCAGCCTCAGAGCAGGGGAAGCAGAGATGCTCATTGCCTCATTTACATCCTTATATTCTGATAACGAAGAAGATAAGGCAGTGGGAGCCATGGGGGAGATTAGTTTCTTAAAAATCATTAAAACCAAGTTCTCTACACACACACACACACACACCCCTCGTCTTGGTTTGATTGGCAACACTGACAAAGCTGTCCCAAGATTATAGAGGAGGCTGTCTTTCCCAAGTACCCTGTGATTACTATCGATCTGTTCAGCTCATTGCAACTCAGCCTCACCAGGCTGGTCATGAAAGAGGAATGGATGCTATTGAAGATCCTAGGAGTTGCTCTGCAGGTATCATTCATTAGAAGTGAACTAAATGTACTGACTTCCAAGCATAAAGAGAGATTATGTAGCAGATCCATTCTCTTTCCAGAATCTAGAACCACTGATGCCCTCAAATAAAGACAGGTTGAAGTGGAAGCACCCACTCTTAAAGCATGACAGGGAAGCTCAGCGTTACTGGACAATACAAGTAACTGAGCAAAGCCAGGACTGGAGTAGTTGGCTTCCATAACCAGCCGTTACTTATTAAGCTATCATGTATCGAGAGCTATGTCAGGTACTAAAGAGAACATTCAGAAAGGGATAACCAGGGATGTAGGAAAGGCCAAGGTTTCAGAGGCTAACCTTAAAACACAGTGGTCTGCAAAGACCAAAGGGTTGAAGGCTTCTGAAATTAAGTATCAGTTACAACAAGTCTTACAAACTGATTAGCATAGGACACACAAATCAGTCACATGAGAGAGCATTAATGCATTAATGCTTATAAATGACTATTGATTAATATTGATTAAGAATTGATCATGATTGTGCTATTTCAATAAATTCAAGGAAACTAAATATATTGTTAAAACTATAGAAGTGGTGATAAGTTAAGTTGAAAATTAAATCAGAAATGTGTTGATTGATCCTATTTTGAGGTAACACCACAATTTTATTTCAGCAATAATTCACACCATGATTTATAGTATTTTGGGCTAAAAAGAAGAGAAATTAAAATGGTAAAATCACACCAGACATTCACAAATCTTAGATAGATTAAAGGGTTATAGGAAAATGAAAAATGTTATTACTGTGGCACAGTCAAGAGACTCTAGATTAAAATATAACTTCCCAATAAAGAAAAAGACAGAAAGTGCTTAGCACACAGTAGACTTTCAATAAGTGGTAATTAGTAGTGGTAGGACAAATAATTGGGTTACAAAATATTCTCATATGTGAATTACAGAATCACTCTAAAAAGAAACAGAATCTAGTATTGAGCACTTCAGAGATTTACCTTCTGAAGCTACAGTCTGTAATGTTTAAATGACTATAATTTTCATTACAAATGTATTGTTTCCTAAAGTGCTGGCAATTTTCTGAATACCCTGTGTTTTCGAGTTATTTCTCTCTCATACAGATACACTATACCTGGAAATGGAGTGGCTAGTAGAAAAAGCCACAAACTATGGGTCAACAGGACTGGCTTCTAGTTTTTCCTCTATCACTGACCTTCATGGGTGACCTGAAGCAAATTCCCAACTCTTTGGCCCTTTGTTTTATCAACTATAAATGGGGACAGTGCTGGCTCCTTCCTGCCTTCCATGGTGTCATAAAGATCAGAGAAATAGAATTCAAGAATGTTTTTTGGAATCTTAGAGGAAAATGCATGGAACACAAGCACTTCTCCATTCTTCAGAAGTTGGTTTGAGGTAGTGTATATTTTATAGAGTGAATGAAAAAAATAAAAGATTAGTGGCCTAATAAAGAGTTAAAGCCTCCTCCTTGATAAGATCAAGCTGCCCGAGGCCAGCTCCACAATTAGAAGGTACTTGAGGCTGGTCCCTGTATGTTAAGGAGATTACAGCCCCACTTGTGTTTCATGGTAGAAACAGCACTGAAAGGAAGTCAAAAGATAGAGGCCATGAGCGACACAGGGGAAGTAATCAAGACTTCCCTGTTGACCACAGAGGTGGTGTCAGGGTTTTGCTGAGAACTCACAGGTCATAGACGACAAATAAAATCAGCGTGAATAATAAGGCCTGTATGCACTAAGTGCCTAATATATGAATGAGTAAACAGGTCTGAATTTAGAGTTCCCTTTACTCATAAGAATTTCTTTAATAAAAGTTTTCAATCCTAGTTTTACTCTTGGGAAATCACTTAGCCTTGGTGACATTACATAAAATGAGGGTGGCAATACTTTCCTTTGCCAACTTCACAGGTTTTTATTCCATGATCAACCCAGTGTCACTTCAATGACTACCTCAGATAGAGACAACCTACTTTCTACTGGACTGAATGTGCTATTTGCATGCAAAAAACAAAGCCAGTGATACAAAGCAGGGAATGATGTCCTTTCTCCTCAATTAGACTGCAAGCTCCTAAAGACAGAAGAACCCATGTCCTAGACCTTACTTCAAGCATTATATTAGGCACTGGAGGAACAAAACAGAACTCATTTTTAAGAAATTAATTACCACAGATGTGAAGGCATCTGAGGAAATTTAAAAGTATTTAAGATTCCAAGGCGCTGTTTTTAAAGAGGCCTAGGTGCCACAAGAAGTACCGGAGAATAATTATTTGCACAACTTCAAGGTCATTCCAATAAACATTTTCTTTCAGTGGGAGATAGATTTTTAAAAAGGGGCCTTTATTTTATGTATTCAGAAATTAGACATAATCCTTCTATAGCTTTAGAGGATGATGGAGAAAGTCAAGATGTTACTTTCTGAGACAGGAGGCCAAGGCATCCTGGGACTAAGCCCCATTCTTCGGTTCCCCAGACCACTCAGACATTGGCAGAAAGCCCAACTTCCTTGCCTTACGACCTTTAGTAGCTCTAGTGGGCAGACAACATGGCCACTGCCCCCGCCAACTCTCCTTTGGACACGACGCTGAGGAATCAAAAGGCATAGGCCAAGGTTCAAGGGCCTTGCATCTTTAAATGCTTTCCACTGCCAAGCAGCAATGACATCACCACCTGCGAGCTGGTGAGCAGTAGAGTCTCATAGAGAACGCGTACCTAGTGAAGGAGAGCCCCAGGTGACTTGTGTGCACGTTAAAACAACAGAAGCACTGTCCCAGGTCTAGCTTGGCAGTGATACTCTCTGCTCTTCCAACAGCTTTGCACTAATGCGTCTTTTCAAAATGTACTGTGCGAAGAACTACCTTCTGGGGTGAATCATCTGGGGTGTTGGTCAAAATACGGATTTGGGGGCTCTCCCAAATACCTACTGAATTTTTCAATAATCCCTGAAGGTAATTCTGATGCACATTCAGTTCTGGGGACCACTGCATCATTCTTCAGTGAAGGCTGGTTCTCAAGACCCTTGACTCTATTTCCCGTCCATCTCTCTCTTAATTCAGAACTCTGACATTTTAGGTTGACTTTCTTCTTCCCTCTATTTACACAGATTAAATCTTTTTTTCTTATCTCTAAATCATCTGGGGATTGTTTTCCTCTAATAAAATGGCTACACTCCTGATTAAGGAAAGTGATAAACCTGCTGTCAATTACCTTAATTGATCTGACAACCTGATTAGGCCCAGAAAGGGGAAGGTTTCCTCAGCAGAGCCTTACTGAAAAGGAGAAAACAAAACAAAGGCCCATGTAATTAAAATGTGATGGCTGGCAATGAGTACGTGAAATCAGCCCTGAGAGGTGTTAGTGATGGGAAAACATTTCTAAATGGCATCTTAGGGAGACAAAGGAACACAAGAGGGTCAAACAAATCAGTGGGCTACCAAGGGAGAATGCTTAACAGAAACGTAAGGGATTTTTCTTAATTCTACTCACCAGTAGCTTTGACACGAACAAAATCCACTCTTGGTTTAAGTTGGGAAGAGTGTAGTTACTGGCCCCATTTGTTGTACTGTGAACCCCAAAAGAATGCCTGTTACTGGCACCATTTGTGGTTACATAAGTGACTTTTTTTCTTCTCTAGACAACTATGCTTAAAATAGAATCCTGGGTCCGTATCTCAGTGAGGGCTGAGTAAGTTGTCCTCTGGAACTGAGTTCAGGGCATCAATGCCACACCCTAGTAACCATGACTGCTTCAGCAAAACAGCCAGCACTTAGCCTGTGTTCCAGATTCAAGGCGTCTTCTTTTAGCATCATTTTCGATCCATTTTCTCTAACTCACTGTCAGACAAGTGGGGACTGAAGAGGGATTCAAGGTGAGCTGCCCCACAGGAAAATGCACGAGGAGCCGCCATACCGCAAAACAGACTGTTCGAGGAGCTGACATGGAGCGAAACAGCACTTTACTGCATTATAGGTGGGTGGTGTGTGCCGCGGGCGGCAGCGGCGGCGGCAGCACCTTTTAGTTCAAGATGGCGCGCACCCGCGTGGCGCACTTGCCCTGCTCTTATCTATTTTGCCCACACATGCGCATTGCTAGTTTCTTTGTTCATACTGCTTACGTAATACTACTAGCGCATGCGTACCTTTACTTCTTTGGTCATAAGGCTTACATAACTGGCGCATGCGTAGTGTTTATGCTACTGGCACATGCGTACATTTACCTTTTACCAGGTGTAAGCTATTGTGAACTTTGGCCTGGGCCCCACAGCCTGTTCACTTAAGGTTGGGCCCCATGGCCCACTCACTTCTCGCTGCCAACACTCACTCTCAGTGGAGCACACCTTCTGAACACATCCCACCCCTGGGTAGCCCTCAGGCCTTCAAGAACAGAAATGCAATATCGTGACTGTGTTACTTTACACAACAAAAATATCCAGGTCCCAAGCGTGCTGAGAAATAGAATATTATTAGCTAATTAGGATGAACTGTCACACTGGAGTGTTTGATTAAATTAATTAATCAAGCTGATGATAGGTCTGGAGGGGGGTAGGAAGCTGTCTGTACAGTGCACCTGGTAAATTGTGCTATTAGCCAGTGGTCCCTTAGAAATTTAAAGAAAAAGTATTTTTGGATCAGAAACAAACAAGTTAGAATAAATTGATAGACTGATCAGAATAAACAATAAGGCTTGTGTGCAGTAGGTGCCTAATACATGAATGAGTAAACAGATTTGAATTTAGAGTTCCCTTTACTCATATTATACTCAAGTCATCAGAAGTTTCAGTTTGGATCTTTAAATTGAATACAGTGATTTCCTTTTTGACAATTACACAGAATAACAGATTAAAAGAGATGAAAAAAGAATCAACATCACAGACTTTTGTCTTAATTTAGGGCTTCAACTAGACAAACCCATCCATCCACTCTTTTTTAAAGACATAAAGAAGAATTAAAAGACCTCTAGCTTTATTTGACAGTCTACTCCCATGACTAGCTGACTTAAGAGATGTACTGCTCTTTCATTTCCTTTTGGGCAGAGATAAACCTTTCCTTCCATTGCAGCTCTTCCAAGGTGCTAAGCATCAACACTGCCTTAATTCTGACCAATTCACTTCAAAACTAGCATTCTATGCCAGACGACATTTTGCACAAGACCCTGATTATGCTTGACACAAAGCCTTCTCTGTATCTGAGTAAAGTCTCCAAGCATTTTATACTTTAAACAAGTTTGCTGCTAGGCTAATCTACAGATGTGAAATTGAATAAAATGGACCAAGATTTCCCCTGTAGTCAAAGCAATTGGGATACCTGTCAATGGGTCACCAACTCTCCTTGGTGGCCCTAGAATGAAACAACAGTTCAGATAGGATTGCAACTGCATGCCAGTTCTCTGATTCGAAAACTACCTTTTATTCTAAGTCACCTAGAGTTTGACTTATTTTAAACAGAAGTGACTGTTTACCCATTTCAGATGGTCCCTAGAGAATTCCTTCAGTTAATCACAGCGCGGTATTAACTGGGAAGGCTCAGGGACTCTATGATTCTTATGCTCTATAGAACACCCAGCACATTTCACTACTCTGTGCCAGCATTTACTGAAGTGTTCTCACGGTTCAAAGCCTTTAAACTTAAATAATAAAGGTTGTAGGAACATATGTTGGGACTTTATCAAAGCCCATGATTCATCCATCCATTTACTCATTCATTTTACAGGCACCCATTCCAACTATTCCACAGTCTTTCATGGAGTCTCCTTCAGGCAAGATGTAAATATAAATAAGGATAGTTCTTACCCTTCTAGAGTTCATAGGATGTAGCATTAACATTCCAAAGTGCTTTAGATAAATTATACCCCATATATTATCTACAAACTCTGTGTTTTAAATGAACATTTTAGGAGGGGGGGTCCTAAATATAATTTAAAAATTATTTCTAAAACTCTCTTTATAGGATCACAGGGGGAAAAAAAGATCCATTTGAAAACTTTATCAACTACCATTTCCCTAACTTCACCCGAGGATGGAGCTTTTCCTCTCCCTCAGAGCCTGGTTCAAAGGATAAAGCTTTTGTCATCAGATACTCAATTTGGTCACATTCAATAAATACTTCAAAAAATTATAATGTATAAAATCAACAAAATGGGTAAGAAATACTTCTTTTTATCTAAAATATTTACTTTCGCTCAGACTGTATAAAGATATATTCATTTAAAGCTACTTATCTGTATATTTTTTCCTCCCCCATTTGCTTAGAAGCTCTATGAGGGCAAAAGATATACATAATTCTGATCATTAGCATATTACCCACACCCAGCACAATGCCTCAGCCATACTACATTCAATAATTATGGATGCAATGAATGAAACAAAGTAATGAATAAAATTAATGCAATATAATCTTTCGCCTCCAAAGTTGTGAACATCCCTAATAGTCTTAAAATTAAAAGATGCTGTTGTCACATGCTACATCTAGTCTAGTGAAAATAAGTAGAAAATGCTGCAGATAATTTCCAAGGCCCAGGAAAGGTAATTTCCTTTTTTTCTTTTCCTAGAAGAATTACAGAGAAAAAAGAAAATGTGAGTGGAAAAGAATAAAAGGAAGCGCGAAGGGAGAGTTTAGCTCAAATGACAAACTAAACATTTTCACTCAACACTTTATAGTCTTCAAAACTGGGTAACAATCTTCCCAGCTCCTCAGGCCGGTGTAGCGTGAGGTTGAATACATCATCAGTTCTGACATAAAACATGAGTTTGCAAGTAAACAGGAAGTTTATCTTATAAAATGGAGCTTTTCTTTGCATAGAAGTTCTTCATTAATTACAGAGATGGACTTTCAACTACTGACTACAGCTGTGGCTCTCTCCCTGACATATGGAGCGTCTTAAAAGGGAAAAAAAATATAAGTCAGAGGGATTTCTCAGCAAATTCAATTCCTTTTATTTTCCAGAGGGGCAGGAGTGAAGCAGCAGGTGGCAAATTCATTTTTATCTAACATTTGGTCATGTGACATATTTTACTTTCACAGTTAATATAACTTTCTGAATAGCAAATTGGGAAAATCTGCCACCATGTGGGGAGTCGGTGGGGGATGTGTGTGTGTACACACATGTGCGGTGTGTGTGTGCACGTGTGTGGTGTGAGTGTAGAGAGAATGGGGAGGCCTGTGTGGTGAAGGAGGGGGAAGGAGGTTGCTGTTCTATGCCCCGTATAGGAGACTTCTGTTTTAAGTCACTAGTTTCAATCCATTTTGAGAACATTCTAAAGACATTATATGGGCTGGAGAGACCACCATTATTAAATGGCATGTGGTGATCTCCGGTCAGGTCCTTTAAAGGAATGAACTTTCAAAAATAACCCCAAGACTGATCACAGCAACACCGGAGATCTCCCAGGTGGGATTACAAAGATTGTGTAGCAGAAACCTGTGTAGTTTATGAGGGAGAACAGGAATTGAGGGAGCTGTCAATCAGACCTTTTCCACCAAGGAAAGTCATCAGTTTCAAAGTTATACCTACTTTTGATATATATGTAATACTAGCAAAACAAAGCTTTCTAAACAGATAAAACAAAAAGTGACTTGTTATTGTATCATGTCACTGACATTATGAAGACTCCCAAACCCTGGGAGAAGAGTTACGAACTCCCGCTGGTTTCACAGACACTCAGTGTAGTTTGGGGCAAGTTGTTTTCCCACAAGCCTCAGCTCCCTCAACCCACAGGATGGGGATAATCAGAGTATGTGTTTCATATGGCTACCAGGAGAACTACCTACATGTGGGTAAGTACTCCAACATACTAGCTTTTCTCATAACAGATATAATCCTGATGTCAGGTGGGAATATTCCTGACAAGGATATCCAGGTAAACTTGGTCTATGCTTTTAGACTGTACTCATCTTAGTTCATTTATCATTTCAGTGTAGTAAAGACCCCAAAGTTAGATGATTTCTTGATTACCTTCCTCAAGTCCCTCTGGGCTTACTCTGCACCATCCCTTTGGAGCGGGGTTTTTGAAACCTCTGGGGGCTCCCGTGAAATGATGGGAAACAGCATTTTAGGGATCCCTCCTACTCCAGACACTAATGCTTCCACACAGTCTGTGACTTTTAGGTGGAATCGTTTTTCTTCAAAACATAAAAATAAAGCTGGCAAAGAAGTGAAGAAATTGCAATCCTTATGCACTGTTGATGGACTTATAAGATAGTACAACCACTATGGAAAACAGTATGGAGGCTCCTCAAAAAACTGAAAATAGAACTACCATGATGATTTAAAGAGAATTATATGGAATTTTCATGATTGGTGATTACAGTGATCCTGCAATCCCACTTCGGGGTATACGTCCAACACAACTGAAGGCAGAATCTCAAGGAGATATTTGCACACCCAGGTTCTTAACAATACTGTCCACAACAGCCAAGTGGTTGAAGCAACCCAAATGTCCACCAATGGATAAATGCCTCAACAAATGTGATATATATTCAATGGAAAAGGAAGGAAATTGTGATATGCTACAAAATGAATGGACTCTGAGGACATTTCCCTAAGTGAAATAATCTAGTCACAAAAAGACAGATTCTACGTGATTCCATTTATTTGAGAAATCTGAAGTAGTCAGATTCATAGAAGCAGAAAGTAGTGAGGTGGTTACCAGAAGTTGTGGGGAAGGGGGGAAGTATAGTCATTGTTTAATGGGTAAAAAGTTTCAGATATACAAGATGAAAAAATTCTGGAGATCTGCTTTATAGTAATATGAATATATTTAACACTAATGACTATACACTTAAAAATGGTTAAGATGGTAAATTTTATATTGTGTTTTTTAACACAATTTTTTTAAAGATTAAAAATGAACTGGATAGCCATGTTGGATCTACATTCTCTGGAAACTTTTCCCAACTACATCACCCACCCAGAACAGATTCTAGAGCTGGATTTATGTCGAGTTCATGGACAGAAGGGAAACGACTCCAGGTCACAGACTCAGGTATTCTGACACCCTCCTTACTCTATTTCCACTGGTCATGCCCCCCAGTACTATTTTATTTATGTGCCCAAGCCCAGAAATGTCAGAAGGTTTTGGAGGATATCTAATTGCCCATAATTGACCTGCTGTTGCTTTTCTTGACCCTCTGTCAATCTTTCAGTTTACCTTTAAGCTATATCCTGCATAAATAGGGATACACATTTTCTATTCATTACCCCTTGGCCTGAAATCCTAATATTTGACAATCTCATCATTAAAAAATAAATTTTGTTGTTCGACTTTTCTACCATTTCCATACTACTTCCACACTGGAAACTTGCCTTCCTGTGTGTGTGTGTGTGTGTGTGTGTGTGTGTGTGTGTGTGAGAGAGAGAGAGAGAGAGAGAGAGAGAGAGACTCAAAATCCACCCCTCCATTCCAACACCCAAATTCCCTTACAGGGAATTGCCTCTCCACCACTGGGAAGAATCTTGGGTTGAGTGTTTAGAATAGGTGTCTGCCTCTCCGTGTAGAATTCAAAGGGGTCAGAATCCTTTCCCTTCCACTCTGTAGAGCCACAGAAGGAACCTGTAGCCAAAGCTCAGCCAATGGGATATACTAGCCTGGGATTTTGAACTTTAAGTAAGAAATGTAAGAGTGGAAGAGACAGTTGGAGTTTGAACATCTGCTATCAGTATGCTGACCTGATGGTTACTGAAGTTCCTGCTTCCAGCTGTCTGGTGCTAGCTTGGCCAACACCTACTCCTAAGCTGGGACTTCACCCCTATTGATTCTATAAGTACCAGTTATTCTGCAAGAAAACTCCTTCAATTAAATGAGCCAGAGTTAGTCCCCATTGCTTGCAAAGAGGAAACACTGCCTGACAATATTTATTTGCACAGATAACTTTAAAACAGCAACACTGTGACGGCTACCTCAACAAGCTCCCAGAGCCCTGTGAGAGCCTCTCACACCCTTGATTCTTTAATGGAAGGATTTTGAAAATGTCTCCATGTTTCCAGCTCTAGTTGTGTCATTTCGCTCTTCGGTTTCTTTAAATTCACACTGATCAGCTGCTTTTCTGGCCAACGATGTCCCAAACACTTAAAATAAACCCACCTACACCACTGAGCCCGCTAATCAGATCTCTGACAGCCAATTTCTTCAGCAGGATTTCTGTCCTTCCGTTGGGCTTTCTAGGCAGGAGTTTTACAGGTAGATTAGAGACTCGTTAACTGCCCACATCCACGCTCTTCTTCCTCTGTTTATTCATGAGAGACCAGTAATTCCAAAATCTCTTTGGCACAGGAAGCTGTGTCCCAGTGTCAAACACACGGCCACCATCACAGATCAGAAGATAAACTTTTTTGCATGTGTAGGGGAGCGAGTTCTCAGGGTGCAGATCCAGTCACAATGCTGAGAGGTAGGTAGTGTGGTTGACAGGAGCCACAGCCAGACCTGTGCAGGAGTGAAAGACATATGGGGCCCCAAGCCTGATTACATCATTCTTCTTATTCTCTTTGTCTTCCCTTCCTTATTTTCTCCCGAAGAAATCGGTCCTGATTTTATTTATCATTTTGATAGTTTCGTGCTCTATTCTAACTCATTCATTTCCACCTTTCTGTTTATTATCATTTTCCCCTACAAATCTTAAAGCACAATTATTTATACTCTATCCCTAGTTCATAAGTAAGGGACCCACTGTCTGGTTTTGACTATTCTTGTCAGAGTAGTGATGACTTTTTACTGAATTATTTTTCCTTAATTATAGATTAATTGCTTTATATTTGCATAGTCCTCAAGGGCTTACCAGGCAGATTTTTACTTCTTATGTCATTCAGTTCTCACAACAATCTTTCCAGGTGGTGAAGTGTCCAACTAAAGTCCTACTGGTAGGTACTGGTACTGTGGAGAGGAGCCTCCATGACCAAATCATGTTGTTGTTGTTTTCTGTAGTAATTATAAACCAACCCTATCCCAAACCATTTGCTCTTCCTTTCAGTCTACACGTGAACCCAAGGTGCAGCCATGAAGTTCCCTGTATGGATTTCACACTGAGCTCCAGGTATTTAATAATGGGGGTTTGGCAAGAAAAGTGAAATATACCCTATTGGGACTGAGGATTCAACTAAGCACTGATGGGGAAAGAGGGAGGGAAGGAATGGTGGACATGAAAGAAAGATAAGTAAGCAACACCCTGCCCTATTACATCATCTGGGTCTCCTGCCCCTAAACTGTCAATCTCTCTCTCCAATATCCACACAATGAGCGGCATAGCCACGTAGTCAATTGCTTGGTCTGAAATTCTGAAAATCATCTAGGGCTGCTCCCTCTCACTCATCTTTCTGTCAGCCTTCACAGCCTACCTCACATCCTTTTGATCCACCTGTCTACTTAAATCCATTCTACCACCAGAGCTTACTATATTTTTTGCCAACATTTTTATAGTTGCCTGTGAACTAGTCCCCTTGCTTTCAAGATCACATTTCTACATGGGAAGTATCTTCCAAAAGACAAAGAGCTGTCTGTGTAAAGTCTTTCCAAAGGCTTTCACGAGGTACTCACAACTTCCTTCTTTCACAAGGTCTTCTATGACCTGGCACCAGCACTGCTCTCAAGACTCAACCATAATTACCACCTGACCAAATGAACCCCTCCTTCCAGGTATACAGAACTACTTTAAAACCCAGGCTAAGCCATCTTTACTCATTACTACACATTTTGGCTCATATACCATATAGAGTCTTCTCTCTGGGATGTCCACCCCTTCCTTCTTTGCAAGGCTATCACCCACTCATATATCAATAAGGTCAAAAATCACCTCTACTGAATCACTCTCTGTACCTCCCCAAACCACAGAGTGAGTAGCCACGGCTTCCCCTCATGAGCTCTCACAGTTGTCTCTCCTATGAATTTTCATTGCACCTTGTTTTTGCATTTGAAACAGTGTGTGTTTCTCATACTATTTGCTGGCTTACTCCCCTGTTTCCAATAACAAAATTGTGAGCTGCTTGAGTTCAGAAATCATGTCTTAGTCATGATATGCCCAGTGGCTTTCACTGTGTCTGGCAACAATATTTGCTGACACCAGAGTTGAAATCAGAAGTTATATTGCTTGTTTTTGAGTTAGGCCATGATGGTCACGGTAATGTTCAGGTTATAGACTTTCCAGGGAACTTTAGCCCCTCTGGTATTGGAATAATAACAAAGCTGCCATTTCTCTACCCACATCCCCTTGGCCTCACCACTATAGTGTATTAATAGCCCTACTTCCAACTGCCTGTGGCTTTTCTCTGGTTGCAGGATCTCCCCCTCCTCACCAGGGATTCAGAAGCAGGCAGGAGGTCACAGAGGATGAACACCCCCTGCAGCAGCCCTCAATCAGACTGATAAGATTTGGTTTATAAATAATGTAATTCCCTCACCTCTTATATATAAGACAACTCAGGGGTGTCAGTTCTATGCCGACTCCCGGCTTCTCCAATGAGATGAAGCTCCAGTTGCCCACAGGGTTGACTGGCTTGATAACCTGTCCTTTATTGGATGATTCCAATGCCTGTCTCACTTCCCTACTCTCCAAATTTTGTTTCCAGGAGTCATCTGCAAAGAAATGACTTGTACTAGTATTCCACTGTCAAAGTCTGTTTCTAGGGGAACACAACTAAGACAGTATCTGATACTATATCTTTTTAGGTTTAAAAACAGTCGTATAATTCTATGAAGTAGAAAACTAATATTATCTTTATTACACATATGAGGAAACTGAGGTACCAAGAGGTTAAGCTTCATATGCATTTGAAAGGACAATCTACCTTAAGGAGGGCTGCTTGAGGGGTTTTCCCCCACCAGCTTAGTTCTTCTACTGGTCCTGTGAGCATCTTTAATTAAAAAGCTTACACACCAGTTGCTGATGGTGCCCTCCATCCAAAAGCCTAATCCGTGGAGAAGCCCAGGACCCAAAATGGCTGAGCCTGGTAATTCTGGAGCGTTGAAAGCTAAACTCCTTCCCTAAGAGAACATTAGGATCATACAGAGAGGTCACTTACAAGAGTCTTGGGAACAGTGCTGCCGTGATCACTGTGATCACCTAGGATACGAGGGATTCATCCACAATAACCAGGCAGCAACCCGATGAAACATACAAAGCAAAATACATTTCTACAGATTGTTTTCATCCATGAAAACCACTCAAGGTAGAAATGTATGTAAGACACAGAAATTTATCTACAATGTGAAAGACAGGGAGGAGAACCTATAAAATGTTCAACTTCCTAAGCAATCACAGATACACAAAGTTTTAAAAATGAGACTTCACCATTCTGTTAAAAATAAGCAAAGATTCAAATAAGATAATGTGCAATGCTTCTCTAACTAGTAAAATGGGCACTGTGTATAATGTCAGTGGGAGTATAAATTGGTAGAACATATTTGAAAATTAATTTGACATTTTATAATAGAAGCCTTAATATAGACTATAATTTGATGCAGTAATTTTTAAAAATATTCCCTAACCTTTAATCCAGTATTTTTTCTTTACAGATTTACCTTAAGCATACAACACCCACTTATGTACATGAAACAAAAATATGTCCTGAAAAATCACCACAAAATTATTTATAATAGCCAATAAAAAGAAATCACCTGAATGACAATCAAATAAATAAACTACGATTCAACCATATGTTAGAATACTTAAAATTAACATTAAAATTCGAGGCTTTGAAAGCTACAAAATGGCATAGAAAGTAACATATAAAAATTTTAAAGATGCAGGCTTTATAATTTTATATATGGTATGAACTTATTTTTTTAATGTTAATAAACCTAGAGAAAAAGACAGGAAGTTAATATCAGGTGATTCATAACTGTTAAAATTGGTAATGAGATTATGAGTGACATTTTCTTGTTTACTTATGAATTTTCCAAACTTTCTTCAAAACACATGCCTGATTTTTATATTTATGTGAAGTTATTTAAAAATACCAATTGGCAATGTCTGGGAAGTGAATCTCTGAGTGGTTTTTTCCTGCCTAATGGAAAACTAAGCATTGAATCAAGAATAAATACTAGAAGGTGAAATAAAAATAGTAATTTATGTAGCGTTCTCTTTGTCTAATTCACCCTCTGAATCTGGGTGGAGCATACCTCCTTTCCTTATCCATTTTAATGTTTCCAGTTACAACATCCACCATTGGAGAGTCTTGTGGTTAATGGACATGTGCTGATTCTAGGGGCTCATGGACCCCTGTGAAGACGTGTGTTTCTGCAATTTCAATTAGGGTGGCAACTGACAAGAATACAAAGCAGCAAAGCCAATGTTATGCATCTAGTAATAAACTGCTTTCCTGAATTGAGAAAAATGAGGTTCACTGTGAGTGCCAGCTGCTTCTTGTCATCTCCAAAAGCTGTAGCAGAATAACTGTTGGAAAATAAAAAAATACTATCCAAGACAATCCTGTTGTGACTTGGTTCTGTGTTGATTTCCCATGCTATCCTCTCTTAACAATTTTGCCTAAAATTCTGCAAACTAATGAACATTGTTTATTTTGGAAGATCAAACTGACTCAGCAGGACTTTCCCAGAGACAAGAAAACTAAAGATTTTTGAAGGGAAAGCAACAACTAAACCAAATGTATTTTTAATTATCTTTAAGTTACATTAATAACAACATTCTCAGTGGGACAAAGAAATCAAATCCTACCTACTATGAGATTTCTCATTAGCTTGCGAAAGGTTTCCTTTCATCATTTGTTTAATTTCATTTTATGGACTGGACTGGAGATATTCATAATTCTAATAATTTATGTCCATGGTTATAAACGTAGGGCTAGATAGTGTCATTTGCCTGTTTACTGCTGTCTGAGATAAGTGATAGGTTTTGCATCAGTGCCATTATTTCTCTCTTAATAATTTAGAAACATCACCCTTCTTTCCCAAGCCCTGACTCTGAGTCTAGAAATCAGGATTCTCAGCTCTAGGAAAGCATGGCCTCCTTTTACTTACGGACAAAGCAGAGAGAATTTAATTGAGATTGCCTAAGTTCATATATTTGCTACTGGAATCACGGACATCATCCAACTCCTTTAAACTTCCAGAATAATTCCAATAGTTGACACCAGGGAAATCCTCCATACAGTAATGACACAGCTCTGCCTAATCCCACCATAGGAGGTCACTGAATTTTCCAAATCAAGCAGATTTGTATCAAGTTTAAAATTTAAACTTGGTCTCAACATTTACTCAAAACACTTTTATTTAGTGCTTTTTCTGTGCATGGCATATGATTGAGTCTATATTAAGACATATAAGAACCCATCATGGCCTTCTAGAAGCTTATCTGCTATTAGAAGAGAAGGGATCCACACATCAATATCTCAGCCCCAGGAAGAGGAAAGTACAAAGTGACAAAGAGAAGGATGCACCAAAGGACCACAGGAGTTTAGTGATAAGACAAATCACCCCCCTGGGCTGATGAGGAGTCAGCGGAGGGCAAGCATCCTGGGTATTAACACTGAGACTTGAAATAGATCATTAACTGTTTTTGACACAACTTTAGGGTTTTAATGGCATCGAGATCTCCCTCCCCTACTTTGGACAAACCCATGAAATCCCAGGAAAATAAGAGGCAACAGAGGTAGGAAGTAAGATTACAGTTAAGCCATGCCAAGTTTGGAGAAAGTCTTCCTAACTTTCCCACATATGGGAGATGGGTCCAACTGACAGACCGTTGTTGGCCAGCTTGTATTTAGACAATAAAGTGGAAAGCTGGGACCCATGACTTCTGTATTGGGCCACATCATTTGCTAGCTCTACACAGTAAAATTAAACACATTTTTAAATAAAGGCAATGTTACACTGGGAAATCAAAAGCACTCTCCAAAAAGAACTACTGAAGAGGAATAAAAATGACAATTATAGACTAATTAGAAAATAATGAAAATACAAACACCACTATCAAAACCTGGGATATAATACAGCTCTACTCAGATAAAATAAATGTTTCACCTAAAATGATTTAATAATTAGCTAAAATGTAAGTAAAAAAGTATATTAAATTTAAGAAGGTAGAAAAATAACCACAATCATTACAAAAGCAGGGGGAGGAAAATAATAAAAATAAAGGCAGAAAAGGATGACTTAGAGAAGAGAAAAAAAAAAAATTAAAATTGCTCAATAAATCCAGGAGCTGCTTCTTAGGGAAACATAATATATTAAGTACCAATATATGAATCTGGTGAATTTATTAATAGAAAAATAAATAAATAAAATTAGAGAAAGAAAAGATGAATACATTGCATTCAAGACAATATATAAAGTCCTCTATTAGATTTGATGTTGAAATATATGAAAGTCTAGGACAAATAAATACATTTCTAAGAAAACATATTATTATCAAAATTTAATGAAGAAAAATTTTAAAGCCTTACCAGAATTACAGGGCAAGATTATTAAAAGTTAACATGATGTTAGTCCTTTCCTATCTCCCTCTTGCCCCAACAAAGGCTATTAGTGTAAGGCTAATTTGTAAGTGACTTAAAAATATATACATTACTTTCACTCCAAGTAATTTCATAATTAAAATGGCCAGTTATCAAGGAAAATGAAACAAAAGGCAAATACGCCTAGGATTTCAGGGCTCTGATTTTCCAATAATTCATTGAGTAACTTTGGTCAAATTACTCCACTTCTCTGATTCTCACTTTCTTTCTCTGTAATGTAAGCATCGGTGCACATGTGTGTGTGTCAAAAGAATGAATTATATCAAACATTAGCCAGCTCCACCATCAATCCTGGAAACACTGAATTTTGGAGTTACAGAGTTCTAGAATGCTTTAAGAGTCTCACAATTTATTATCAGTCCCTCCTATAATCTATTGCAAACTCTAGTGTTATCTCTGAGTTTATCCCTAAGTCAATTTCTATCCTTTTATAGACCCAATTGCATCTATGTCATATCAACACCTTTCCCTCCTTTGGGGAAACATTTAGGTTCAACAACTGTAAGTGATAATAACAAGTGAGCCTAGTTTAAATATAAGCCTGAGAGCCAGAGCATGGAAATTCAAAGTTGGGCTTGGATCCCAAAGCATCTCTAATGAATAGAGTGCACAATCTTCAGCTGTAACCCCCTGGGGAAGGGGCTGGATGTGATTGAGGGATGTGCCAAGTGACCAACTTGCCCTAATATAAAAGAATCAGCCTCCTGACATTATAAACGTCACACAGACCACCCCCAACCCCAGTTCTCTTTCACCACGCCTTCTTGCCAAGCCAGCACATCGACGAAGATTGAAAAAGAATGGCGATACCCATTTCTGCCAGGTGAGTGGGGAAACAGGCACTCAGACAACTTACTATAGGTGCATATTCAGTGCCACTATTCTGGGGAGAAACTGTTCACAACATTTTGAATGAATCTTTGCAAGATTTCCTCATTATTTCTTAGCAGTGAAATAGTGAGGTCAAAGGATTTTATCCCAGTATTACATGCCATAGTAAGCCATCAGAAAGCCTAAAATCCAATGATAGGAGCACTGATAAATATTGTTTGATATATTCATTAAGTAAATATCATCACCTGTTTAAATAATTAAGTAGACTGATTTTTATTGACATGGAAATAGGATTAGTATACACTGATCTGAGAGAAAAAATAAAGGCTATAGATCAAATATATTATGATTAAACGTTATCCAGCTGTGTCTACATATATACAAGTGAAGAACCATATATGTACAAATTATTAAATAATTGGTAGCCTGCTGGGATTACAGTAGATTTCACATGCTTTCATAATGTTCTAATATTTAAAAGGTAAACATTACTCTGATATCTGAAAAGTGATAAAGGTATTCCCATTTTGATAACAAAAATAAAATAAGGGTACCCATAAGTAAAGTCAAAAAAGATATGCCACATATATAGAAACTCTACTCATACTGTATGCACTGTGCTGGTTCCAAATTTACCCAGGGAAGCTGAATTAGCCACAGACCACTGTAGTTCCCCTGCCTTGACTTCTTACCCAACCACTTTATTGGGTGGAGGTCTCCCTTTAGTGGTCAGAAATCCATGATTTATATGCATATAAATATATATCTCTATATTTGTACCTCTGCCCTCCCTCCCCCCATACCCAGCATGACAGCCTATATATTTATGCGTGTGTATATATATATGTATACACACACACACACACACACACACACAGTCACACCTAAATATTTGCATTTTCCCCAGCTTTGTCAGCCAGCAGTTCTGTGGGTTGTGACTTGTGAGCTTACGCCCTTGTCCTAACCTCCCAATGGTCTCGGAAATGTCTAACACATGGGGTAGGTGTTTTTAACCACCGGGTTGTACTAAGGTGTTTCGTGAACACACAACTATGGAGAATTTAGGTGTCAAACTTGAAGCCAGCGTCACTTGCCTATCAATACGGAGGGCTTCCAGGAACACTTAGCACTGATTCTCTTTTATCCCAGTGTCCAATTTCGCCCCTTCTCTGGGCTGGCATGGTTGATGTGGGGAGGGTTTTCTGCATCAGCTGCACAGCTGAAGAATTTCACTGTGTGGGTGAGTTTGTTCCCTCCAACACCCAGCTGGATGCATCCTCAGTGGGACGCGCTGCCCATTCCTTTCCAAAGGGCCACTAACCCTTACACACAGCACACGCTGAACATCCAAGGGACATGGAAATAAAACTGCTCCAGATGAGGCAATACAAGCCATCCCAGGTAAGCGTGCTGCACCGCTCTGCTCCTCCCAGTCAGCTCCCAGGTGGTTCACGGATGACTTTAAGAGCCATACCAGCCTGCGTCTATGGAAACCATACATGTCTGCTCTAGGGATCTTCAGACTCCACTATTCAGCTCTGTCCCTCCATCTTTAAACATCCGTTTACTCCATTTTTTTTTTAATGGTATATACATCCACTCTGTCTTCCTTGCCTCCTTCAGATGCTTTGAAAGAAACATATGCCTGTCTTCCAGGGTCAGCTTTTCCCGAGATGGTGCACCTAAGCCAATCATACAACAGCCACCAAGCGCACAGCTGCATGCTGTCCCCACCCCCTCCCTTCCCTGGATGGAGGATGCTACCCAACTTGGTGTTTCGGGGGGAAGGTCTGACACAGCCTTTTGAACATCCACAGAACACATGGTCTTTGAGGACAACATTCAATTTTCTGCTGGCTGCCCGGCTGCCCAGCTGCCTTGCTTGCCCTCAATCCATCACTCTCATGCTGAAGACCCTGGCTGATTTCACTGGGGTGAAGAGAATGCATTTCTTTTTGTCAGAAGTCACCATCTTTTTCCTGGCAAAGTGGCTGTAGGTATAGAGTAGGAGAATACAAAATGACAGTAAGAGAAGGGGAGAGATGATACGTTCTGGAATGGAAGATGAGAGAGAGAAATACAGACACATACACGGTTACAGAGAGAGATCCTTTACCGCCAGACCAGGGCATCCTTTCCACTCTGAAATCCACATACACATTCCCCACTTCACCTCTGCCAAACAGCACGTAGATACGCCTTTGCTAGTAACTGCGCACCACTGTACAAGTAGGGGGTAGTGGAAAGTGCTTATCTACCTCAGTTAACAGCCTACTCGCTTTATTCCACATCCTTCCCAAGATTTCAATGCATTCTCAGAATGTTTAATTTTCAAAATTAATCCAGCTCCAAGCTGGTTTCTCCATCTCTCTGACTTATTACATCCAGTGGCTGTTTCTTTCCCTCTAATCCGTGAAATTCAGTCCCCTTTCCTTGATAGCTCTGCATACACACCCCTCCACAACACAGCCCCCCCACACAAAGAGACTCAAAAATATCTATCTGCACAATATATTTGCAGGTACCGCTGTGGTGCAGTTGCTGATTTGGGGGAAGAGTTAAGTCTCCAGAGCTTGGCACACAGTGGGAAGGAATCCATGTTTACATCACGGCAGGGAAAATGACTTTAAAAGTTCTCTAGCCATTTCCACTCACTCCCACATATTTAATAGAGTTTTTTTTTCTTTAGCCATATCATTCCACTTTAGCAAAGCAAAATTTTTCTAAATATATTCTGCTGAAGATTTTGTTCTCTGTAGCCCCCACCTTCAAACTTATATCTGATTTTGTTCCCCTTTGCATATGGAAAATGTCTGTAATGTGGTAGAGGTGAAGGTAAGCAGTTGTAAATTGGGCTCTTGATATGAGGAGCCTGATTTTCTATGAGTGTGACATCTGGGGTAAGCTACTTCACAACTCAGTGCCTCAGTCTCTTTATGCGTAAAATGTGGCTAATGACAATACTGAACTGTGGGGTTGTATAAGGAATAAATGAGATGATGCAGGAAAGATGACTATCAGTTACCTGGCACAGAGTAAACTCTCACTGGTGTTCATCTGAGAGAATCACACATGAGTCCTCATCCCATCTTTGTTCCCCATCAGTCACTACAAGAAATATGTGGTATGCAGATGGATCTTACTACCAATGACATCAGTTAATATAAGTGTCTCCCACGGAAGGCAAACAAAGCTCCAGAAAGTTGTTTTCACACTGTATTCTTTTTCTCTGTTTAACCTATCAGGTGATGACTATCTATTGAACATATATACACACACAGCGATGGGATGACAGGAGCAGTATTGCCCCCATTATGGTCATGTGTGTGTCACCACCAGGGTTCTACCTGATCCCTGGATCACAACATATGCTATTATTTACTTCACTTTTTTTCTTCTTTAAATCAACTCCACTATTTTTTTGAGGCCTGATCTATGACAGTAACAATAAAATTAGAGTTCTCATGTGCTATTAATCATTGCTTAATAGGCATAAAATAAGCAGTGAAAACTAACATTTTTTTAATTGAAATATAGTCAGCTTACAATGTGTCAATTTATGGTGTACAGAATAGTGCTTTAGTCATCTATATACATACATGTATTCCCTTTAACGTTCTTTTGCATTATAGGTTACTACAAGATATTAAATATAGTTCCTGTGCTATACAGTAGAAACTTGTTTATCTGTTTTATATTTAGTAGTTAGTATCCGCAAATTAAATATGTTCATCCATGTTCCAACTATGATAGAGAAATGATAAGACTTGAATTATTGCCCTGTGATATTGTCCAATATATTATTGATGTGCGCCCTCGGAAGGTCATTTAAACTCTCTAAGCCCCATTTGCCTCATCTGGTCCAGTTCACTGATGTCTTGTAAAGGTCAAGGAAGAAAACGTACGTGAAAGTGCTTCGTAAACTGTAAGGCCCTGTGCGAGTGGATGGTGATCAGCTTCAGTGGATATCCAATAACTAGATGTTGCTGTTGAGGTTATCTGTAGATTTAACTTCAACAACTGAACAGCTGGCTGTTCAAAGGGAAGAGAGTTTCTTTCATCCACAAGAGCTCTGGCTGGTGTGTCACTTGCCATTCTAGGAGGGAGTGCACCCTGGCCAGCGCCACTCTGGGATGCCCTGTTAAAGTGATCCAAATTATCCACATCACCCTCAGAGTCCAGTAATGAGAATAAAACCTGAAAACGTCCTTTCTTCTCCTCTTGATATTTTGTTTTCTTTCAGTCACACAGCCTCAGCCCTATTCCATCAACAGACGAGCTTCACGCCATCAGAAGCAGGGAGCCCGGATCCCGCCCTCAGTGTCGGGCAGTGCCATCCCCACAGACCGGGGACCTGACCCCTCTCACGCTGTCAGTGCTGCAGAAACAGCACAGCTCTTGGCATTTCTCTGCCAGTCCCAGAAATCCTGTGGCTTTGCATCTTTCTCTAGGCCAGCACCCCTCAATCCCGGTGGCACATCAGAATCACACGGGAAAACTTTTTCAAAATAACCGATCTGAGCCCCATCCCAAACCAATTTGATTAGGATCATTGTTGAAGGAAGGCGCTCAGGCATCATGTTTATATTATAAGTTCTTTGGATATAAAGCCTGTTTGGTAACCACTGCTTAAGGTAAAGCGTAGTCAGGCTAAGACGGCACCTACTGAGTGTGGAGAGAAGTAGAAGTGAAATTCACTTCATGTGCTTAATTTGACCAAATCCTGTAAGTCAGAGCACCTACACAAGAAACGAAAGAAAGACGAGCAAAACACAATAGCAACAAACTTGGACAGTCAGTCAGGGCCACTTTTTCTCATTCAATGATCTTTTACTTCTTGCACAAGATCTTTTTAAATTGTAGATTCTGTTCCTCACCTCCATCTACAGGAATCAGTCTCTGATTTGAATTTGCATTTCCACAGGCTTCCCAGAGCATCTAAGTCCACAGAAGTTTAGGACCACTGTGCTCTGTGATCACATTAATTAGAGAGCTGCATCCTCCTTTTTTGGCAGTGTAATCCTTTTTGCGGGTCTCCACTCTGGATGCACAAGTAGAATTGAACTATATGAGCTTTAAAAATACACACCTCACCTGGATTCTACCCCAGCCATTCAGGTATAGGACCTGCATTACTGAATATTTTTTTAAGCTTCATATAGGGTATTCATAGTCAGATTGTGAGCCTCTGCTACAAAGGCAATGCCCCTGGGCAGTAAAAAAAAAAAAAAAAAAAAAAAAAAAAGCAGGAATTGTATTTCTAAAGTATCTTTTCCTTGGCCAGATGTCACAACCAAAACAAACTCCTCTATGTCACTTCTCTTTAGAATGAGAAAAAGAAAGTCTCCTTCCTGTCAATTTGCCTTTCGCACAGAAGGGAACACAGATTTAGAAAGTATTTAAAGCAGTGGGCACTTGGAACATTCATTATTCAACGCTGGAACCAAAGGCTCCCCAGGCGTTATTAAACAAATTGATGAACACTGTGGCTGGATTTAGCGTGAAGAAAAATGTTGCTGGAACTGAAATACAATGATTCTTCATCTAAATGTCTTGTAAGGAAAGACTCAGGAACTGACTTCATGGATTTTCATGTAGCAGTGACAGTATTTCCATCTCAAAAGCCCACTTCTCCTGCCTTCTCTGTGATGCGGGCCATTGGGGATTCGGAGAATGAGCTCAGGGTGAAACGCAACTTAATTCTCTCCATTAAGGAGAGAGGGGTTTCACAGTTCACCCTGCTGGGTGCTGCGCAGGGGAGGCAGTTATTATGGCCTGAACAAATGGAAACCCAAGCCAATTACTGCTTCTACCGCCTGGTTTGCTTTTCAGTAGGACTCTGAGGCATTTCAGATGGAGTGCCCGTTCTGGTCTGAGTTCATGACTTAACATAGAAGGATAATTCTTCCTGTAAATCTTGAAAGCGGGGTGAAGCCCCCAGAGCAAGCCACTCTATTTCCCCTCAGCAGGGTGGCTACTGGAACTGGGCATTTTGAGGGACAGAAGCCTAAGAAATGTCCTTGTGTCAAAACCCTATTTTTTTAGGAGACAAAAGGCCACTCAAAGAGAAAAGGAAATGCAGGTTGAGTCCCTCTGAAGCTTCTAAGTCCTCCCCAAACCAAACCAACCCCCACGCACATCCAATCAGAGGAAGACAGCGATGAACTCCCACCTCTCCCAAGTCTGTGATTGGCTTCAAAACATTGTCATCAATCATCCTAATAAGCAGAAAAAGTAAATCAAAGGCTATTAAAAACACTTTTGACATTGAGCTTGCTTTTCCTCCAGCAAACCATAAATGCTCAGAATTTACAATATTTCCTGGGGGGAGGAAAAAAGATGCTGGTTTTAAAAACAAATTTATTAGCTTGTTTCTTGTCCTGGATTTTCCCCCCTTTCTCTTCTTAGTACAGTGATAAACTAAAATTGCTGGATGTTGTAACAGACTGCTAAATTCGTAGTTAAGGTTCATATCATTATCCAAGCTACTGTGGATTTTAGAGGGGTGATTTATAAGTGGGTACAAGCGAAAAGCCACAAAACATGTTCCCCCTACTAAAGGGGCCTAGGGCTGTCTGATTAACATCTATACATACTCACAGTGCAAGGCAGTGAAATAATACTGCATGTCACTCCCCCCACAATCAAAATTCTGGGGGACAGAGCCAAGTACAACAGTGAAATAACCTGGAAATAGACGGTAGCCAGGCTCTGCCACTAATAAATGGGGTGAACTTGGATAAGTCATTCATCCCCTCCAGACCTCAGATTCCTCAACTCTAACAGGCATGGACTGATCTAGATAACTTTGAAGATCCCTTTCTAAAGTATCATCTTATCATCCAGTTAGCTCATGAGACAGCAGAGTGTCAATCAGCTACTTCAGGGCTCATATAAATGGCTGGTGTCAAAGCCCAGCGCTCTTCTCTCCAAACTACATGCAGTGGACGTGCCCCTCACTTCAGCGCTGGCAAATCCGATTTCTCACCCTTCACTTTCTTTCTCCCCATCAGCACAAGCTCAACACTGATCTTCAATTTAAACTCTCTCTGGCTGCTTGCTTAGTTCCCGATTAGTGGTGCTGCCAGCTGACAGGGGTGGTGGGCTGCACCCATTTTCAAGCCTGCAGATGAACAGACGTGAACTGTGATGGGAGCAAGGTACCAGCCTCTGCAGAGGAAGAGTGTCAGCTTTTAATGAAGCAGGAGCAGGGTGGTTGCTCATCAGCAGCCCAGACTCTTCCCTGAGTTCCAGACCTGCATCTGATAGCTCCTCTTAGGATGTCTCAAACACACCTCAAAATCAACTCTTCTAACACTGAACTTGGGATCGTCTTCCCCGAAAAGGGTCCTGTTCCAGAGTTTCCTCTCTCAGCAAATGGTATCATTACCTATCCCATTGGCCCTCCAGGCATCTAGCCTTCATCCTTGACACTTCCATCTTCTTTTACTGGTTTATCCCCAAGTCTTATCTTTCATTCCCTGAGCATTTCTTGAAGAGGAACAAGCGAATGCATTCCCACCAATGTGACCTTAACTCATGCACTATCCCTCTCCTGATTTTCTGCAATGTTTTCCTACATCATTGAGCAGCATTTTCTGCTGAATTTTCCAAAATGCCTATTTGCCCCCTCTTCCTCCTCCCTTGTCAGACTCCACCCCCGTCCTCCCTCCCTCGTTCCTACTCCTCCCTACCAGCTCGGTCTCATCTCACACCCTACTTCCCATGACCCTGCTCCCTTCAGGTCACATTGACGTTCCTTCCCTTCTTTCTTGCCATGATCCTTCCCTCCACATGTCAAGTCTTCACACCCACTTCACCTGGTCAGTTTCTACATGCCTCTTGCTTACCACTTTCTCTGAAAAGTCTTCCCTGTCACTACTGTCTAGCTAGAACCATCTATTCCTAGGTTTTTATAAGGACAAATATCAGTTCCTCTCAGTACTGAACTCCTATATGAATCCTTATTCTTGTTGATTTCAGTGATGTCTCTCCCACTAAAATGTAAACTCCCTGCAAGCTGAAACCATTTTCCGATTTTGTTCACCAATATGTTTCCAGGGTCTAGTCCATCAAAGGCACTCAAACATACTTACTGAGTGAATGAAGTGGACAGTTGCTGATAGCAATAAGTTGTATTTTTTTCCCACAGCACCATCAGCCCTTCCAGGTCCAGGTCCTTGCTTCTCACTGTATGATTTTTCCCAGCCTAAAAAGTTGCCCCTGCCAATCACTTTACAAAGAAGGATCTACTTTTTGTAAAATTTCCCGTTTTTCTATTACTCACAGTGTCACCATAGAAAGAGCCCATTTTAAAAGCACTCTGGTGAAAATCACAGTTTATTACTCTCTTGTCCTGTGTGAACCCAGCCAGCCCATTTTCTTCTCTTTCCCTTTATAAAGCAGACATGCTTACTTCTCTCTCTAAATCATTGCCTGTGCATCCTCTCCTACTCTGGTGACTCTTATCCCTATTTATTTCTATCTTCTCTGAATTCTTACCAGGTTACTGGCTTGACTACACCCCATCTGTACATACTGGCACATCCCCCCCGATACAAATCACTCAAAATCAAAAGGTTTTTCATGCCCCAGAGCCTGGGCACGTGGTTACCTCTGCTTATCCGCTCTCTTCCTTCACTTTCTCAGCTTAAATACCATGTTCTTACAAGGTTTCTCCTGATCTCCAAACCATAAGAAAGTCTTCATCATTCTTTCTCAGGGCAACACTGATCTTCCCTTCCAAATATGATTTATCCCATTACCCAGTGAATTTTGTGTGTTTTCCTTTTTAACATATGTCCTCCTCAGTAAATTCTAAGCCTCTTGAGAAAAGGTACGACCACAACTACAAATAATCTTAAAATCTCAAGAGTCCTGGGCACATCGTAAGTGCTCCATAAATATCTCTGGATGTGGAATCAGTTCAACTAGTGGACGGGTATACTGCTCTGGCCTCTGAATCAAGGCTCTAAATCACTCAAGGGTAGAGATCATGTTTCTTGCTTGTTTTGTATCCCCCAGAGAGCTAACCCCACAGTTAGGTTAGGTTAGGCCAGGGTTTGTTGACTTTGGCATTATTTGACATATGAATCCAATAATTTTTGGATCTGGGGTTCTGCCCTGTGTGCTGTAGGATGCTCAGACACATCTTTGGCCTCCACCCCCTAGATGCCAGTAGCAACCATCAAACCTCAGTCATAACAACCAAAAATGTGCCTCTGAGAGCAAAACCCACCCCAGGACCCTGCTGAGAACCTCTGGGTTAAATGCTTAACTCAATCAGTGTTGATTAATGGATTGCAAACTGACTTGGCAACCTCTGGGTTCTAGAGTCCCTCAAACTCGGTGGAATTGCTCCACTCTAGCCAAGGAGTAGAACACATATCTAAAAATACGCAACAGCTCCTCTGAGTGGTGCTGACTTCAAGTGCTGGGAACTGGAGCCAAACTGGCCAGGAGCCTATGTAACTTCTGCCTTAGTCACTGTTTTCTCAATAGCTGCAACTCATCTGAACACCCTTGGAACACTAGGTGAACTTATATCTTGTTGCCTATTCCCTGAACTCACCAATTAAGTTTTCATCATTGTAACTTTGTTGTTGTTGTTGTTGTTGTTTTCATCTTCCTGTATACATCATACTCCTGAGGGGTAAGAATCTGCACCTGTTCTATTGCAGTGCCTTCTGCCAGACACAAGAGGACCTGGGCAAAGTGACTGCTTAATAATGAATATCTTTTGATTGATTGATTTTGATTGGTTGAACCTGGCCATTTGCTGTGCACCCTCACATACATTATTTCATCAAACAGTGAAAGATAGAGACAGAATAGTGTATTAGGTGGTCTAAAATCTGTGACTGAGACAAGAAAACATGTAATTATCTCCTTACCAGAAGTTTCAATATCTGGGCTCAGATGCAGAGAGAGGAAGAGGTAAACTTTGACATTTAATTTTAGTGGTAAATGAGAAGAACTAACAGGAACTTTCATAATGACTGCCTTGAAAGTTGTATAATATAGAATATATTTTCATGTCCTCTAGAATATGATCCAGTTAAACACATTTTTTATAAAGAGGGGATGGTAGGACGACAATGCCCTTTTCACTGGGCAAGTTCAATATGTGCTAAATCTCACCTTTTAAGTACCAGGGTGACTCATTTACATTCAACTCTTCTGATTTTAAGTCTTATATGCTTCCCACCCTGATCCCACCGACTCTTGTAAGGACCACACTTAATTCTACTGGCTCCCTCTCCTCTCTCCTGCCACTTGTGATCATTTTTTTTTCTCTCTTACTCCTGAGCAGGGTCTGCCTGGGAAAAGAAATCTGCTGGGACCTCAAACCAGGAGCACGTACGGATTCCGAGGGAGATACATATTGCTGTATAATCTGAAACCTCGGTTTAAGTGCCTTGTCTGGATTCTGATAGGGGTGTGTGTGACCCACAATGCCATCAAGCGTGAAGCAAATAAACACTAAATTCCCTAAGCTACTTGGTTCAGGGGATGCTTCATGGTGTTACATAGTAAATGGCACGAACCAAAGCAGGATATGATTTTAGCTCTCACCTCCAGTAAAAAACAAAACAAAATAAAGACCTCTTTTTTTCCCCATAGATTAAAGGCAGCAGAATATGGGGAGAATGACCATACCTGTCCTGGTTTGCTCAGGACAATCTCAATTTATTCCTGTTATTTTAACATGATTAGTCATAGTGTCCTCTCTCTAAAGTGTCCCAATTTGGAAGCTAAATGACACAGTCATGCTAAATATGGCTCCAGCCTCACACTGTACATCATCAGTTTAGCGTGTTACCAAGTTTCAGGTATAATCACATTTAAAACGGTATGTTTCCTCCTATAGGCTGTTCATGATATTAGATACGTTTCAGGGAGCGGGTGACAAATTCCTCCTCTTTCCTTGGAGGCTACACTATTACTTCTCAAAAAAAGAGTTTTACACTCTCACCACGTTACCCCCATCGCCACAGGGTTCCAGGGAACAAAGACCACTGGGGAGAGAAAGGTAGATGCGGAGCAGGAGCTGCAGTTTCTCTGGAACTCTCTGTAAGGACAGCCACCTTACAAAATGGTCTCACCCTCCCGTCCTGTTTTTATGTCCTTTACTCAACTCCTCTATTTGATTGAAGGGTGCAAATGTTACTAAAACAGGTTACAACAATCATTGCCTTGTCAGTCAGTACACAAGAGGCAGCAGTTGAAGAGGAAGGCAAGGGCCCATCTCACACTTCACCTTGGAATCTGTCGCGTTAGCACCTCGGTAGGAACTGCACATACAGACTCAGTAGAAACTGCACGTACCTAAAACTCTCTGTGGGTATTAACACTAAGGGTTTGGGGCCCAGGAAGGCAGACCAGCTAAGTGGGCCAACATCCCTCCTTTGCCCATTACAAATTCAGTTGGAACAATGCTTCCTTCTTTCTGTGTGGCCTGGGTTTCCAGAAAAGCTCCCTCTAGGGCCCTACCTCGCACAATTCAAGCACCTTACTCCCATAAGGGAAATCTAAGAAATTGCTTTCCTGTGTGCTGTATCTTACACCGAGTTGATAAATCCCCTCTGATCTGCTGAACTTTTGAAGTCCCAGAAGTGGAAAACACTAAGAAATACATAAAAAGGTCAAGAATTGGAAAATGCCACTTGTATATGGACAGTCTTATTGAGCAGACTGGTCTCCTCAGGTGGTGAACATTAGGGCTTAAGAAAAAAATGAAAGGGCTAAGCTACTTTGTCACTTTCATATTGTGCCAGGGACAAGGTTTTGATTTCCTCTGGGCAGGTTCCACATGTCATGGACTCAACATACAACTGTCACCGAGCACTAAAGCAGAACCTCAACAGAGGAAGAAATGATAAGGTTGCCTGGAGAGATGTCGGGGCTGAGACTGCTTAGCTTCAACTCAACAGTCTGACTCCGGCAGGTTCGGTCACCCGCACAGATCCCCAGTTCCCCGCAGAAGGGCTTATAGGAGTAAACAAACAACACAGACAGACAAAACTGTCAATCAGAAAGTCAAAACATTGAGACAGTCTAATAAGAGAATGGTTCCAAGGCTTCGTAAGTTCTTTTTTTTAATAGGCTTTCTTAAAGGGAGGTTTTAGATTCCTTGCAAAATTAACCAGAAAGTACACAGAGTTCCCATGTGCCCTTGACCTCCAAACACTTACAGTTTTCTTCACTATTAACATCCGCATCAGCGTGGTAAATCCGTTATAATGGATGAACCTACACTGACACACCATCATCATTCAAAGCCCGAGTGCACATTAGGATTCACTCTCGGTGTTGTATGTCATATGGGTTTTGACAAATGTGTATAATGGCATGTATCCACTATTGTAGTAGCTTACAGAATAGTTTCACTGCCCTAAAAATATCCCCTATATTCCACCTGTCCACTTCTCTCCCCCTCCCAAGATCCGGGCAACCACTGACTCTGGTATCATCTCCACAGTACCTTCCAGAATGTCACAGAGCCGTTCCAGATTGGCTGCTTTCACTTTGTAATGTGCAGTTAAGGTGCCTCCATGTCTTTCCGTAATGTGACAGCTCATTTCTTTCCAACAGTGAATCACAGACCATTGTCTGCAAACACCAGTTTATTTATTCCTTTACCCACAAAGGATATCTTGGTGGCATCCAAGTTTTGGCAGTTATATATGAAGCTGCTATAAACATCCATGTGCAGAGTTCTTTTTGTTTTGTTTTGTTTTTTGTGGAGATAAAATTTCAAGTTATTGGGGTAATTACTGAGGAGCAAGACTGCTGAATCATATGGTAAAGTTATGTTTAGTTTTGTAAAACAACTTCTGAACTGTCTTCCAAAGTGGCTGTACCATTTTGCATTCTCAACAGCAATGAATGAGAGTCCCTGTCACCTCACATCCTCCCCAGCATTTGGTTTCATCAGTGTTTTGGACTTTAGCCATTCTAAAAACTGTGTAGTGAAATATTGTTGCTTTAATTTGCAATTCCTTTATAATGTATGATTATGGACATCTTCTCATATACTTATTTGCCATCTGGGAGGTGTCTCTTCATACCTTTTGCCCATTTTTTAAAAGTGGGTTGGTTTCTTATTGGTGAGTTTTAACCTCGCTTTGTATATTTTGGATAACACTCCGTAGTCAGATGTTTTTTGCAACTATTTTCTCTCAGTCTGTGACTTCTCATTCTTTTGACAAAGGCTTTTTAGATTATCTATTTTCTATCAAAAACAATGTGTTCTAGTGAGAAATGCATGATGACTGTGTCTGACAAACTGTTCAATGATTTAAAGGCATGTTTTAGCCTACTGGATGTGGTAAAACTGCCCAATCTGGTAAAAAATAAAATAAAGCCAAACAAAATTAAAACAAACTAACAAAAGCTCTAATATGTGTTCATATTATGAAAATTCCATAAATCTCACTGTTATATACACATTATTTCATATTTAATATAAGGACATTGTCAAAAGAGTTGCCCATCACCCTCTCCTTCTATTTCTGCAGAGGTTAATGCTGCCACCGGATATACCCCAGAGACAGATGAGAAGGAATCCCACGCTCATTTGAAAAATTGTTTACATTTAACTACACTTTGTTTTGTTTTGTTTTATTTTTGCATTTTCAGTGAACATGATTGTAGTGTGAATTCACTTTTTTCTTCTACAAGAACAGACAAGCAAAATATATTCCTTGTGTAACTTTCATAAATACCTAAGGGTTTTATTAATGTTTGTTCTGCTTTCAACAAACTTCAGATGTTCTGATTTATGCACAATGACGATTCCTTTGCTCACTTGCAAGACATTTATACTGAAGAAATACACACATACCTTCTAAAACGTATCTACTTCAAATACTATATTTTTAAAGTTATACTTTAATTCTTCGATTCTATAGTGCACAACATCTAGAATACACTAAAAATATCCTTCAGTAATCACTGAGTCTTTGGGAAACAAAATATCAAAACTCTGGCAGTATTGCTAATCTGGAGCAGGCAAAGCCTCACAATCCTGGATAAATGATTGTCTTCTCTATCATTTTCTTTCGGGTAGCACAAAGGTCCCTTCCCCTGTCCTGTCTTCCCCTGCAGCCAGAGCAGCCTCAGGTTCTGCCCAAGGCCCTTTGCTGGCCGGCTGCCACTTGTGCTGTCCCCTCTGCATGATGAGTTTCCACGAGTCATGGCTTTCACCTTCTGCTTCTGGACCCCTGGATGGGATCACCACCACACTTAACTGGCTGTTCCGGCAGCAGAAGCTTAACACCCAAATTACACCGGCTCCCTGCTTAGCATGAAATTGGCTTGAAATACACATGCTCTTAAGTAGCCCCTCTGGATGGCCTCAAGCTTGAGTACAGATACTTAACCAGTTGAGACCCCCAGGCCAAGAGCCAGGTCTCTCCAACCTTGAATAGTAATTTCCACCCCCTCACTGTTCCCTCCACTGGACAATTGTATGTGAGAAGAAATAAGAAAGTTACAGGCCAGACAATTAGTTTTTCCTTTTATGTCTAGAGAACTTGAAATTTGTTCATGCAGCATTTCACATATAATTGCTTCAAGTCTATTTCTGTATTTTTATGATGAAATTGTTCCTTCTCAGCCAAACAACACAATGAAAAACAATTGCTCTCCATCTTTGGGGTAATAGTAGAGCCCAAGGGGTAGTATGTTTGATGCAAAAGTGAAGCCAATGATTTTGTTAAGGTTTCCTTGATGGGAAGAAGCTGTTACCATCATAGATATATCAGACTCTCCAAAATAGTATGTTTCTAGAAATTTGTACACAAACCCAATGTTTCATATAAACACATTACTAGGGCTCCGCTATTAAAAAAGATTCTAAAAACACTTCGAAAGTGAAAAATGACTGTAAAAAAAGATAGTAACTTCATTATTGGTAAATCTCAAAGTTCATATTGGATATTAACCACCTATGGAGACCACAGAGGTAGATGTAGAGGTGGCAGATGCATTTAATCCCAGCTAAAGCATATAGTTATATGTGTACTAAGAGTTATGCTCACCACAGCATTCTTTATAGTAATGAGAGAATAGAAACAATGTAAATGTTAATCAGGGGACTTAATATTTTAAGATAAAAATACTAAAGTAAATCCATGTAATGAGCTATGATGCAGCCATTAAGAATGTGCATTTTAAAAATAATTTATGTGTCTTGAATAAAAAACCTCTGAAGTTTAAGAGAGATAAGTTTTAATACTAGTTTGCCTCCTTACCAGCCATTTAACACTGAATTAGTCATTTTACCTTTCCGAGCCCTAATTGTCCCATCTAAAAAGTGGGGAATAAAAAAAGTACAGTTGGCCTTTGAACAACACAGGTTTGAAGTGCACCAGTCCACTTTTAAGCATATTTTTTTTTCAATAGCAAATACTACGGTACTACACGATCTGTGGCCGGTTGAATCCTTGGATGTGGAATCACAGATACAGAGGAACCACACATACTGAGAAACTATGTATGCAGAGGGTCGACTGTAAGTTATAGTGGATTTTTGAGTGTGTGGTGGGTCGGTACCCCTCATGCCCATGTTGTTTAAGGATCAACTGTGATTACCCGAGAGGGTTGTTTGGGGAATTGAATGAGATGATCTGGATGAAGTGCTTAGCAAATGGTAAAGTTATCTTTTATTGAGCACTCACTATCATCATCAGATTGAACTGCTGCCCATACATATCCCAGGGAGATGGAAGACCTCTGCTGTAACCTATTTCTATTCTTGTTCCAAAACACCTGAAGTCTGTCAAAGATGTTTATCAGTTACACCACAAAGGAAACGTGACAATCAACTGCCCTCAACTGGTCCAGCCTAACTGTAGGAGCAGAACCAGTGCAGAGCAAACCTAGAGTGTCTGAAAGTCCCTTTACTTCATCACCTTGCAAAGATCTCTGCCCAAAGAGGCGGACTTGTACCTTGCTAGGCAGAATCACTGTCGTGTGCAAGGGAGCCTGAGGGACTGCACATGCCCTAGCTGTTCCTGGAACTCTCTGCCCTTTTCCCCAGTTTGAGGACACACCTGCCTTTTACCCCACTAAAAGTCTCCCACTTTTCCTCCCTTTGGGGAGAAGGGGTCTTTAGAGCACAAGCTCTCCCTTCTCCATTCCTTGATCAATGAATAAAGTTTCTGTTCTGCTTTGCCAAACCTGATCTCTTTCAAATGGTGCAAACAGCACCAGGCAAGGGAAGGATCTAGCTGGGGTCCACCTGCTACGAGAGGGTCAATAACAGAATCATCCTGTAGTTCAAAAAGGGAAAGGGAGGATGGGAGGGGTAAATTAGGAATATAGGATTAACAGATACAAACTACTATACAGAAAGCAGATAAGCAACAAGGATTTACTGCATAACACAATGAACTGTAGTCAAAATCTTGTAATAACCTAAAATGGAAAATAATCTGAAACATTATATACTTAAAATACAACTGAATCACTTTGAATACATCTGAAAAACTAATACAATATTATAAATCAACTCTACTTTAGCTAAGAAAATAGTCAAAATTGGGAATCTCATATGGTTAAAACTAATAAAATAAAACATTAGGAAAGAAGACAGGATACAAAAGTAGACAGTAAAATCTCACCTAGACGTATAAACAGGCACAGATTTAACAGCTAACTCGGATGTAAAATAATTATTAAATAATTCAGTAGTATTACAATGATATTAGCTCAAGGGTCTTAAACCATAACCACTCTTCCCAAAAAATCTCCAAGGGAGAGATATATACTCAAGAGACAATGACGAATGCCTAGGTCAGTCATAACAGAGTTTATCTATCCAATAACTAAGAGGAGAACATAAAAGCAAAATAATAGATGGCCAAGTCTCTTCTGAGCTAAGTATGTAGATGGGAGAGAGAGTACTCTGTCCAGTCCAGGTCCTGGGCCCTCCAGACCCAGGGGTCCCATTTGAGCATGTGATCTGGCATTTGAAGGGACTATGGGTAGAGATATTCCATTCTCCTGGGAGGAGGCAGAGCAGTAAGAACAAGGAAAGCTCCCCCTACTGGGGAGGGCGGGGATGACAGCTCCCATCCACCTACCCCTACATCTAGTTTTTCTCACTTTTGCTTTTTCTCTTACCAAATAAACTTTCTATATTTTTCAAATGCTTTTCCACAGTGAGTGTATGTGTATGTATGTTTAAATATTTTTGACGTGCAGTTACATCTAATTAAAGGATGCTGTTAAGGTATTCTGATGACAAGACACATTAAAACATCCATAGGAAAGACCTGACTCAGGGTGAGAAATCAGTGGCTCCTTCTGTGTCATGTTGTCTCCACGAATATGCTTCAATGGCTAAGAGCCGCTTCATGTTCAAGGGTGGCTTAGTCTTAGGGAAGAACTTAGAAGGGGATTATACTGAAGATCAGAAGAGAACAATTTTTTTCTAGAACAAAAGATTTCTAAAAAGTTCTAAAATTGCTCAACCATTTTCCACCTCCTTTCCACTATACATGATATGTAGGTCTCTCTGTAGCAGTTAATAGAACAATTCAAATCCTATTTTTAAAAAAAGAGAAAGAAAGAAGATCTGAGATATTAGAATAGAAAAAGATGTGACTTGGCCCATTAGTGAAAACTGAGCTCCACTGAGATATGGCTTGTGTTTATTTTCCCTCCCTATGAAAATGGTCTTTTTATAAAAGAAAAGGTACTGGCTCTTTCTTCCTCTTTCCCTCTCTCCGATAATGAAGCAAAAATGAGACAGATCAGAGTCCTAATCAGCTTCTGCAAAAGCAGATCACACAAGAAAGGCAGGCTTTCTGGTTTATTTTCTCTCCATTGTTTTAGTGTCCTGAGTGTATGGAAAGTCAAACTTTGTCACTTAAGCTGCTATTCTTGGCTGAATTTTGGAGTAGTCAGCAAAAGTCTATAACAAACAAATAACCACACACACTTTTGAAGGTACACACACAGGCACGCACGCATGCGCGCGCACACACACACGCTAGATATCAGAACACTCATTTGCTGAAATCCCAGCCAGAAAGATGAAAATAAATGGTGTACAGTCATTAAAATTCCTAAACTAATCATTTTGAGTATGGTGTAAAATGAATGATGGCTAAGAGAAAAGGGGAGGAAGGGCCTCTTTTGCTTAAGAAAATTAATCAATTAAAGGGTTAAGACTGATTAGCTAGAAAATCACCAGGAAAGGTCACTCCTAACAGAGTCATTATGCTGAGAGTAAACAGCCATCAGCTTACTCTGCAAAGTAAGTGGCGTGGCTGTTGTATAACTGAATACAAATTATTTGCAGAACCCTCTGCTCATCTTGCCTCATTTTGCCACTGGGAATATGCAGAAGCTGGCATGTGTAGGTTTATGCATGCATGTGTGCATCTGTGCAGCTCATTATAAATTATTGTCTTTGCATTAAAGAAAATAGACAGCTCACAGGCACCGTGTCAATACAGGAGAGCGCACCCTGTATGTCACGTGCTTGGATCAAGTGCATCTTGTTTTGTTTTTTCTTAATAGAATCTGGGAAGACATAGTGGGTCCTCGGGAGTCAGGACTCTTGTTTTGTTTTGTTTTGTTCGTTTTAATCTCCCTGTTAATCAGGTACGGCTTTGAAATGAAATTTCTACCAAAAGTCCAGGCAGCCTAGTGTCCTAACACTTCCAAGACCTCTGCTCAAAAGCCTTAGGAACCGAGGACAGATGTGAGGGAATCTGCCTTTCAAAGACAGGTCAGTCTCAGCAGATTTCGACAGAGCTTTGCAATCAGAATTTCCCAGAGTCAAACCGTGGTGGAATTGGCTGTGAGGTGCATTAATGCAGATATACTGGCTTGGGATCCTCTCAAACTGCAGGTTTGTGATTCTGGAAAAGTCATACAGTGGGGAGTAGAATCCTGAGAAAATTAGTACTGTCTGATTTCTTTCCTAATTTTGAGAAGACTTGGAAATCCTTGTCCCTCCTTTCCCCTCCTAGTGACTTTGAGGGTTTAATAATACTTGTGAAGAGACTGCACTTAGATCCTACCTGGAGAATTCCAGAAATATTCTTTTAGATTTTTATTCATTCATTCATTCAGTCAGTCAGTCATTTAATTAATTTTAATGAGCCTACTTAATGTGCCAGGCACTCCAGTAGGCGGGGGACAAACAAAGAAACGTTGTCCTGTCATCCAAGGGTTTACAACGGAGGCAAGACAGAAAAGTGATGAAATACATTCGAGGCGCTGGAACTAAAAGCAGCTGCAAGAGCAGAGTCTCAGAACTCCCTGGGGAGAGCGTGGGAGGGGGTTGGGGAAATACTGGTAATAAGGGCAGAAAACTCGATTTCACCATGCTGGACTCCAGTGCAAAGTTCTTTCTCTGAAAGCTGGCAATCTCCCCAAGTGCACAAATGCAGATGTTTGCTTGTTTCTAACTCCTGAACCCGAGAGCCACTGGCTCAGAGGCATCATCATGGGACAGCCTCCTGCAGTTTTCATGGATCACACCTTATGAATAATGGAAACTTTCAAGAATGATTTTGGTTTAAGACCGGGGATCAGTCCTTCTTGTGGGGCTGTGTATGTCAGCACTCTGCCCTGGTAAATTACCTGCAGACAGGAGAGTCTATCAAAATGAGCCCACCACACGCTCATTTTTTTCCTGCCTGCTATGCCGTTTATTAACTTTCATTCATTATTTTTAAAACAGTTCTGGGATCAAAGGTAAGAGCGAAAAAGAGAAACAGAAGGGTGATAGGAGATAAATACACTGCAAATCTGGGGCACAGGTGCCAATGAAATAGGAAAAAAAAATGTCTGGGGAAAAAATGTGTAGATTCTTCCAGAACAGAAGGATTAGGCACAGACTTGCAGGCTTCCAGGAGGCTCCAGAAAGCACAGGACATGAGGACACTGATAGTTACACTCCGGGAGCGTTCTCATGGGGAAACGATGTCTCAGGCTGATCAGGTGTCCATCACTCATTTTTGGAGCAGTGATGCTCTGTGACTTCACCCACCTCCATACCCAGTGCTAAAAGCATACTATGATATTAATATGCTCAACAAGATACTATTATTTTTGAGAATTGTATGACATTTTTTGAAATACCTGGAGATGCCCTGAGGGTTTTAAAAACAGAGTAGAAATCACAGCCTTGAGTAAAAATAACTTCACATTTGGCTGTGGATAGCTCCCCTGATACCATGCATTTGGCATCTAATCATCCTTCCTTGAAGCACCTCACAGCACTCCTGTCACCCTGTGTTATTACTGGGATCTTGGGTTGTTATTTCACTTTGTCACTGGGTGACAAAGCAAAGGTATATGTTGTTGCCTTAGAGTGATAGCTCTTTCCCCCTAGTCCTCACCGCATGTGTATATACCTGTCTTTGGCATGACTTATATTTGCTTCTTGGACAAACTGACACTTTAGTGGGACTAGGAACTAAAGAAGAATGAAGGTGTTAACCATTCATGAGAAACAAAGCAGTATCATTCGAAAGAATCCAGACAAGGTTTTACTCTAAAGACATCCTCAACAAACCCACAAAATGAGCCTGTATGCTCTGCCCTTGTAGAATCAGAAGTACCTTCAAGGTGAGCACTGCCCCTAGTGGCAATGGCAATATTTAGCTGGTTTTGTCCCAATATGGTTGCAAACTAAATATTTAACATAGGTATTAGTCTCCAATTCAAACCACCTTCCAGGCACTGCTTCTTCATCTCATAATGTTATAAAGCAATTACTAACAGTTTGATTCTGAAACCAGTCTGAGACCCAGGCCTCTGCAATTTACAACATATCCGTGATCCTAGTCAACATTAATTTTCTCCATCCTGATTGGCATGTTTTCTTTCACAGTACAAAGGGATCTAAGTTTACGATTTGCATGGACAGCATGACTGTGTTTCAGAACTACACGCAAAAAGAGATTACACTCTTAATGTGGATAATAAGTTTGCATCCTTGTTAATGTAGAAAATTTTAGCCATGACAAATGGCAAGATGGGAGAACATGTTCCCTGCAACTTGGATGCCCAGAAGTAAGTGATTGGCAAAATTAGCAAGCAGCCCAGTCAAGCAAATCCCAGGAAAACAATGGATGAAGAGTTCATTGATTCTATGTGTCTCTCATACATTAAAATCACTCGGGTAGCTATGTCCCAGGCTCAGTCCCAGAGATTCTGATTCAATTTGTTCTGGGTGGGACCATACATATAATATTTTTAAAAGCTCTGCAGGAGATTCTGATGGGACCAGGATTAAGAGCCACTAACTATGAAATATACTTAGCATATTGCCAGGCATATGATCAATAGGATAGAAACTAAAATAAAATCAGTGATTTATTAATTCACAAATTCATTAAAGAGATACTTATGAGTACTCACCATGTGACAGGCATTGTTCTCTGCTCTAGTGGTACAAGGCAGAAAAGTTGAGAACTAAACACTAATGCTCCAGAAGTCTAACACCCAGTGAATTACAATGGTACTTGTACAGTTGCATCTAGGGTGCCCTCTGACATGATGGAGGAAGGCACAAAGGTCAAGTTTTCCCTGCTCCCACTTCCAACTAAAGGTTCCTAACACCCACATAGCACTTTACAAATTGCAGAGTATGGGGACCATCATGATATCTGGTTACCAGATGTTTATAGCAACCTTAACTAAGGAAAGAATTCTTGAAATACCCATTTTACAAATGAGGGACCTGAAGCTCACACAGGTTTTTCAGGAAGTGATCACTAACTTTTTTTCCTCTTTTCCTTTATAATCAGAAGACCTAAGTTTCAGTTATGTGTCTACTGCTTATAACTTAAAATATGCCAGGCAAGTTCTTAACAAAATGTATTTAATCTTTACAGTAACTAATTAATAGAATTATTATTATCCCCAATATGTGATATGGAAATTAAAGTTCAAAGACAGAAGGTGATTCATTCAAGGTAAGTAATTCTGTTTTCTATTGTTTTAACTTGGCATGTGGGTTCTCTAATTTAGTGGCCAGGGAATATAAGGCTTCCAACCTGCAAAACCAGAGAGAGTTTACTGGTCTGTCTGCCTCTAATCAGCTAGTAATGAGTTGTGATGGAAATATGTTAAGAAAAAAAAATCCTAGGAGAAATAGGGGTACTAATGTTTTCTCAGTAGTATACCAAAATATATGAGGCCATCAGCAATGAACAAGGCAAATATCTGGGGTGACAATTCTTAGAAATATGAATGTTAAAGCTAGGTTAAAATCAGAGTCCGTGTAGTGCAAACGCTTCTTCTTATAAATGAGGAGCCCAAGACTCTATGAAATAGAACAATTTGCTGAAGATCACACGATTAGTGACAGTGCTAAGATCAGAACACAGGGAATGCTCATACCAACCCTCCAACATGACCAGGACATTTTATTTATTTTTCAAAGGTGAACCAAAGTAGTTCTCTCTCTAATAGATTTAATATTTTGATTATATTTGCAAAAGTCTGAGCAAAATTCAAGGATATGAAACACATTCAATTTTCATTTAGAATTTCTAACTCTTCTAGAAAGCACTTTGAAACTTCAGAATTAAAGTTAAGAACCAGCAGCCTATATGTCCCATCCTTTTGAATATACATGCCTACCACCATCTGATTAGAGCACATCTAAACGTTAATTCTTCTTTGCTATCTCCTGAAAATTTGCAAGAGTGATCTTTGCAGGATGGTACAGGAAGCTATTCTTAAATACTAATTCATGGCTGAAAAATACTAACTATTCTTAAATACTAATTCATGGCTGAAAATCTCAATTTTTTGGGGGGGTGAATGTAGGAGAGCTGGTTTAGGGGTCCAGCTCTGCCACTTGACCAGCTGTGTGACTTTGTATAAGTCATTTTGCTTTTAAGCCTTGGTATCCCTATTTATAGGGGTTTTTACTTTAATGAAAGTATAAATGATGTGCAATACTATATAAGTTACACGTGTACAACATAATGACTCACAACTTCTAAAGGTGATACTCCACTTAGAGTTATCATAAAATACTGGCTATATTCCCTCTGTTTTACAATATATCCTTGTAGATTATTTATTTTATACATAATAGGCCATCCCTTTCTTTTCTAAGTTTTGACTCAGCCCCAAGCCATGAGTTGTGACGTAGGCATTTCAATGAGCTTTTTCTCCTTTGCACTTGGATCCTGACTGGCATCTTGTGGGTACTAGTTACACGACTGTCTTAGGCAAAACAACAGGTTGTCAACTGAGTCACTCTCCCAGACCCTGTGCCCAGCAAACGGCACACAACTGAGAAGAAATGTAATGAAGAGACACTCAAATCCACAACAGGAGCTTCCATCTGGTTAGCTGATCTGACAGCAGGTTCTCTCTCAGACCCAGGGTATCTTTCAGGGGATTGATACTAATACCCTCAGGCTTCAAGGAAAGAAGAATGTATGGAAAATGCTATTAATAGAGGGACCACACACGTGAGGAGACCCTACCACGCATCTGGAGCTTCAGATGCATTATTCCTCACAATAAACCTGTGTGAGGTGTGTTTGTAGGGGATTAGGCTTTCGTGGACACTGGGAATCTGCAAGCAGAGCTATTGTTCCAGGATTTACTGAACTGATTTCCTCCATAGATCAGACGTGGCCTTGATGATGACAGGTCTGACTTAAGCCCCAGAGGAAAATGATATCTACATTCTCTTAAAAGGAAGCATCAAGTACAAAGATTGTTCTTGAATATGATGCAAGGCCCAACTTCCAAAGCACTGTGGAAAATCAAAATAGTAGACTCCTCAGATATGGCAGGCCACGGTTCTGCACAGACAAAATCACAGTAGTTCTTTGTGACCACCCTGTGGTTTGATTAATTTCTGCCCTTGATTAAATACCATGGAAACACAATCTAATCTTAAAATAGACACGTGTGTTCTCTTGAATCTGAAATGCTGAACTGTTATCCACCCAGTTTATCAGATGAGGAAAATGAGGACCTGAAAGGGTAGAATTAACTAATACTTGAATGGATTAAGTAACCATTTCAACTCTATTTTTCCATAAAGGTAAAGAATCCATAAAGAAAGGAAGGGCAGCATTATTTCCAATGGCTGCAGGGACAATGGGTAGTAAGAAGTGTCAAATTGATGAAAAAAGCAGGCCTAGGAAGTGCAGGGAAGAGGAACCAAAATCCACAATCTTGCTCTTCTCTAGTTCTCGAGGCCTATTTCTGGGTCTCACACACCACATACCCATCAGCGGGACGTCTGCCATTATAAATTGGAATGGTACCTGCACCTTGACCTTTGCCCCTCTACAGGCGGTCTTTGGAATAAGAGAAATGGACCTAACTTTCATTCTGAATATATCTTTTAGAGTTATATCTGGAGAAGATGAGGAACACAAATGAATTAGTACCCAAGAGCAACGGTGGCACATCAGTGTTGTACTGCAAGCGTCCATGCTGGCCAGTGAAGCTGAACCAGCCAGGATGGCCACCTTTCCTGCTGCCTGGAGTCCAGAGCCCCTGACCTCTGCAGAGCTGCCAAGAAGGGAAACTCAGAGGCCAAATGTCTGTCAAGAGTGTAGCAGGAACTAGAAGCACTTATCTCTATTTGCCAAGGCTACTGCAGGCTCAGACCCACTGCAGCCTGGTACAAGTACAATCTCCATGTTAAAACATTTTTGTTTAAGTTCTGAAGAGACAGGTCTTTGCAATTGTTTTTGGCAACCACGAAAGGGGAAATACTCCATTTGATGCAGAAGGAAGAGGAGACTTTTAATTCTGCCACTTCTTTGAGGTCAGAAGTGATAGATTCCCAACAGGGAGAAAGGCAATAGAAAATTGAGAAAGGGTAATCCAGGAAGTTGGAAGTGAAATCAGTGTAAGTCAGAAAACTGACATCACAATAAATATTAACCAAGTTCTAAGGATTTTCAGACAAAAAAAAGTCTTGCCCTACCAAAGAGAACTTATTTATCAACTAGTAGGTACCACTAATCCAAGGTCCTACTTCTTTCAAAGGGTATGTGTTTGGCATCCTGCAATGAGCATACATTTCCCAATTAATTCAATTTAGATGGGGGAGGGTATAGCTCAGTGATGGAGCACATGCCTAGCATGCACGAGGTCCTGGGTTCAATCCCCAGTACCTCCATTAAACAACAAAGAAAGAAAGAAAAAAAATCTAATTACCTCCCCCTCCAAAATATAAATAAATAAAATAGAGTTTAGAGTTGAGGAAGACAGATTTCTGTGAAGTCATCTTATTGCTTTCAAACCCAGAGTTAGAGCTGAGTTCACATTGGCCTGACTCAATGTTCTTATTTGAAAGAAGCAATGAAGCAGGACATTCAATGATAAATTCTTTCTTTTAAGTCTTGGTCCCCAGAAATGCTGGCGGAAATAAATATACATTTTTTTATAAGAAAAAAAAAATCAGGCCTGGGCCTTTCATGAATTGATTGCATCTCCTGCTTCTGCAAGCTAAGAAGTCATAATCCTCTGCAATCACAGATTGTTTGAAGCCAATAAACCAAAGGTGATGACCTTGCTAATACATCCCAGCAGGAGAAAGAAATAAAGCCGTGATGGGGAATAACTCTTCAGCACAGCATTTCCCTTCGGAAAGAGAAGAACGGAGCTGAAAATGCCCCAGCTTGATTTATGGATGAACTGTATTTCGGGAACTTCACCTGAAATAAGAAAAAGGGTTCTCTAAAACTCTCCAGGAATGCTGCTGTCACCCCTCTGTCCTACAGACACAGAGCAAAAGCCTCCACCCTTGGATACCAGTGTCATGGATATGGCTTCCCTGGTCTTTGCTCAGAGTTGAGCCTGGTCTGAATGGGGGCCCATATCCCTCTATGGAAAATTAATTCTCTGGTGACAGCAAAATGTGCAGTGCTCAAGATTAGGAATTCAAATGGGTCCAAATTTACATTTGTTTTTAAACAATCCTCCAATGCTAGCCAAAGTAAAAGAAACCAGGGGATACTAATCAGAATAATTCCATCTCCACTTCACCATCATACCCATGTCCAACACTCAGAGAAGCATTATTACAGACAGGCAGCATGACAGTGGCAATCCACATGCTGAAATCTAATTAATATTTGTCACCTCCTTCATGTGCAATGACAACGGATGAGAGCAAGACCTGACATTTGAGTAAACTACCTTCTGTTATCCTCTGATTACTTGTGATATACAGTATGGGGAAAGCTTTGCATCAACTAATTAAATCCAAAGAAGACACAGAACTTTAAAAACAAAATCGTTCCCCATTATTATCCTGGTGTTTCTTTGACTGAACACCTACTACAGGCCAAGAGCTGTACTTGGTGCTGGAGATACAAAGATGAATAAGATAATAGGCAACCTTCAAGATGGTTCCTGTAAGGGGAATAAATACACAGAAAGTGCTAATGATTCAAAGTGAGACATCAAAAAGGAAAGCAGAAAGAGCACGTGAGCAGTGATTTATGCTGTGTGGTCAGGTAAGCGTCACAGCCATGGTGAACTACTTGTAGGTCCTGCCAAACAACCAATGGTCAGTAAAGGGAACACACAAGAGATCGTCCATGTGGGGTTCAAAGTCTGGGCTCTGGAGCTAGACTGCCTTCATTCTGAGCTCTTCTCTACTCCTTAGTATCCTTGTGACCCTGGGCACAAGTTTTCTCATCTGTAAAATAGGTACAACATAGTACCAAACTCAGAGGGTACTGAGAGGATTAATTTATATTTGATACATATAAAGCACTTAGAGTGGTGCTTAGCACATAGGAAATCATCAGAATAAATGGCTATCATTATTATCAATTAGACAAATAGAATGGTAGGAAAAAGGCATTATAAGCAAAGAACAAGACCACAGAAGTACAAGATCCAAGGTTTTTTGTTTGTTTGTTTTGTATTATTTATTGTGTGTTTAGTAGGTGATGTACATTTAACATAAATGTCACTATAATTATATGAGATAAATACTATTAGTAAGACCTTTTTTTGATGGATGAGGACATGAAACAGAGAGATTAAGAACCTCCCCTTCATCTCAGAGCTGGTCAGTCAGCACAGCCTGGATTTATGCCCAGGCATACACCGCCCAAGCCCATTTTGTTTATGGAACGGCCTTCTGAGGGCACATGGTGTTTGACAGAACCTACAAGTAGTTCACTAAGGATGGAACATAAGATGATCAGCCCTTTATTGAGAATTCTACTAAGTGGAGTGATCAAAGTCAAGGAAAATATATAAATACCTATCAAGAGAAAGACCCCAAAGGTCAATTGAGAGTCCAGAAAATTAAACTCCAAAAATTAGACTTGGAAATATGAAAGTGTTAGGTAGTTAGGTTAGTGAGGGCACTGGGCAGATTGGTGGAGGAGAGGGAGGATGGTCTGGAAGATGGTGGTGTGCCCGCCTCCAGCATAAAGGGGCTCTACTTCCTCTAGATGAGTGCCAGCAAGAAACTGGTTAGAATCCTGACAGCCACAACTGCTTGGTAGCAAGGACTTAACGGGACATGACCCAACGCTCGTTGTAATGTAATTAACATTGCAGTTTACCCCCCCCCCCCCCACCGTGGGCTTTTCTGTGTACACCATGGTTAAGGACATGCACAAAGATGTCATTCCAGGGGCAAGAGCCGTCAATCAATCAAGAGACCACCTCTAAGCGAAGGGTATAAGAAAAAGGGCGAACAAAGACCACCGCTTTTCCCCCTTGGATCAGCCCGCCTCCTGTTCTTGGAGGTGTACTTTTCCTTTTCTAAATAAATCCTTTAAAAATCTTTCACTACACAACACACTGTCTTCTGACTGTAATCTTATCTTTCAGGTAAGACAAGAACCAGGGTCTTTTTCCTTTTTCTTTTGAGGTAACAAAATAAGCCAAAGTTTGGCATGGGCTCCAGAGCAAATTGTGGTAAGAGGAAAAAAAGTGACGAGAAAGGAAACCAACATCACCTCACGGTGACATCGGGCTGGCCCCTCTCTCTTGACAAAGACATTGTGGTGACTACCAGATGTGGTCCACAAGTCTTAGCCTTGGAGTTAGTGCCACTTGGAGAAAATCTATCATAACCAGATCAGAGAGGGCTGCTGGGTGTTCCCTCAAGATGCGGAGGTGCGCTGTCACGAATATCTCAGGACCGTGGGGGACCTGACAAGCAGATCCAGCTGTTCCACATGCCTGCAGGGAAACAGCTCCTCCTCCTACAGAGCTGAGTGGATTTCTTAACAGCGGCTTTAATAAAAGGCTTTTCTGATTAACTCCTCTTGCTCTGACCAGTTCCTCTTCCCAGAGTCTCCTGGGGGCTAGATCTGTTCTAAGTTTAATGTTATAAAAAGTCACTCTCCTCTGGATAGTATTTCTTAAGTGTTCTTTAGACATTTAACACCGGCTTGGATTGGAGGTCCTGCTGTTTCACTCTTTGTCCTCCCTCAGTCCCCACCTTCACTTTCTTCTCTGTTTAGCACAGATCCCCTCATCTACCACTTCCCCTCCCCAATCCCTCACTCTTGTCCTTCTCCAGTGCGTCTCTGGAACTCTGTAACCAGCTGCCTCTTGAGTAGTACACACGGCTCTCTAGGGTGGAGGCACAGCCCTGCTAACCCCAGTCTTAACCTTGGTGGGGTTCTCAGCATTGCCCAGCACAGCACCTACATGTCCCTAAGTTGTCCCTCCTCAGGTCTCCTCTGCAGCTCCTTCAAACCCTCAAGCCTCTCCTCAAGTTCATTACCACTCACCAGACACCCAAATGGCAGGAGCATCCTCAACACCTGGTCTCCCAGGAAACCTGATCTTTGTCTCAGGCAAGCTCTACTCTGGCTTCCCTTCTTGGTGAAAGAGACACTCCTCTTCCGCCCACCCCTCACCCACCTTGATCTACCAGGGCTGGCTCATCCCCCATATAAGCTCTAAATCCATACCCTCTCTGTCACTCAATCCTCTACCAGTTTTAGTCCCTCCTAAGTTCTACATTTTCAATCTCTTTCCACTGTTTTAGTCCCCATAACACATGATCAGGGTTATCCTCAAAGAAAGAAAGATATTCCTTTATTCTATGACCTCCTTTACGCAAAATCATATTTCTTCCTTTATGTCCCTTCATGGCTTCTTCTTTGAAAGAGTTGTCTCCATATCCTTTTCTCAGTCACTAGGGGTAAGTGCCCAGTAGATGTCGGCAGAGCAGGCGTATGCAGTAAATAACCTTGCAATTCACTGGACATCCAAGACAAAAGCAGGAAAGTTATTGCAGAAATATCTCTTTCACCTTCTCGCTCATCCACCTGGTCCTGTTCATTCTCCCTTTATAAGATCACCACCACCACACCCCATATCCCATTCTCCATTCCTTCATGCCCTAAGAAAAGTCAGCGCCTTCTCATCCCTTCTTATCTCATTGACTACTGTTCTCACGGTCACCAGCTCTGTTTTTTTCCAAGTCAATTCTCAACACAACACCAAGATAAGTTTTTTCTAAAATTCACATTTCATCAAGTTTTTCCCTTGCCCTAAGCCTTTCAGTGGTGCATTGCTTCATCTACGATGTCAGAATAATTAAGCACAGAAGAATATGAACTGCCCCATTCTATCTTTCCAAAGTCATCTCCAAGTTCCCTGTCCTTACACAGATTGTGTTGCAATCTTACATAGTTTCCTCAGTACACCCTGCTCTCAGCACAGAGAGGAGCCTGGAACACAGTGTGTACTGAGTCAATACACAATTAGCCTCCTTTACTAGTGTGACTCCTACTTGTTCTTCAGGATTCAGATCAGGTGTCCTTTCCTCCAGGAAGCTTTCCCTTCCCTGACCCAGGGCATGTTACAGTACCTCTATTATGATACTTAACATACTAATATAATCTCTTCTTTATTTGTCTCTCTCTCCCATCAGACTGTGAATTCCTTAAGGGCAACAATCAGATCTTATTTGTATCTGGATACACACCATTTACCATGATTCCAGGCACATATTTATTTACACATTCAATTAATTTGACAAATCTCACTTGAATGCCTATGTGCCAGGCACTTTCCTGGGCATCTGAGATACAACAGAAAGTGAGATACACAGTATCTCTGCCCTCAGGGAGCTTACAGTCTAGTGGTGGCATCAGCCAATAAACAAGTAATAAACAGAATCGTGGATCATGACACGTGCAGTGAATGAAATAAACAAAGAGCTATAGTAGAAAGACACAAGAGACCTCTTTTTAATAAGGTGGATATAAATGGCTTTTCAAAAATAAGGTGATATTCAGGCTGAGACTTAAAATATGAGGAGGAGCTAGTCATGTTGACTGAATGAGACTGTATGTTGGGAGAAGGCAAGAATTAAATCTTGTCCTGGGTATCTTTTGACCTTCTTTGTGCCCAGGACAGAGCTCTATACCCAGACAGCATTTAATCTCCATGGTTTAATTACTTATTAATAATAAGCTCAAGTTTTGACTTCAAAGGACAGACCAAAGCATCCAGTGAGGAGAAAAGCCTTTGGGAGATTACGACGATATGGATGCACTGGGCTCCAATTGGATGGCGGTGATCTAAATCTCAAGGGACCCCAGGGATGTACGAGTCCTACCACGTGGGGTTCAATGGCAAAGTAGCAAAACCAGAACTGACACTCTAACCACTTCCTGAATCTATAACCAGGTTGGATACTGGGATACCAGTTGCTCCATGTTTTGTTTTGTTTTGTTTTTTCTCTAGTAAACTTGTCTTTATTGTTTCCTGGGGTCATATTGACAAAGTTACTAGACATCAGGGCAGTGACTGCTTTTGTGTGTATCTCACCTGCTACTTGCTAAAACGAGAAGCGGAGAACCCAGCACAGCCAATCACTGCAGCAAGGGAGGAGAGTAAAGATGCTTTCTGAGGCCAGACCCTCAGAGACTCAGGAAGGTCTGCTGTCTCTGAGACGGCTCAGCCAGACCCTTGTGGAAACAGCCTTCTTGGTGGTGTACCGGAAGATTCTGACAAAAACAAGAGGGCTAACACGCATGCATGGTGCTCTGTGGACATAAGTGGATTGCCCCACTTGAATCCAGGTCTTTTCACACTTGGCCATGGCTGTGTTCTTACTCCTTGAGTGCAGTGCAATGGTATTTCACAAGATCATGTAGCACATTATCCAAAACACTTTCCTATATGGGAGGCATGAGTTAAAAATGTAGGATTAGTTAAGCGTAAGAGACAGACTTGACTTTCAGAAACCCTAAATCATTACTTAATATACTGTTTTGAAGCAAAAATTAAAAAAAATTAATGATACTTACTATGCACTATGTTCTATTTTAGGTGCCTGCAAACAGCAATAACTAAGACACGGTCGCAGTCTTTGAGTTTCCAGGCTAGTGTGGAAACAGACAAACGTGGATGATATCTTGTGCATAACTTTTACACTGCAGTTGCCACACTTCTACAATCACCCACTGAGTGTCTGCCCTTCATGAGGTTTTGAGTTTTTGCAGGGAACGAACAATTTCTTCCTCATATCTTTATTCCCAGTGTCTACCTAGCACAGTGCCTAGTACTAGAATAGAGGGCTATTAGATATTTGTTAAACAGAACCCAATAGATATACATCTGATAACCATTATAAGACAAAGATACATAAGACGCTACAGGGTTACTGAGGAAGGAACAATCACCTTTGATTGGAGGGGGCAAGGAGACAGGGGGTCAACAGTGCCACAGACCAATAAACATAAAAAGATGCTCAGTATCACTAGGAGTTGGGGAAATAGCCCTTAAAACACTGCGATCAAGACACCATTTTCACTCAACAGACTAGCAAAAGTTTAAGTATTGAAAATACCCAGTGTGGGAGAAATCATAGGGAAACATACAGTCTGCTACTGCTTGTGGGTAGGTGAATTAACCCAACCATCTCAGAAAGTAATCTCAGGTATCTACTGACATTATAAACGCATTTGGTTTTGATACAGCAACATCACCTTTAGGACTCCACAGTACTTGCCAGAGAGAAAATTACCAAAATGTAAGAACACATTTACAGACGCGTTTACTGAAGCACTATATGTAACAGCAAATATTGTGAAATAGATCACGACCCAATAAAAAGCTCGGGGAGAGGCAGTGTAGCTTGGTGTTAAGAGAACACACCCAGGAACCAGCTGTGACACCCACCGACTGCATGACCACTGGACACATCACTTCATTTTCCTAAGCCTTACTTCTCTCATCTGTAAACCTAGGATACTAATAGTACCTCTTTTACAGGGCTGTCATGACAATAAAAAGCACTGAGAACACTTCCTGGCACACAAGAAGTACTATGCAAGTTAATTAAACATGCAGTTGTTAAATTTAGTATACAACATCCACATTATTTGGTGCTTATAAACCTGACCCATTTTTGTAAAATGTATTCATCTGGACAGATACCCAAGACTCATTCTTAGTGACAATAACAGGTCGTCAGAGTCCTATGAATATTTACTCCTATTTCTTTAAACAAACAAAAAAGTGGTCCTGACATACATATATATCTGTTAGTATTTTTGAGTTGGATCCTAACAATATGGACAGTATCCCCCAATACTCTTAGCATCACTGACTTCAGGGAACCTGGATCTGTGTGGGAAGTAAAAGACTACTAACATTTTTTCTTTTTTGCCTGTGCATTGTTTGGCACATTATAGTGAGCATATCTTCTTTTTTAGAAAAATTTTTTGAATAGTAAGATTTAATATAATGAATTTATAAGTACAGGACCCACAGCAGCTTTGTATGACACAAATATGGGGGTGGGAATTATAAAACTCAAAGGATTCCAGAACTCAAAGCACCCCTGATCCTGCCTGTTGGGGAGCTTGGCTCTCTCCCGGGGGCCAATGGGGAGGCACTAAACACATGCAATCACAGGGATAAACATCATCACTGGATATGCGTAACACGAAGAGTCCTCTTGCAGGGAGATTAGCACCCTCTAGCTTCCTTCTCCTTGTCCTTCTACTTCTCCATCTCCTCCTCCTCCTCCTTCTCCATCTCCTCCTCCTCCTCCATCTCCTCCTCCTCCTCCTCCTTCCCCTTCCCCTTCTTTTTTTTAGGGTGGCTATCCCAGTTCTCTGTCTTTGTATTTGTAGCTAACTGAAAGCTGGATTGGATGGCAAAACATCTTTCAAAACTGTGACTAACAATCTTATCCAAGCCGCCCTCTGCTTCGCCCCTGAAAAGTGGGAAGGGAGAGATGTCTAGCTAATGGGAATGCCGCACAGGGTTGGCGAGAGTCACCATCTTCAGGTCAGCGTCTGTCGGCCTGAAACCCTGGAGCTCTGCAGACAGTCCAAGCTGTAGCCAACCCCATACAGACGCAGCCTCAAGGTGCGCCACTGCCATCGTCTCCACAAAGACTGGGGAGCTGCTCTTGATAATGGCTACGTGGAACGCCGACGAAGAGACAAGGCGACTCCGGTGGTAAGGACACAGATCTGGCCCCAGTACAGAGCCGCCTAGACAGCCTAGCGCATTCTCTCCACTTTAACCACGGCGTTCCTTTGTCCCCTCACAGCAGGCATTGCTACCTGAGAAGGGCAAAACTTTGGAGATCTGTTCCAAAGCTCGTGCTTCACGTGAATCTGAAAATTCACATGGCCAGCAAGCTCAACGACAGACACATGGCAGGCTGTGTGTCCCTTTAAGAGAACAGCCTTTAGCCCTCCCAGAATTGCCTGGGGCTTTCCACCCGCTAAGCCTCTCAGCAGAGTGCTGATTACCCTGGCACAGAGGGGAAAAAGATTAATATATTTCTTCTCAGAGATACTGTATCTAGATTTTGACATTTTATTCGTCTCAACCTTTCTGCTTATCTCGCTGCCAGATGGTAAAAACACCAGCTCGACCAAATCTCAAAGCTTAATCCACTGTAAGGCAGAGAAGATTCTGAGGTGTAGTTAATTGTTCTGTGTCAGATCATCCCCCTTTCCTCCCGTGTGACTCCCTGGGTGAACGGACAACACAAAACAAAACAAAATCAACAACTTGCTCCAGGATTAAGGTGTAATCAATGACAAGACCAACGGGGAGCAAAAGCTCATTAATTTGGTAGAGCGGTTTCTCACTCTGTCAGCCAGGGTCTGTCGATGCAGCGAGGTTTAAGGCTCGAACACCACTGCAAGGTCAGTTGCCTCTTGGCCTCTCTCCTACTCTGGCGCCCCAAAGGCGACTGCCACTTTGGACTATTCAGCGGGTAAAAGTTGTGAAGAATACAGGCTCAATGGAAAAGTGCATGGATCTATTTGTTGGACAAGAGGCCATTTCCCTGTTGCCCAGGACTTTTCTGGAATAGGGCAAATACTGCTCAAAATGTCACAGTGCTTTGAAAACCGTATTTTTAATATACATATATAATAATCATATATATTATATATATATGATTAAAATGTTATTTGCTTATGTATGGCAAGAGCCACCAGAAGCAGATGGGACTCTAGAAGATCAATCAGCAGTGAAACGACTGAAGTTTATTCACTAACACACCTGGAAATGTGTGGCCTATTATTTACAAACTGTGTGACCTTGGCACCTTGTAAGAATGAATTGGAAGGATGCATAAGGTGTGTCAAGCACTTAGCATTGTGCCTGACACACAGTGAGTGCTCAATCAAAATTAGCTTTTATTATTGTTGTCATGATTTTCATTATAAACAGCATCCTTGCTGTTTCCATGAAACCAGCATAGTGTTCAGTTTAAGGACGAAAAGTTTAGCTAAGAAGAGACAGTATATACATGAGCAAAGTAAAGAAGCAACGCTATCCTCGTGTCTTTATTACAACACTTCACCGTTGTACGCCGGTTTGTCTATTGACATTAGGCTTCACATCCTCTGGGATCTGGCAGTTCTGGGTGCTGCATAAGTACCTTATTCAGTATATCACATAAGGCAGGTTGCATGCCTGTCCAGTCCTCTCTTGTTTTAACTGTCCACAGATCTCTGTCCCTCTAAACAATGAATCCCTGGAAGGCAGAGCCTATATGCGGTGGATCTATGTTCTCACCCACCTTCCCTTCCCTAGACAAGAACAAGCTAAGGCGTAAAGGAGTTAATAAACAGCTCGGTGTTGAATAAATGAGTGACAAAGAGAATTCTATGCTAATGACCATGCAGTAGGGATAACACCGCAGTATCCACGGGTCTGTCCAAGAGCAGGTACTTACTGAGAACTACCTCTGTGCTAAGTCCTGCACTCAGAGCTGCGGGGCGCATGAGAATCTATAAAAACTGGCCTGTGCCCCTAGTGAGCCTCTGATTGTTGTCACAGGCAGGTTTTCTGAGAAGAAAATACAAACTGGTGCAGGAGAAAGTGAGTCAACACTTAGCAGCCTCGTCTCCTTCAAGCAGGGCTGAACCCGATGACACGGAACCATGAGGACCGCTCCTCCTGGTCCCATCCTTGACCCATCCAGGACTGTCTCTCTCTTCCTCTATGTCAATACCCGCTAAAGGTTCCCTAAACACCAAATACGGGCACCAGTAAGTCACTCAAAAATGCAGCCCTGAAAAGCACTTGCGAAGAATTCTAAATATTTTGCTTTCTCCTTCCCTCTTTTCTAAATTGTATTTTCATTAAAGTATGTGGTCTTCTATCAAAGTATTAAAATGAGCATTTGCAATAGTATAGAACACCCACAGTCATACATGCCATATGTGGCAAATGACTATTGTGGGCATATTAGAAAAGCAAAATATGTGTGGGTATATTATACGTGTATGTGTGTATATGATACATATATATGCATGTTTATATGGGTGTGTGTGAGTATATATGTGTGTATGTATATATGTGTGTTTGTGTGTACATGTATTTATACACATATATACAGTGAAACTGATTCTGAGATTGAAATTGATTCTAAGTGAATTGATTCTAAGAGTGAAAAGTCAGCAGGTCATTCTTGCTACACTTTCCCAAGCCTAAGCCCATGGAGGCTGCTCCCTCAGAAGGGGGTTCTGATAAGACTGGCACATGATGTCACTTTTATTTTTTACTAACCCCTCCCTTTAAATCAGAAACAAACATTCTTCCTAGACTGGGGTATCAGCCCTAATGCCCCATCAGAGAGAAAGAAGCCTGCTAAACATGAGCTTCAACAGTTCAGAAAAAGTGGTTCCTCACATTCCTCCAACAAGCCCTTCTCACGACTCCTCAGGTTGAGAGTCATGGCTGCAGTGCCTCTGTCCCATTGAGACAGAACTGCGTATCTTTTCATTTTCTAATATGCCAAGGACACTTTCTATGGCAGATGCACTGCAGAATAAAAGCTGACTTTTACTTTCATACATATACATACGTTAGAGAAATCCACCAAAGCATAAACTTACTCAGTCACAAAGATGCTGACAAAAAGGTACTGAATTTAAACAATACAGCAGGTGTCAGGCCCTTCATGCAACAAATAACTATACTTTTTGAGGCTCCTACCAAACTCCCCACACTTTAATTCAGTTACATAATTTCCTTGGGACAGAAATTCTACATAACCGATCTCCTCTAGTTGAGGAAGGAGTTCAATCACTGAAATGCCTGACAACAAATAAAAGAACAGAATCAAGCCTTTTCTTTGGTCTACCAGGGTTCTTCTAATACACAGGACAATTTATTTGGGGCTTCTTGCACATAGTGTCAAGCTTACTGGAAAACAGACGTCAGGTAAAAATGAAATTTAATGAACGGTCTTCTTGTGGGGTACGGTAGATTCCTTTCAGGTGTCTATTCAATCCGTGATCCTCCTCTTGTCTGACAACTGCATTCCCCATAGAGGCAGACCTTGTAACCAAACTGTTACTATGTAAATCAACCTTCCCTCCCCAGGCATGGTTGACTACACTGGGTGCTGGGGGGGGAGGGGGGGACACCTGACACAAACAGGTGACTAGAGTCATTCTCCCTAGACCTCAGCACTGAGCCTGAGAGCCAGTGGCCAGTCTCTCCCAGTCATTTTCAGGAGAGGTAATGGAATCCCCCACTGATCTTACATGGTCTACACCCAGTAGCTTTGGTCTGCCCAAAGACCACTCTTGCCTTTCTGTTATTAGTATAAATAACCACTCTCACTTAGTCCCTTCTGAGTGTGTACCTGTGTGTGTGAATATTAATTATCTCTGAGATCTGTCTCCATCCTCTCCAAGGCTCAGGAATCATCACATGATCCAGGCCTGACCAATCAGAGGAGGTGCCCTCCTGGACTTCAGGGACTGGTTCAGGTGTGTGCACATGGCACAGGCTAGTGGAGAAGAGCCAGTCAGAAGGGAGATAAATGAAGCAAATCTTTACAAACAAAAGGAAATAAGAGAACATATAGTCTCCAAGAAAAAAGGAGGAGAAAATAGCTGTCTGGGTTTCTGAGGACCTTCTTCTGGGCTGGTCTCCAGTGAGTTACTCTGTTCCTAAAGGATTTGTATTAACTGCACACTCTGAATGTGTGAGGCAGTATAGCATGAGTCCCAGAGATAAAGGCATGTATACACGTGTGTGCACAGCTTTGTCCGCAGGCCCACGGGAGGGAAGTCAGGAAAGAGTGTTGCCCTGGTGGCCTGTCTGGGTTCTGCAGACCTAGAGGTGGTGATGATCCCTCTGCAAAGATCCCCATTCTTTTGTTTCTGCCCCAATAAGCTCACAGATCAGTGAGAACTGTGGGAACCGAAATGCATGAAGACAACCTAGTGAACGGTTTAGCAAAAAGATCTGACGTGACCAAAGAAGGGGTCTATAAACATTTATGCTGTACACTATAAATTGAGACAACATTGTTAAACTGACTATATTTCAAAAAAAAAAAATTAAAAATAAAAAAACCAGTAAGGATCCAGGCTTCCTGTATATAAACGCCAACCCAGGGCTAAGGGAGACAGAGGGCAAACGGAGGAAGAAAGGGTACCTGTAACCAGAAACCTTCCCAGCAGGAAAAGGGGGTGGGGGGGAGCAGGCGAGGGCGTCCTGTTTAAATTACGCAGGAATTATTATCTCGGTTTCCGTACCTCCAGAGCGAGCTCTCCGTGATGCTCCCCAGGTTATAGTCGTAGAGCTTCGTCAAAATGAGAATCACCTGCAGGCAAAAGAAGACACCAAGGTTAGTCTCAGACAATTACAATCTCAGAGAACTGAAATGGCCCATGGGAGGGCTTAGAATTCCTTTAATGGGTGCTTAACATAATTGAATGAATTGTTGCAGCATCGCTTACACTGACTGGGGAAGGGTTTGACTGTGTCTTCCCTTAAATGGCTCAAGCCGGGTCCCCTCCCTAACCTTCTTCCTGTTACCAAGCAGCAAGTGTTACCTGCCCATCCAGGCATTTCTAATTCTGGTGGGTTTAACACTTTCAGGGAAGACTAGCAGAGTGGTCAGATATGCACCCTACAAGGAGATAGTCACTGAGCATTTGGTTGAGAAAGAGGAAGGTCAGTGATGAAGGTCCCAGCCCTATAGGCTACACCAGACTTGGCAGGTTACCTTGCATTTCTGAACCTCAACATGCTATCTCTCAGAAAGGGGTTAACTTAGGTAATAAATGCAGATTACCGTTCAATTAGCATGAGATTCTTAAATGTTACTTCCTTTCCTTTCTTTCCTCTGTAGGTTTGGCTTTATCTATTTCTTCTGATCCCCCAATTTCTGGGAAAGCCATTGGACAGAAGCCACAAAGACCAAGAAACAACATTTTAACAGGAACAAATCTATGTTTTATGGGGTCCTGAAGTTTACAGAATTTGGGGAGCCCTTCATAACAAACAAAATATAACATAATGAATTAAAATCTTCAAAGAACACATCCTGGGAAGGGGCCAGTGCAATTAGGGACACTGAAACTGAAGCTTCGTTAGCACCACAGCAAATCCTCCTCTGATTTTAACTTGTTGCTTTTTTCAACTTCAATCAGAGATAGCCAGACTATTTAGTTAATGCTTTCAGAACTCAACACTTACGAAGTATTTATAAGGAGCCCAGTATTTTGCCTGATGCCAGCAAAGAACATAAATACAGATGAGGCTGGGCAGTCTGTGATCCACTGAAACTCATGCCCATGTGGCAGCTGGAGAAAGCTGCAGATTTGGCACCTACAGCCATGACCTGGTTCCCCCTGGTTACCTAAAAAGCACAGGAGACTCGGGAAGATTCAGCAGAGCAGCGTGGTCCTAACCACAGATGTTCTCAGTCCTTACTTGCTCTCCTTCCATAAGGAAAAAAGCCTAGTAGATCTGCTTCGTTTTCTGTTGAAGTTCATTATTTCTCTCCTGATACTAATAACATAGAACAGTTGGCCCAGTCCTGCTGTTTCCAACTCAGCAGAAGAATGTTGACATCAGTTTCCCAGATTTTCTCTGAAGGCCAAGGGATCAGTTCTAGCCACAGTGAGCACAGAACATTCTAACCTTGAATTCCAAGGCAGCAAACTACCCAGAATGCTGAATCCCTCCAAATTCCACTCTGCTAGCACAGGGCTTGCTTTACTAAACGCACGAGCATCAATAAGCAGACTCTGACTGCTTCTTTCCCAGCAAGCAAACTGGAACTCCAAGACCTTAGGTCTGTTCTAAGTTCAAGGGACTGAAGAACCTTAACTTGGCAGGTTCCCAAGACAGGTAGAAATCTGAGGACCTGTGCTCTAAGGCCATCCCTCTTTAACCACTGCACAGACCCCCTTCAAGGATCTGTTCAAAACTTACTTCTTTACTTCCTTAGCCAAACATGAGCATGTGGGAGGCACTGGGCACCCCTTGGGCGCGTCAGATGGCGTGCCTGTGGTGGGGGCATATGCTTAACAGATCTGTGTGCCAATTAAGTCACTCTAAGTGCTAAATTTCAATCACCGCCATCCCAGGAACGCTGATTAGCGGCAGTGGGGTGGCTGTTTGTTTGAAGACACAGAGTGATGTCGTTGCTTCACCACAGGATGATTTTGCCGGACAGGCCTATAAATCCCCCACCAAGAAAATCGGGGTGTGGGCATCAAGCATTTCGAGGTCATTGCTCTCTTGATACAAGACGGCAGTCAACTAAATAATGACGTTCAGCTGGTCACAAAGTGCATCTCCTGTCCATCTGATGAGGGAACTCATCAGAGCCCCAGAGGAGGAACATTTTAACCCAGCAGGTGAAGGAGTGAAGCCCCTCACACATGCACGCCGCAACTGTTTAAGCGATTCGCAGGCAGGCGGGCAGGGAAGTAAAAATCCACTCCCAGACTCTTCTTGCTGGGCTAGCACAACGAGAATGCCAGTGATACACTCAGGCAGTTTGTCAATGCTGCACCAGGAGAGGCGTCCTTTATGACATTTCAAAGCACACCTGCTTGAATCAATCTAATCTTTCTGTTTTCAGAACGAGAGCAAGGAAGAAGGGAGAACTGCTAACCTTTAGTTATGTTTTCAATCGATTATTTGAAATCTCTTTTCCCCTTCTTTCTTTCCTGTCCTGTCCACGGACATTATTTACCACCTTACTCCTGGACAGTGATGTGTCATTATGTTAGGTCTGATGTGCTGTTTGTTTGCTTGTTTTTCTATTCTGGTGAATTAGTAATACTATTTCACAGAATTACCCCTGTTAAAGGACCACAGCCAAAACCACCACAGTTATATGGGAGAGAGAGATAAACGCAACTGTCTGACTATTCTGGTCCTACTGGCTACCTTTCTGTGTATTTTTCAAATCTAAAAAAAAAAAAAAAAATCACTGAAACTTATTAATCAAGTGAAATATTATATGTGTTTAAATAATATAAATGGGCATTTATTTTTATTCATCTGGTAAACAATTCTCATGTATAGATTTAATTCTGAATCTTAGTGCATAGCATTTAAGTGTAAGTCCAATCAATGAGAACAAGGCTGTTTTGATAAATACAGTCACATGAGATGGAATGTCCATGAGCATCTCATTTTCCCCTTATATCTTGTTCTCATTATATAGAAATATATATCTCAAAATATTTCTAATTGAAAACAGTGGTGACCACATAGTAATAGCTTTTTAAGGTTCCTCTTTAAATCTTAGAATACTTTCTTTAAATCACCATAATCTAAACATTGATGGTTTGACAAACTCAACCTACACATGTCAGGACCTCAGTGCCCAGTTACTTCTGGGACTTTCCACTGTGACGTGTCTGAAAATGCCCCAACCAGTCTAGAAGCTGCTCTCACCACATGTCATCTGTCCTGTTCTTTTGCTGGGGCTCCTTCCTGTCATATCCACTGCTTACACAGCTTCTGGTGGGGGTCAGGGGGCCGGTGGAGGTGGGAGGGAGGGGGAACTTCACTTTATCTACATGTATAAAGAGGATGCTGAGGCCCATCCACCCAGCTACTGTTTTCAAATCATTCATTCCCTGGAGGGTGAGAAGGCACCAGAAACCATGGCAGTCTCTGTGCGGAGATGAATGAGGGTCTTCAATGAAGAGAAGTTTTGTTTGCAGCTTCATCCTCAGCACTGAGTCAAATTTTCACTATCTGAGCTCAACAATTACCCCTTTCCCAAGAGTCTCCCAAAGCTCCTACTGAATAATTCCACCAACTGCAGCCTCTCACCCACCCCTCTGTACATAAGGGTTAAAACCATCACACAGAGAAACCATTACACAAAGAAAATGTAGTACTCCACACAACAGAATATTATTCAACCATAAAAAGAAGGAAATCTTGCCATTTGTGCCAGCATAGATGGAAATGGAGGGCATTTTTTTCTGGTAAAATAAACCAGATAAAGAAAAATAAAATACTGTATCATTTATATGCAGACATACAAACAAAAAATGACTTCACAGAAACAGAATAGAATGGTGGTTGTTGGGGGCTGGGAGAAGGGGGAAATGAAGAGATGTAAGTCAAAGGGTACAAACTTTCAGTTTTTAGTTCTGAGGATCTAAGCACAGCATGATGACTACAGTTGACACAATATTATATACTTGAAAGTTGCTGAGAGTAGATCTTAAGCTTTCTCACCAAAAAAAAAAAAAAAAAAAAAAAAGACAGAGAGAGATCTTGACTTTAGCGAGCATGACACAATGTATACGTGTATTAAAATATCTCCTTGTGTACTTAAAAATTATACGATAGAATTAATCACAGAGACAGAGACACTAGTACAGCTGCCCTCAGTATCCACAGAGGATTGGTTCCAGGACCCCCTCAGATACCCAAATCTGTGGATGCTTCAGTCCCTTATATAAAATGCCCTAGTATTTGCAAAAAACCTATGCACATCCTCCTATATACTTTAAATCATCTCTAGATTACTTGTAATACCTAATGCAATGTAAATACTATGTACATAGTCATTACCACCTAACAAGTTCAAGATTTTGTTTTTGGAACATCTTGGGTTTTTTTTTTTCAGACTATTTTGAATAGTGGTTAGTTTAATTCAGGGATGCAGAACCTATGGATACGGAGGGGAGACTGTATGTGGATGACTAATAGGAGCATTCTAGTATAAAATAGCAAAAAACAGTAAAAAAATCTCCTGTTGTATCAAAACTGCATGGCAAGCCTTACATTTAGGTATGGATTAGAATAAATTAAAAGGGTAGCAGGCGAAGTTAATACATCAGATGTCTCCTTCATGCCAAGTATTTAGACACATAACACCTTAGACTGTAAGAGCATCTGTTTTTAATTAACATAAAAATGTAGTTCAGAAATGAAACTCCAAAAATTTAAGGAACCCCTAAAACACCTTCATAGTAACCCAATTCTACACAGTATACTTTGTAAAATGTCTGTAAATTGTTTTTTTCTTAATTGAAGTATACTTGATTTACAATGTTGTGTTAATTTCTGGTGTACGGCATAATGATTCAGCCATACACATATATTTTTTTCATATTATTTTTCATTATGGGCTATTATAAGATATTGAATATAGTTCCCTGTGCTATACCATAGGACCTGTTTTTTCATCTATTTTATAGGTAGTAGTTTGTATCTGTTAATCCCAAACTTCTCATTTATCCCTCCGGCCCACTTTCCTCCCTGGTAACTGTAAGTTTGTTTTCTATGTCTGTGAGTCTGTTTTTGTTTTGTAAATAAGTTCATTTGTCTCCAAGGGTCTATAAATTGATGGTGCGACTGCAGTAAATCAACAATTACTTCACACTCCCCAAGTTGTAGTGTAGGAATTCTCCATTATTTTCCTAAGGAAAGTGCGTAGTATTTTGACCCTTTGCTAACTTAAAGCACGGAAGGTGGATGGAAGGTGGGCTGGGGGGGTCAATGTAGTTCCATTCCTTCATCCTCTAAGAAGCAATGTGCATATTCCCCCAGGAGTGGCTTCTCCTAATTCTTTTGCTTAAGAGTAGCAACCTGCTTGGAAGCAGCAGGCTAATGAGAATCTTTCCTGAAGGCAGAGTCTGCCTAGCAAGCTTACTATATTCGTCCTTAACTAAGACTTCAGGGTAGCTCAGGGAGAACTAATGGACACTGAGGGAGACTGGAGGTCCACCAGGACACCTGGCCTGGCCATTGCCTTTAACCTCATCTCACCTTCATCTCTGGGAACGCCTAGAAAAGTAGGACGTGTCTCCTCATTTTTCAATTATTAATGATTTTCATTCTTTTTTTTTTCCTTCTTCTTGCTCTGTGTCTAACTGTGGAAGTGGAATCTAATCGCAGGGGAAACAAAAGTGTAGCCTTGGACTTCTTGACAGTGAGCACTTTGGCTACAAGATCCCAAAGTCTTTTCATTCCTGAGGGTCTATAGTTCTAAATCCTGAATAATGAAGGAGGTGACAGGGGTCCTAGTCTCTAAAACAAGACATTTTCTTTTGTCATGTTTTCAGTCATTAGTGATTCGGGGGAGCCTGGGCAGGTATTTCTGTCCTTGCAATGTGTGGGGAGGCTCTGCAGAACTCAGTCAGGCTGACATTCATAATACCACTCTCCTGAAGTGGGCTTGGATGAGCAATAGCAGAACCACTTTGAAGATGTCATCAAGTTGGTTCAGGGGCTGAAGCTGGCTACCTCCATCCTTCCCCAACCATCCCCAGCTTCTGCAGGCTCCACTGTTTCCTCATCACCTAGTCTCCAATGGCCACCTCTACTGCCCACTGCACCAGCTTGCCCAAGACATTAGGTTGGATGTTTTTAAGTTGTGGATGGGAGTAAATATAGTGACAGAACGTTCTAAGGGTCCTGAAGAGATACAGAACAATCTTCCATGGGGATTGCAGGCTTAAATAAAGTGTAAGAAGGGTGTTCAACAGCCAGACAGTTGTTTTGGTTTTGGTTTTGGTTTTTTCTCTGCCCTCTAGTTTTAGGGAAAAGAAGCAAACTCACAACAGTGGTTTCCCTACACATATGCATGCTCCAGATTGTGTCTTTGGCTCAGAAAGCATGTAGTCAACTTTCCAACTTAAACAGAGGTTCTCATTCTTTGGAGGAGCCATTAATTCTTTAAGAATCTTATCTAATAAAAGCTATGAGCATAAACAATGAATATAATGTCAGTGATTTCACTGATCTCCTGAATCCTAGGGGGGTCATGAATCCAAGAATAGGAACTTCCTATAATTCCCAGAAAATGAGAGCTTTGTTCAAAAGAAAGAACTTTCAGCTCTAAAATTCTTCACATTTAATTCAATAAACATTTATTATGCATTCTTAAGAAGCAGGATAAAAAAAAATACATGCCATGAGGACACAAAGGGAGCATAAGATTCAGTACCAGCTCCTAGAGGCTCACAGTCTGGTGGAGAGGCAGAATTGTACAAAGATGGCTACAAATCAGGAAGAAAAGGGTATGCAGCAGGAGAAAAGTGTTCATATGTTTTTGACAGCAGGAAAGAAAAGTATAATGAGGAACAGGTTCTTACAAAAGGAGGCATTCAACATAAATCCCAAAGGATGTGTATGATGCCGACGGAGTTGAGAGGCTATAGAGATGACATTCTAAGGGAAGGGAGCATGAGGATTGGGGTCCAGAGATGTGAAAGCTCACTGAGCAATAAAAAGAAAGCAAGTCCTCAGGTTTAGCTAAAGCTTAGATATGGGCAGAGACACACAAATATCAAAATAGAGATAAATTTGGCTCTACTATGAAGGGTCTTAATATTAGGATGTGCTTTGCTGAAAAGGACAAAGTCTTTAGAATCAGCAGAAGATCAGATTTTGATTCTTGGTCTAGCAACTATATCCTTCAGAATGTCTTTAGCTTAAAAAACAGAATACTAAATGACTCAGACAATAATGGGCGTATTATCTCAGATAACAGGAGGTCCTGAGTCTATGCCGTCCCAGGACTAGGTTAACCCAACGTCATCAAGGACCCAAGCAAGACACGTATTTTCTCCCTGACAGGACCTGTACTGAGTGCTACTTGCCCTTGTGTCTGCAAGGTGGCTCTAACACTTCTTTGCAGCACATGCAGACACAGCTACTCCCAGCAAAGAAAATAAAGAGCCTCTAGGGTAGATCTGCTTTTGTTTTGCTTTTTCAATTAGAAAGGAAACTCTTTTCCAAAAGCCCTCCCAACAAAATCCCTATAGTCTCAATGACCAGAATTCAGCCATATGCCCACACAGTGGATGCTATAAAAACTGAGAAAATGAGGAGCCAGTATTCTCACTTGGCATTTTCCATGGTAAGAGGTGGGCTCTGCCAACAAAGACCAACTGAGGATGGATTACTACAACCAGTAATATCTGCCTCTGCTTGACCTTGAATAAGTCACTTAAATACAGAACTGAATTTTCTTATTTAAAAAAAAATAAATTTCAGAAAAATAAGGAGACGATGTTATCTTTCTTTTCTATTTCAAAGAGTTGTGTGAAGCAAACACAATAGGAATGGGAAAACTCAGCAAATGTTAAGCTACTATGCATATGTAAAGTAGCTGCTATTATCAATAACACCTAGCATTTCTTGGATGCTTACTCTCTGTGTCTGACAGATTTTATGATTAAGGGCATTCCAAGTAATTATCTGATTTTTTTTTCTGATGAGGAAATTGAGGCACATAGAAGCTATGTAACTTCAATTACTCAGCTAGTAAATGGGGGACAAGTTTACCTCACCTTAGGTACAGACTCTCACTCACTGTGCTTAACTCTCCCCACGGTCTACCGATTAACATGAGTAGAACTGTTCCAGAGCCCAGGCAGCACCCCCGAAGGATTCCTACTTTATGTCCAATTCAAAGTACTGAAGTCTTGTTATCTGTCAGACACAGTTCGGTACCGATCACAAACTCCTCTCTCGCTCTGCCTTCTTCCGGACATTACTGGAGTATTTTACTCCTTATAATAGACAAACTTGAGTTTTAACTTTTTTCTGACTTCAGGTCGACAGCATTTTTAGTCGTCATTTTTAATGTTTTTCTATTTTTAATTTTTGAACCCTGGTGAACCCTTTTTTAGGAGCTGAGCCTCCCCTTAACTCACTACAGAACCTGGCTGTCCTCAAATCTGGGGTTCCTGATAATGAAAGTACACACATCTAACTGCAAATTTCAACAGGCTGTTTTATAACATCCACATTTTCAGAAGATTTATGTGAACATATAATTGTGCTCCTGTCTGAGTTATCAAAGGGAAGAGAAGTCAATAATTGCTAAACTAGATTAAGAAGCTCCAGAGGGAAGTTGAAAGGTCGGTGTGATGCACACACACTCACAACTATACACATGCACCTGAAGTCATCAGAGGGAGGTAATCCCAGCACATACAAGCACAATTTGAAATGAAAAATCAGTAGAAAGAGTGGGATGAATTTGGGATGTGGGGCCAGCCAGAAAGCAATTAGCAGGTTTTTGCCTCTGGAAAGTCCTTAATCCCCAAATGACCTGCATGCTTTGTAGAAGCCCACACATAATTGAATGTAATGTTTATTCCTATCATATCCTCTGCATGACAGTGAAATGGTGTGTGTTAAACAGCCACTGGACCCCTCACCATGGGGAACTCAAAAGACAAGACAGTCAACAGGGATGCAGGCAGAAATGGGGCATGCAGATAACCTAACCAACACTAGGCACAGGGAAAACTGTAGCATATGGAAGAGCCCTTATGGAAAGTGCAACATTTTTTAGTGAAATTTGCTATGTCCACCCTCTGAGTCGTTTCCCAGTAGACGTCATTTGTAGCAAATATATAAGGTCACGGCTGGCACAGGAGCTGTGGGCCAATGTCCCAAGAGCTTGCATGTGAGAAAAACTGTAGCTCTCATTGGAGGCAACTCCTATCTCTTCCCCTCTGTCTGCTGAAAGTCAAGTTCTTTCTTGTTAGTAACAAGTAAAGAAATGCTTTTAATAAAAAGCTATTAAACTCTAATCCTAGAGCCAGGTCATATATTTAGCAAACAAATTCAAGCTTGTCAAATCCACCACACCTAAGTTGCTTTTGGATGCAAATCTTGAAAATAGAACCTTTGGTCTTCAACTTGCTCTTCTCTTCCCCAAAATGAGGGATGCTATCAACCTCCCACCCATACAAAAAGTACTCTCTCCTAAATCTATTAACCTTACAATGCCAAACCGAACAGACTGACTGATGACACTTTATTCCTATTTGTTTTTTCTTTTCTTCTCTTTTTTGAATAATAAAAAAAGAGGATAACTTCCCAAACACGGATTCATATCCAGTGGATAATGGTGACCATTTCATAGGGTTCTTCCTTTATTTAAATTACTCTGCCCTAAGTTATACTCTGTTTTAATCTTCTGCATTATACCAGGAGAAGTAGGGAGATGCTACATTAAATACGTTTTTTCTAGGCAAGAGCCAGATATCAGCACCAATGTGATCCCAGAAGAGTTCCAAGATTAAACGATTGCACAAAATATGAGGAAAATGCATATTCAAGACCAACCCTCTCTACAGAGGGATAGTAAAACAGAAACATTAAAAAGAACCAGAGACCCAAAGGCGAAGCCTGAAGACATGAAAGCAACTGAGGCTAGAGTGTAGGGGAGAGGAGCCAGCAGCTCCGGGGTGGTTTGGGGCGCTACAATGCAAGGAACCCATGGGGACCGTCCCCTGCAAGTCCACTGTTTCACAGTTAAAGAAACAAACCATATATCACATTCTCCTCATCCCTCTCCTCATGCTTAGGAGGGAATGGGGATTATATCCAAACCATCCCCCTTTGAGTTAGTCCCTATTCAAATCAGGCCACCTGTTACTTAGTTACAGAAACACAAATAATGCAGAGAATAATTCAGAGTTGCAAAACAATAAGAACATATTTCTTGCATTATCTTTTCTCTGGAAATCTGGAAAACAAAGAAAGCAAACCTTCCATATGCTTAAGTAAAAGGGGTACAAACCTGAGCTTGGTAGGCAGGAGAGACAGATGATGTGAATGGAGAAATTCCCCTTTACCTTCTCTGAGGCACTGATCTGAGAAAGATAGCTCTCCAAGATCTCAAACCACTGTCTGTCTGAATTATAGACATTACCTAAACATTCAGACTCTGGCTATGTGAGAATCCACGCACAAGGTGAACACACCATTAAGCAGCAAACAGCCTGTTAATGATGTGGGGACCCTTCTGTTCATATGTGTCCTTATCTTTAGCTTCGACAGAAAGAAATGAAGTAAGACTTTCCGTTTCCACTTCTCCATCTTGGGTTTTACGCTGTTATTCATGGGTCTGAAGAGGTTAAACCGATTTTTGAAAAGATTAGTTTTCAAGGTGAACACACCACCCAGGAAGCTAATAAATACAGATATGCATATTATGGTCCAAGTGTCAGACAATGAACCTCAAGAAGACACCAGAATAAAGAATGAAAAGAACATAATTTTCCAATTTTTTTTGTTTTTATTTTCTCTTCTCATTTACCATCCAGTGCAATGAACAAAAGCAATAAGAGTAACACACTAAAATACTAGAAATAGTTCAAATGAGGGAAGTTCAAACATTTTCCTTTACTAGGGGAAAGTCTTAAGGTGGGCCCAAGAAGGAAGAGAAATAACTAAACGGTAACAACTGGCATCTCTATCAGCAGGTCTTCTGTCTTCTGAGTGCTGAAGTGTGGTGAGGCACAATTTGCCTAGAAGGAAATTCAAAGCTTAAAAAAGCTGGCTTGAAAGTGAAATTCAAAGAACACCTTGAAATCCCAAGTAAATACATTAATAAATAATAAAGATTTCTGTTGGAGGAAAAATCCTATAGAAGTTAAGTGACTTTTATATATTCCTTGTCATTTAGTCACAGAACAAACGCTTCTACGTGATTCTAATTCTAAATCCTCTACAATGGCATCTAGATGGCTGGTGGATGGTTATAAAAGAAAAAAAATTGCATTTTGCCACTCATTGAAGAGAAACTTAAGACAAAATTGGGAGGGAGGGACTGGAAAGATCACCTAACTCCAATCACCGCTTTTGACAAATGGTGTAGGTTATACTTTTAGGAGACTCAATATTTTAATAAGGAGCTTCTGAGAGTAAAGAATAATCTTAGCAAACCATATGCTGATTTGGGGCATGAAGCCGGGGTTCCTAGGTACCAAGGACTGTTCTCAGATGGGAGAGCTGGGAGTTCTGGGCTGTGGACTGCAACTGGGAGGCCTAGGCAGAGGTTTGGGGAAGATGAAAATCACACAATTTGGGGACCTCACTATCAGAAAAATAATGCGAAATTGTTAATGAGATTTCACAGTGAATATTTAATATAATGACAAATTAGATCACAACAAATTACCAGTGCCTTAAAGATTTGCATGCTTTTCTTTTGAGATATCTTTAAGCAGTTTGGCAGAAATGAGGAAATAGAAATGTTTTCTGATTGCAATCTAGCTTCCACTCTCCATCTAAAACAATCTACAACTCCTCGAAACCCAGCATTCACAGGCACCCGTGCCTATGAAGGCTCTGAATCTGAAGCTTCATTAATTTCACCGTAAATCCACCTTTACGTGGGATTCCACATTAGATGCTTATTAAATCTTCTCAATGGAGCTATCCATTTCAGCAGTCCTGGGCTAAGAATCAGGAGATAGGGACTTACATCTGAGCCCTGCCGCTAACACACTGGGACATTGAGGAAGCCAATGGACATCTCTGGGCTTCAGTTTCCTCCATGGTTACAGTACATGCTTCTAAGATCTCTTCCCACTATAACACCATTCCATACCAAATATCTCAGTCCACTCTATCTTCAATGTCACCAGGCTTAATATATGCTATTGTCATTGCTCAAGCTCTCAAGCTCTGAGACTTCCTTGATCCCATCCCTCTCAAGTCTCCCCAGACCTAGTGAGTCATTAAGTACTATAAACCTCTCCCATCTAACCTCACATCAACCTGGTTTGGTCTAGTGCAATGCCTCTGACAGCTCTGCCAGCATCTCACCTTGCTTCTCACAAGCCACCTTCTGTGATGCTACCATTATAATCTTTTTTTAAAAAATAGCAATCTCCTCATCTTTCCCCACTCTTAAAACATTTCTCTGGCCTCCCATTGATCTTAAAGTTTAAATTTCATAATATGATCTACAAAGCCAAGTATGAAATGGTTCCTACACTCACATTCAAATCAACATCATACCAATGCCCCTTTCCCTCTCACACGTGGACTGAGACACAACATTCTCCTGTTGACCTAAAGAACTTCAGTATCTGTTGATGGTCTGACTGGCTGTAGTTATATTGGTGATTGAATTTTCCAGGCATAAACAGCATATTCCAGTTACATGAGCAATTACTACAGCAAGCCTCTAGAACAGAGTGGGGTCAAAAATCCTGAGTAACTGCAACCCAACAGCACTGCCATTTCATGAAATTCCAGTTTTAAGAATGACAATCTGAACACTTTGGATTTCCTCTTAGGAGTCGGGGCTGCTTAAAGGATTACTTGCTACTGATAATTCAACGCTGTGGGTCTCTTTGGGGAGGGCTGAGTAGTTGTAAAACATGTCTGTGATCCAGCCTAAAGGTTTATTGATTTTTCTGTCCTTTCATTGAGAAGTGTTAGCTTTGACGCACAGATCTGTGAGATCCCTGAAGCTTGGCGAGGTCACTGGAGACACCCACTTCCCATTTTGTGAGCTTCTATCTAAGCAAAGACAGCCCTGGGTAGGCGCAAGCACATCAGGGTGCAGACCTGCAACCCAAGTCTGCACACCAGGTCTTTCAACAGTCTCCTGTGAGCCCTTCCAGGCTGCTTCTCTGTACAATGCGGACAAAGCCAGACAGTCTGTGTGGGTGGCAGGGTGCAGGCCTACAGGTAGAAGAGGAGAGGGCTGGATTGTGGCTACACAGTCAATTTTAATTTCTTATGTGACCTTAGTCAATTTGTTTGATTATTTTCCCTTTCCTATTGATAAAATTAGAATTCCCTTTTCTAACTGAATAATCATCATCAGTTTATTGAGCACTTGAAACAATTTTTGTCATTCTGCTAAGCATTTTGAATAACATAATCTATACACTTCTTGCACTATCTTATGAAGCCAGTACTTTTTGTTTGTTTTTCTTTTCATGGTCTATTTTCAGATAGTAGATTAGAGAGTTTAAGAAATTTGCCTAACATCAGTTAGCACATAAATAGGAAAGTTGGGATTTAAACCCAAATAAACGGAGACCAGAGCTCAGGTGCTTAACCACCATACCGCATGGCCCTGTTAGAGAGGGAAAGAGGAGAGCTTTAAAGGGTTTGGAAGATCTTACTTCTTGCTTTCAGTTAGCCTGAGGCTAAGTTCTACCGCCTGCCTGTCTTTGTTATGTTATCTACCATCTATCTATCATCCAGCCAATTGTTTTCCTAGGCACTGACCACAATGTGTATTTGTTCCTCTAAGTGCCATTGAGAATGCAAAAAGAGAAAACAGATACCTGCCCTTAGTACACATTACTGCTGGGGAGAGACTTGACTCGCAGAGCTGCCAGGTCAGAACTGAATGCTTTGGAAACCTAAGTACTCTGGGAATAAAGAGAAAGGAGCAGCCCCAGCTAGATGTAAATGGGACCCTTCCAAGCTCTTACAACAAGCCGGTGCTTTACACACATGGTACATCATGTAACTCGCTCTACCATCCCAGGGAGATGATTTTTGTTATTCTCACATAGAGGATGGGATGGGCTAGGGTTTGGGTCACACATATTTAAGCCTAGATCTTTTTGGCTTCTGATCTGGAGCTGGGGACTTGAGGGATGGGCTGAGTTAGCTGTTCCACCATCCTAAGTGGAGGGGTCATCTTTGTGTCTCACACCCCGAGACCTCTTTATCCCACAGGCCAGAGAGCTACATCTATCCTTGCCCACCAGCAGGGATAAAACAAGGAGAGCTCACGCTCAGAAAAGAGCAGAGATGACACAACATTGTAAAATGACTACAATTCAATAAAAAAAAAATGTAAAAAAAAATGCACTCATCCCTAATTAAAAAAAAAAAAAAAAAAAAAAGAGGAGAGAGGCTTCCCCAAAACCTATAACAAGACCATCACCCATCTGCTCCTCTGCTAACGAAGGGCTTCATCAAGCCAAAGTCGCTCAAGGGTCCCTCACACCAGTGCAGGAAATGAGGCTTCAGTAAAGCAGGATAAGAAAGGCTGGAAACAAAAGACACCTCTGTTCCCCGTGGGAAATTAGTTGCAAAAATGGATAAGTATGTCTCTGCTGATTTTCTTACCTTTTAACCCTTTAATCCTAAACCAAGACACGAGTGAAACTGGGAAATCCAACACCCAGGGCGCTCTAGGAAATGCAGATCTCCCAGGAGAGAACCAGATTCCTGGCTTTGTGATGGGGTTGGGCCATTGCCAAGGGTTCTCTGCAGAGAAAAGAAGCTACACTGTTCCCGATATTGAACAGGAATGCAGGGGTCACTGGGCCCCTTCAGCGGGTTCAGCAAGTGACTCAGAGCCATGGGGGAAGGGAAACACCTCAGCCAGAACTTTCTTGCTGGCTGCTATACGAGGTGGTAGGAAAAAAGAGATCTATTTCCTTGAAAATGGAACCTCTTCTTTAGATTTCCTCCTATTTTTTCTTTCCTTTAAACTGTCCAAGATTAATGTGGCAAAAATAAAATGCCCCACAGGCTGCTTATTTTGACGCTTACTCCAGCACATAAAAGTGAAGAATTAGCATGTCATGAATAATTTATTTAGCGCTTTACTGTTGTTTTAAACAAATCACTTCCATGAAAGCAATGTGTATTCAAGCAATAAATCACTGTTTAGCACTCTGTCGCCAGGAAAAGATACCACTTGCCAGAATTGAATGGCAGTGCCTGGCAGGAGGCAGGCACAGTACAGATAAAGGTGATATCCATGCACAAGGGAATTTTGTCTGGATCTGGAGGAGGCTAGGTTTGAGATTCAGTAAAGATACCCTTTTTTTTCGTTCACAAGGTTTAAATGAGCACCTACTTGAGCTAATCTATTAGCAAGTGACTCAACAGCTGTGCTGTTACCAAATCTCTCTGCATACGACTGGCCCGGGGTAATTTAGGATGACATCATAGCTATTATTATTTTACTATTGTGATGACTTTGGGCCAAGCTAAGTGTCCTGGATACAACATTGAAACAAAACAATGAGTTCTATGCCTTTGAGTAGATCACTATCCTCTGAAGTGAGGATATATAAAGTGGCTTCTGACCACTTTATTCAAGGTTGTATCGTACAAAATGCTATGAAGACTTGTCTAGTAGGAAGATGGGGAGCTGGAAAGACTTCATAGACCTGGTGTCATTGTATCCAGACCTTGGTTTACCCAAGAGGCCAGAAAAAGGGGAAGAATATTCACTCTAGAAGTCTGCATGGGGCCAGAGGAATGCACGTGTGGTGTCCATGGGATACATGGGTGGAGAGGTGTATGTGTACGTGGTACAGCCCAGTACTCAGCGAGGGTGAAGGAAATGAGAAAGGAGGCAGGAAGAGAGGTTTCAAGGCAGTTGAGCAGGGGTGCAGGATGACCTCTGTGGGCCCTGGACACTGCCTCCCAGATACAGTGGCAGCTAGGGACCAGAAACTGAAACCAGTGTCCGTCTGTAAGGCAAGGTTGTTGATGCTATTCTTCCGCAGCTGTGCTGTTACCAAATCTCTCTGCATCGGAACACAGCCTGGGAAACTGGCTCCCGTCAAAGGACAGAATGACCCTGGCATTCTTACAGTCAAACCAGAGGCAGAACCCCTTTACCATCCCAGATTTATGAAGTTCTCAGAATGAAATCATAATCCTCGTTTTAGCTGGAAAAAGAAAAACAGTTCCCACAGGGCTAAATTAGCTCAGATTACACATTCTGTAATGTCTTTTTTTTTTTCCTTTCTTAAAAGCCAGTATCATACATATAATCATACACATAACCTGAGGTATGACACTCAGAGCTGTGATGCCCACAGGTCTCCATCACTCCTGGCAACTTGTGACACTTAGTACAGGCCGAGGGTTCCTGTCACTTACACACACCACATGGTGTTTACCCATCTGAAGGTAGATCAAAATCCTTCTATCCTATCAATGGCATCCAAGGTTTCTGAATTATCTCACTTCCCTCTGGCTTAAATAACGATAATTAAAAGCATGTCATCCTCAAGTTTACAGAACGGATATTTCCCATCCCTACTTTATGTAGTTTAAGAAAGAATGAACTTTCAGCTTCCTTTAGATAGTTTCAACTCTGCCAAAAATGTGCTGAATGCTGAAAACAACATTCCTGGCTAAGAGAGTGAAGGTGACAGGCACTGAGAAATGTCATGAATTTGATACTTCTCATCACCTTAATGACATTTGCTGCTTTAAAAAAAAAAAAAAACTATCTAGGCATCAGCATTTTATCAAGCTCAGAGAAAACTCAAAATATTGTTGGCTACCAGCCAGCCACAAACACTTCACTCTCAGGAAGAAATTAATCAATGGACAACTCTCTATTGAATGTTGACTATGTTCAAGGCAGAGCAGGTAGACCCCATGGGAGGCAAAGAGACACATAAAATGTAATTTCTGCCACCCAGGAATTTACAAACTAGGTAGAATCTGATTGTCACTCTCTTGTTCAGAAACACTCAGGGCCCCCTTGTCTCAACTGGATTAACTCCCTATTCTTCACCAAGACATCCAAGGTCCATTCTAGATAGCACATAACCTCTTTTCTAATTTTTATCTGTTGCCTCTTCTCCTTGCAATGCTATAATCCTGACCTTGCTATTCTTTGAACCACTATGAATTTTCAGCCCTCTGGGGCTTTCTCAATTTCCAAAACCCACCTAAAATGTCACCTCCTCCATGAAGCCATCCCATACTCTTTGAGCAGAGTTTGTTGCTTCATCTGTGCTCCTTTAGTACTGTATGTTTCTACTGTAGCTAAACACATCACTTTTTGTTATTTGTATACCTGTCTCTTTCATTAGACTGTAATCTGGTTGTTGAATTCTTCCAATATAATTTCTCATGCTAGGATAGGGTCTGATATAAAAGAACCTCAGTACATGGTCAATGAATAGCAGCTCAATGTACAGACACATATGTTTAAAAATACAAGTCAGTTTGGGACAAATGAAATTATTTGTATGTGCAAGCCTACTGCCATCCTTGAATCATAGTATGTTCTCAATAATAATTAGCTTAATTACAAGCATAAACGTGCACTGAAATCATAGTTCAAAGAGTGATGAGCTACAAATTATACTGCAGAATGGCTGCAGCACATCCTTGAAAATTGTATTAGGGCAAGCATGGTGTGTCTGTCTGTGGATCATCATTTTAAATCTGCCTAATCAGAGATCAAGTGATATTAACAAATACAGCTGGAAAGAAAGACTAGGGTAATTTTTGACCCTAACCTCTAACGCCAGGTTGAGGAATCTTGAGAAGTCTCTGTGTGCATGTGTTTAAATAAGGAAAGCAAGTAAAGATTTTGAACACACAGGTGATTCACACAATATTGAAGATACAAAGTTAAATTTGACATCTGTATAAGAAATGGATTAGCAGGCACCATCAAACTTTCTCTTAAAGAACAAGATCATAAATATTTTAGGTTTGTGGGCCACAAAATCTTTGTGGCAACTACTCAATGTCACAGTTGTATCATGAAATGTTATCATAGACAGTATGACTATAAAGGGGCATGGCTGGGTTCCCAAAATTCTTTATTTACAAAAAAAAAACAAGCAAAACAAACAAACAAACAAACAAACAAACAAATAAACAAGCAACAGGCTAAATTTGGCCTCCAGGCTGTAGTTTGCCACTCCCAGATTAAAGCAATAAGTAGCTGAACATTAAGAAGATATTTAAGAGTCTATTTAAATGTACTGGTGTAAAATTTTGGAGGTTTGTACTAGGGTGGCAGGAGTAGAAATGGAAAGAAAAGAACAAAAGGGAGAGAAATTACAGGGGCAAAAAAGAGGTCCTAACTAACTAGAGACTGTAGAGAAAATGAGGAAGAATCTAAGATAACTTGTTGAGGTTTTGAAAAAAGAGGAGGAGAACAGAAGCATCATGAATAGGACAAGGTCTTCATTGTTCAGCCATCTGGGAAAAAACTCTCCTAAAAAGGCTGGAAGAATGCACTTTGAAAAGATGCACGTGTGGAAATGGAAAACTGGAGTTAATCAAAGAATTCTAGAGAATTTTGGTGCTGGGGGCACTTAAGAGATTCTTTAGTCCAAATCTGTCATTTTATAATATAGCAGGGTGAGTAGTGTTTAAATCACAGACCAGCAGATGACTGTCAAACCACGGCAGCCCCAAGACATGTTTTGTTTGTCCTACACAATCTTGGCCTTCAACATGTGTTAAAAAACAAAAAACAGAGAGGATCAATTGCCAGCATTTCAAAATCAGGAGTTTAAATACCAAGCTGGAATTCTTGCTTCTCTTGAAAAAAAAAATTAGACGATCTGGCAATAGTCAGATTACATTCCCACCCAGCAAAATCAGCTGGAAGGAGGCAGCAGTCGCTCCTGCTTACAGGATATGGGCTCTCCATCCACTGGAGCTAACTCCATGCCATCACTCACTGACAGCCCGGGTGTGGCCCTAGCAGGCTTCTGAGTTTGTGAGCCCTGATTCCAATGTCTGGGCTCTGGAATCAGATCAACAGGATGGTATCCTGGCTGTCACCATCCTGTGAGTGGCAACTTACCTTCTGTAAATTCCTCTATCTGGAGGGGTAGAATGACATCAGCGCCTATCTCACAGGATTATTACGGGGATTAATTAAGATACAATACATATAGTACTGGCACAAAGTAGTCCCTCAAATGTTAAATATCGTGATTATTATCATTACGGGGAACCGAAGCCCTGGGAAGTTACATGAATTGCCCACGTCCACATTGTCACTTGCTGGCAGAACCAGTAATAGAACTCATTCCTCCTGACTCCAGTGTGATGTGCAATACTTTGAGTGTAGTCCAACAGAAATGCAATGGGGATGCTTGAAAAACCTAACAAAGGCATGTCCTGAACCAAAAAGAGAAAAAAAAGAACAAGACATAATGATGGGCTAATATGTCAGACCACTTCCAGGTGTTATACACAAACGTAGCCTATTAGAACAAACATATAATGGTTGTGTCTGTGAATGACTTATTTGCCAAAGTCACATCAAGGAATTCTAAACATTCACTCTACCATTTGCGACAGAGAGTAAAAACCAAACCATATCTCAAATCAAAGTTCAGTGACTTTTAGTTGCACCCTATCCTGAAGAACAAGTGTAGGCAGAATGATGGGCAAAAATACCCTGGAGCGACTCGGTCCTGTTTATGAATTCTAAGTCCCTGTCTGTTTCAAAAGTGGACAAAAAATGCCAAGTCAACCACCTTCAGCTAATTAGTTCTTTCTATTTGGTGACTGTAAATCAATGACAATCAAACTTCTAATACTTTCACCCTGGCTGAGAAGTTTTCTGCCACTCACCATCCATCACATCTGCCTCTCAGTGGCCTTGCTGAGCTCTGTCTAAATAGTACCTAGTTCTCTGGGTACAGGCATTCCTTCGTTTTTGTAGCCTACACGAAAATATGCTGGTGGCAGCTGTTTGTAATAAGCTGACGGCTCTGTGAGACCAATTGTAATGCAAAGGTCATATTTTCTAAGCTGTGTATAGATTGCAGTTTGTAAGGTTGTAATGTCGCATGCTGTCAATAACTCAAGGTGGAGAATTACAACTGCTAATAGGTCATCAAGTCTTCCTTCTCCTTCCACACTCATTCCCTCAAGAGCTTTAATGTATTTCATTTAAGCCTGATTTCCTGAACTTTGAACTAAAGGTTTCATTTGTTTATGAAGAAGGAAAAAAAAAAAAACAGGATGGTACATCGTAACTAATTTTTTAGCAAGTATCAAGAAATTTGAACCAATCAAGTCCACAGTTCAGACAGAAGAGATTCATAGACTATTTTGCAGGAACCTGGTGATCTAGAAAAAGTGTTTCTGTTGTCAGTAGACATGAGGCTTAATATCCATTCCTGCCACGCCTCTAATTAAGCAAAAAAGAAAGGAAGGAAGGAAATAAATAAATAGGTGTCAAAAGTTGCTGAAACTCACTACATACTGGAAGCTCAAGGAGTTTTTGTAAGAACACATTTGCTGCAATTCTGTGCTTCTACAAATCTGTCCAAATGCTTTACTTGGGAGAACAATTTAATTTAAATTCTAGTGAAATTGGGGATGCTGAACTTGCTACACCTGGGTTTAAGGGTAGGTTATAAACTCCTCTGAGTATCTGATGACAGCTGGGGACACCATCTATGCCACTGCTAACGAACAAGGGCTGTAAACAAAGTCCTGGGACAACCTTGGGAAGCTCATTTATTTAATTCTGGGTAAAGAACTTTGGTTATAGAGATGCAGTTGATCCTTCTCATACAACCAGTGTGCTTTCAAGACAGGCAGAGGATAGAGGCAGATGCTGTAATCACTTCTCCTAGGTACTTATAATCTCAGAGGATTCAAAAGAATAATTGATTTTTCATCTTTGCGAAATTTTCCCTGTCTCTAACTTCCGACTGAAGCACATAAAAAAATGGCAGTGCTCAGAAAAATAACCAGTTATCCAAAGAGAAGACAGGTAGGACAGGGCTCCTCATCACTGTACCAGGGGGCACTTAACAGACTATTTGCTTTGTTGTTTGTTCTTCCTGTCACTTCCTTCCCTGTAAATGCGCTCCCAACTTTATGATTCTTTTGCATCCCTTTGGTGTAAAACGCTCGCGGATCTCCTGTGAGAACCTCAGAAAAGACTATCAGCACCAAACATTCACTGAGGGTACCCGAGTTTCTGATCTCAAGACCCATTCAAATCTGGGGCTTCCATCATTTGTGCAGAGTTTCAAATCCCAGGTCACCAAGAATCAGACATCAATACATTAGCCAAAGCATGGTAATTAGTTATGCAAGGATTTTGGTACCTGGAAGTGGTCAGGTATAATTAAGAGTTAGGACACAGTTTTGGATTAGATTGTGTGTAAGAGGCTGAATTGGATTTTTTAACCACAGGAAAGGTCATTACTAAAATCTGATCAAAGAAAATACACTCTTTAGACTCAATCACATAATGCTTATAATTCTTGTGGTGCTAACTTACAAGAATAATATAAATACATGTTAATATACATAAAACACTAGAGCGCTACATATAACTAGAGCTAAATAAATATTTATATAAGAAATTAAAACAAAATTGTGCTTCTGCCTTCCGAGGTAAGGATCATGCTTTTTAACATACTATATACTCATTAGCCAAGATAGCTAGGCTTGGAATTTCACAGTTAGTCAGTCCACGAAATGTGGAAATGTAAACACAGAACTGTGCCCATTTTCCAGGATAAGAAAACAAATTTAGATTTAAGGAAGGGAGGTGTACTTCTCTTTCATCAGATGATTACCATTTTCAGAAATCTATCTGCTCAACAGTTAAGAAAAATCTCTCTTCAAGGTACTCAGCTAAGACAAGATCTCTGTTGCCTTTTGTTTCTTCTGGATTTGATTTTGCTCTTGGTTCCATAAAGTGATAAGTATTATAGGTAAAAGATATAACCAGGGCAATTAAGTATTCTAGAAAAGAAAAAGGCCTGGTTGTAAGCTTACTAGAACTGCATTTTAATATTATTGCAATATTATCAGAGTTTGGTTAAAATTTACCCATTAATATGTTGCTTCCCCTAGTGTTAATTTTTTTAAGGATAGGAATTAACCAAATAAAGAATATGTGATTAGCCCTGAAGGCAGACAATGGAGAGTTCTTTGGTGTCAGAGACCGTATCATACTTATCTCACATCACAGGTGCCTAGCATCCTGGCACGGAAATGAATGAATGGTCAAATGAATGAAACATCAAAGGTGCTAGAAAAGGATATTCAAACTAGTGCTAGCTTTTAATATTTACTTTGGCAACAATATACAATGCATTGCCTCACTAACTCAGAATAATTATATATACAATCACATTCTTATGTAATCTATCTTATAGGAAGTGGATAATCCAATGTATAGGGTTCTGAAAATCAGAGACAGTGGCTCTTTTTTTTTTTCCCCATGAGCCAATGGGGACCCCAACAAAACAGCACTGCTTTTTTTTCCTGTGATGTAATAACTGAATGTGGTTGACCATTCAAGTAAAATGTATCCTGCTTTCCAAGGATTTATTTGCCTTTTATCAATACTAGAGTTCCCATAAGCAACAGTGCTCATTGTCTTTGAAACAGATTATGACCATATTAATAGCCATTCTCATAAATAATAACTCCTGGTAAATACTTATTTAAGTTCACACAGTGTGCACTGCCATCTTTGTGTGTGCCTTTATCACAAAGTTCTGAATTGAAGAAATTAATACAACACAGCAGCAATAACAATATAGAAGCCAAAATTACTAAGCAGCAGCAATTGTGAGGAGTTTTCCAGTAGGGGAACCAAAGGCATAATTCTTGTTGCCATCAACTTGTCCAAGGCCCTGATGGCAATTTGTGAAGGGTACATCTAACTTGGTGTTCATAAGTAGAATGCAAGTTCATAAAAAAACTGGCAATTTTTTCAAGAACTATTGTTAAGAAATTTTAATGCAATATCTAATGACTTTTTACCAATTTCTGGGTTAATGGAAATTACCAAGGTACTTTATATAACAGAAGAACTGGAGTGTACTAAGGGGCCCCGTATTTAAACAGACTTATCTATCCTACTTGGTATTTGCTGAGCTCCTTAGATATTTAGATTTTTAAATCAAATTGGGAAATTTTTTATTATACATACATACATAAAAATAAAAACATGAATATAAATATTATATAAATATTATATATATATATAATGTATAAATAAAATATATGGACACTGTTGGAGTATGGCCATTTCACTAGACTTATGTTCCATCCTCTCAATGTAATACAGAGAACATGGGAAGCCATCAATCTGCCATTTCTTTCCATGCCCAGTGAATTTCCTGCATTGTGTCCAATTAAGCCATCGAAAGAAGCAACTGGAAGGACAGAAGTGGACTCTACTTCACATGTCAACTTTGAGGAGCATTTTTATTCTATAAAATGTGAGTCACACCACACCCACGTTCACACAGGGCAAAAGGATCTATTTACCTACTCCCAAGACCTAAAGTACTGGTGTGTTTTAAATTGTTGTTTTTTGAGAGGTACCAGAGGAAGGGCAGTACCCACATCTCAACTGACAAAGATGGCAGGTGAAAAATATATTATCTCTGCTTACCTTTGGCTAAGGGAAGGCTGCTTAGTATAACCTGGAACTAGAGGGTTGAGAATTATGCCAGTCCCTCAGCTCGACTTTTCAGCATCCAAGAAAATCTTTCTGCTTCTAGAGAGAAATCCATCATTTCCAGGGAGTCACTGGATTGAAAACTGGGTAATCATTTAATTATTATTATTATTATTTTTTAGAATTTTCTGCAAGAGGACATCATTTTAAGAATAAGGAAGGGAAGATCCTAGGAAGATTTTGACTGCTTTTCCAGAATTATACATTTGCATGATCCCTGGGTATCAGTAGAGTTGAAAAAAAAAAAAAAGAAGCTTAATATTTAGCACTCATCTAGCAGTATAAATGCTTGCAATGCTGTACAATAAATAAAATCAGGTCTCAAAATGTGCTTTTTTAACACAATTGTAACACTGAAATATCTTTAGACTTTGTAATAACCTCTCAGGGGAAAGAGCCAGAAGTCCCATAATGTAAACCCGTAGTATACTGAGCAAGGAGGAGGAGACTATTCTATAAAATACAATCTTGTAGTGAGGAGACAAGGATCAAACATCCCTAAGAGGGGCTTTCTTTCTCTAATTTAAACGATGTTAGAATATTGCAAATGCCTTCCCTAAAACCCCCCTTCAGGCTATCTGTCTCCCATGGCAGTATCCTCATTCTGTCACATTCACTAACAGTAAGCAGTAACCTTGATGTGCAGGGGACTTCACTCTTGTCTCACTCTTTTTCTCTATCACCCATCTCCAAGGCCGCTCTATTCCTTGTCTCCATTCAGCAGGTCACTGCTGACATCTTAAAGCTCACCCATAAAGCAGTTTCCCCAGCAGAGCCTTTTCCCATTATTCACCATCACCACCCTCCCTCCCTTATCACACAGGATTTCCAAGTTGAAGCAGTGGGTACCGTGCATGCCTTCACTGACATAGCCCATTCTAAAGCAGAACTTCTCCTGATGTGTACATACTTCCTTAATGCAGCTTCATCTATGTCCCTGTTAATACTAAAGGCCATTTGTTGAACATGTACAAAAGGATAACATTGCAAAAAAATACTCTTGTAATGAAGACATCTCTGAAATAGTATACAGCTTTCTTTTTAAGATCATCTCCTCAGAAGTAAGAAGTAGGACGAGATAGTCTCTTTGGGTCCCTTCAAGCTACGCCTTATCCAGTCCAGGCCTGAATGAACCCAACTTTCATCCTACTCTGAAAACTCAAATCCATCTCACAGTCTACACAGCTTTGGAAGTCTACTTGATGTTTCAAACAAGGCTTTCTTCAGAAAGAATCCTGCTACCAATGTCATGGGGTTTGACTACACAGATCACATGGACAAACGGGGACCAAATGGTTACAATGAATCATAGCAGGACTTAAGAAGACTGGAGAGAATCTAAGTCTTCACTTGCCACTTTTCATTTCTACCTGTATCCTCTTCATTTTGCACACACACAGATGGTTAATGCAAAAAGCCTGCTTTTAAGACACTGAGTAAATTGATTTCTAAAAGAAAATGGACAAGGGAAAACAACCAATTAAAAATGCAAAGATGATTGTAATTCCATTAAAAGAGTTTCTAATTTAAAGATTCATAGACACTTCTTTTAATTGAGCAAGATTATCCTTTGGCAAAATAAATGATGGTCTTTTCATTTGTGTGTTTCATGGTTACAAGCATTGACAGAAGAGGTTTGCTTAGAGGGAGTCGCATCCAGAGCCGCTGATTACAGGAGCGCGGTTATCCTATACCGTATCAAAAGGAAGGTTGTTCAGTATCCTGTGAGCCTAATTAATCTAACTTATGTTTAGTCATTTGTCAAATACCAGGTACAGCACAGAACTTTATGTTCCACTGCCTTTGACTTACATTTTATATTTGACATGTAAGGCCCTTGGGATGCAAGAGAGCCTTCCACCCAAACCAATGCCTATTCAGCATGTGTCCTACAAGCGAGAGTGTTATTTCAGCTTCTCCGTGTCCTGGTTCTAGAAGTCAAGTGCCTCAATAACTCTCCCCACGGTGATGTGTTTGACAAGCTGGATGGGAGATGACACCCTCACCCTGGCCCTTCCATTCCTCAAATATATGGAACCCAAACCTGAAATAATGAGAACACACGTTTAGCCGGATTTAACTGGTGAGCTGGGCTGAAATGTTTGCGAGTGCACAGATCTTAATTGTAGTGGGCAATTCTAACTGGAACATTGATTTTCTCTGAACTGATCTTCTCTGTGTGAGTCCTCAATGTACGTCTGTCAGCTTTACTGACAAAAGTAGTTACGCCTTTGGAACAAAGTCAGCAGAACTAGGGAAAGGTGAATCCTTGATTTTCAGCCTTGAACATCACTAATAATTATCTGTCTTTGATTAAAAGATCATTACCCCTGCAGCAGAGCCAGATTTTTAACTCCAAGGTATGTTACAGAAAACCCTAGAGGGGGGAAAAGGAAAGACTACATAGGGAGAAAAGAGAATAGAAGGAGAGAAAGAGAGAACGAGGAGAGACAGGTAGGGGAAGAAAAAAGCACGAAGTTGAGGTTATACAAAATTGTTTCTGCATTTTCCTTTTGTAGCTTCATTTGAAAACTATGCAAACGTCTCATTAATGTCTACATTTAGAATCCAAATCTGATGGCAAAAGTAAATTACTCTTTTCGGTCTTTTTATCTCCACTTCTACCAGTGACAGATCTGAAAGAGATGAAATATTTTGCGCAATTAAATAGCCTATGTTATATAATGTGACTCAGTGTGAATGCCGTCTCAATAACTTAGAGTGAAGAGAGGCGCAGGAAATATAAGGTGAGCACTGCGCAATCAACACAGTATCACAATGGGTAGGCTGCTGGATGCTTGTGTGTAATTCTCTTCTTGCTACAGCTCTCGAGAACTGGAGTCTGCATGGGCTTAAAAGCACTGGCATTGACAAAGGAGCCCCTGGCTTTGCATAATGCTTCCCAACATTCACGGTGCTCAGACCACCTCTCCTAGGCATGATAATGAGGAACTGGAGTGCTCTTCTCTAGAGGCTCAAGCCAGCAACATAAAGGCCGATTTTGGACTTAATAGCAATGCATTATAATAGAGTGAAAAAACACTACATGTTTACTATAGCTTTTTCCAAAATGGGAAAACTATAAAGCGGTTTCTTATGATGTGTATTGCAGAGCCCAGTACCAGGCTAAGATTCAGCTAATTTCTTACAGGGCTTTCCTGTCAGGTCTAGACACTATTTCCTGGGCCAAGGTGGTAAGCACCTCTTTAGTTCCCCCACGCAGGGCCGGAACCTACCCATGCATCCCTTTTGGAGGTCTCCATGCCTGTGTTCTGACAGTGCACTGCTCACTTGCTTCAGTTTGTGACACCAACTTTACGTGAAGCTGTACAGGTAGTTGTGATTATATCTGAGAGCAAACTATACTCACTGTAACCCTCAAAGCATCTCTGTTACTATTTATCATTTCCATTTCACAGATGGGAAAATCAAGGCTCAAAGAAATTAAAGGTTTAACTATCAAGGACATAAGAAGTGATGGAGGCTGAGCTTTGATTTAGAATGTTTGACTTTTAGAGGAGTGCCCAGGAATTCCTTTTTTAAAACAAGTTATTTCTAAATGCTAAAAACTAGATAGTATTTTTCTTCATTCTGTAACAAATTATCAGTGCCAATCTGACACATTATCATGCCCCAGTGCTCACAGCTGAAACCATCAGCACTTTATTTGAATGTATATATGAGAAAAAAATGCTCTTTTGGAGGTTAATAACCAACCAAGTAAGTTTTACTCATCCAAGGATGTGATATGAAGGAGAAATAAGATATATAAAAGGGAAAATTAGAAACAAACACATTCTTAATTCATGATCCTGATAAGAAAAACAAATCCACTTTGCTATTAAAATAGGCTCATTAAAACTCTAATTAAGTCTAGTCCCAAGGAATTTCAGAGAACCCATGTGATATTGAAATTCTCCCACCTACAGAATTGATTCTTTTGAGGTCAGTTCTTTATGTAAAATGACTACAGCACGACAAAAATCCTTAGGAATTATGCTGAATGGCTTATAAAATAGGAGCCAGAGAAAAATGCTAGAGTCAAGTATCTGCTTCTCTACCAGTATGCTATTATTCCACATGTAATTCAGTTCTAAGCGATCAGGGAATTAAAAAAATAGGATAATATCATGTAAATATCAAATAAAGATGACAAAGATACAATTAGACCAATTGACCCATATTTAAGCCACAAGACACTCTGGGAAAAGATTCTGAAGGCATTTTTCTTGAAAACACTATCAATTTAAATGGTGATTTTGATTTTCACAGCTGATGAGAACTATTTTGGACAGAAGTATATGTCACTGAGCTGTTTTTGCCCTGAAGTAAAAGTAATAGTTCTTAAATTTAAATTTTGCTGGCAAATGTGCTATTTAGCAGACTTGACTATGAAAATACTGGTGAAGGTTTAACAACTCAGTATAATATTCTGAAATGGTGTTGAATATTTTTGAGGAGAAGGGTAAGAAGAAGAAGCAATAACTCACTGATAGCAATCTGGCTAAGCACTGACACATACCCTAGAGGCAGGCACCAAAACACGTCGCCTCCTCTCCACCTTTTCTTTGTGCAAGGAAAGCAAAGTGACCATAGTTTGTTTTCTATGTCCGTGAGTCTGTTTTGGGTTTGTAAACAGAATTTGTGTCCTTTATTTTCAGATTCCACATATAAGTGATATCATATGATATTTGTCTTTCTCTTTCTGACTTACTTCACTTAGTACAGTGATCTCTAGGTCCATTCATGTTGCTGCAAATGGCATTATTTCATTCTGTTTAAGGCTGAGTAATATTCCATTGTGTGTATATACATGTACACAATATACATACACATGTATATGTAATATACATGTGCATATACCACATCTTCTTTACCCAGTCATCTGTTGATGGACATTTAGGTTGTTTCCATGTATTGGCTATTGTAAATAATGTTGCTATGGACATTGGGGTGCATGTATCTTCTCAAATCATAGTTTTCTCCAGATGTACGCCCAGGAGTGGGATGTATAACTGAATAACTAAGTTGTACACCTGAAATTAACATTGTAAATCAACCTCACTTCACCAAAAACAAAAAAAAAAATTTTTTAAGTTGTACAGGAAAACAAAGCAAAAAAAACAAAAAAAGGAAAAAAAAAAAAAAAGAAAGCAAGGTGACCCTTACCAGTCTATTCCATAAAAATCAAATGGAAACCTTGTCAAAAGAATGACTATTAGTAATCACTGAAAGGAGAGATAAAGCACATGTGGGAAGGGTAGATATTAGGGGTTAGAAAATGAGGGTAGAATAACAGAGAAGAACAGCCTTAGGAATGAATTAAGAATTTGATTCAAAAGGTACTGAATCTCAGAGTTACACATCCGTCTTGGTGGGCAGGAAAACTAATAGGGTCCATTCATCAAGGTGTACATGTTCTGTTAAGTTCTGCCAAGAACTACTACAGATGAACCTGACACCAGCTTATCCTATAAACTGAGAAGGGGTGAGGGGAACATTGGTGCAGGCATGGGGAGTAACACCTTCACTCTCCCAGGGGAAGTAAACTACTAAAAGTTACTGAAAGTTAAATAAAATTTAATAAAATTGTCACTTTCCTGGGGCATTATATTGCTTTTTTCCTTCCAAAGTCAGGGTTACATGGAACTTGGGCACTAACATTGTCTCCCAAATATTGGTTGTGTTAGAAGCAGTAGCTGGAGCAACAGTAATACAACAGCAGCAATGATGATGATATTACAGTGCTGAGAGAGAAGATTTTTCCAAAAATTTATAAAATCAGGACTCTTATACAGATATAAAATGAACATAAATTAAAGATTTATTTTTTACTCATAACGAAGGAACCTGGAAGACGGTATAGTCAAAGAAACTCAAAATGGCACCAAGTTATATGGATTGAAAGAGTGTTTGAAATAAATATGCAAATAGAGACTTGGGTGAGTTGGTGAAGATTCTACAGTCAGGGCAGAATTTGCTTGTCTGTAGGCAAAAATTATTTTGCGTTGTTATCATTTATCTCCAATTTAAAGAATTATGAAATAGCTCTCATAAAATCAGAATCAGAGAACTACCAGAAGGGTGTGCTATGGACAATGTATAGTTTTCCTTTGAGGCACAGATTTTTCTCTTACAACAGTAAATTATTTGAGCTAAAACTGGAAACCCAGGATCCTTAGAAATCAGTTTGAATTCCACATTAAAGTCACATGCATAACTTCTCCCAGGAATCATCCCACCACCATCCCCCTCTCTTTGTACCAAGAAATCAGAAGCATATTGTTTTCAGAGCTACAATTTTCCCATTTACAAATGAGGCATCTTGATGATATAATGGCAGACAGGCAATGTGATGATCATTCTGGATGATTTGACCAGAGTGTGTCACCAACATAATGTGATTAGTGCTGATATGCTTTGGGAAAATGATAAAGTCCAATTTATAAGGAACTTTAACTCAATGTCTTTACCATGCAGGGAACCTTGCCCAGTGCCTCTATGGCAGTTATAAAGGAATATCCACCATGTTTTCTAAAAATGAAAGGAAATGTGTTTAAAATCACAAAAGAAGCATATGGGATTCCATTTCTATTGCTTTTCTTTCTTTCTTTCTTTCTTTTTTTGGACCTTCTTTTTATTTAGGGAAAAGGAAAGAGGAGGAGGAATGTATAAAATTATTTTTACATCCTTATTTTTTTCTTTATAGAGCTGCACCAGAATAGTCTGGTGTCTTTATGTTGTTGGATAGAGTGCTATGACCACAGAGCTTGAACCACATAAAATAGTCCTCTGATATTCTCTTTCCCAGCAATTTTAACTATCCTGAGAGCAATAACTATGCATTATTTATATTTATCCTTGACACAGTGCTTGGCACACAGTATGTGTGTTATAAATGCCTGGTGAACCTAGCCTTGACTTTGCTCTCAGTCTCCATCCTGAGCTACTCACAGTGTGCCCACACCCACCTCTGTCTCTTGGTCCTGCCCCTGATGGTCACTGCTTCTGAATTTCGGACCCACTCCCCATGCCTGAAGCTTTGCCATGCTCTTAGAACTCCACTGCTGGCACAGATCCTCTGAATCCGACCCAGTGCTGTTCTCCTTGGCCACAGAGGGACTATACTTTTGAGGACGTAATGGCCACAGAACAATCCTCCAACTCAGCCCGCAGAAAAACCTCTCTCCCAATTCATGTCATTCCCAAGCCCTTAACACTCATGCAAATGGGGGTCATGTTCCAAGTCATCTGAAGGAAAACCACAGCAAAGACCAATTTCCCCTATTCAGGAAACCTCCCAAACGGCATCAAAAGTCAGTCAGAGAAATGCACACTGCTCTCCAAAAGGCTTTTCCCCCAAAGCTTACATATATCCATAGTTTGAAGTGTGAGAATATAATTTGGCCATTTTGCAGGGAAAAAAAACTATAAGTACATTCAAAACCATGCTTTGTGTGGTGAACTACCTCTCTCCCTCACGCTAAACAGCACTCTTTCTCCACTGCCCTCCAAGAACTCCCTTCCCCAATGCCCATCTCCACTGTTTACAGCTGCACAGGTCGCGGGAGGGGAGAGAAAAGATGGACTTTGCAATGGAGACCATTTATTCTGGTTACTTCTCAGGGATTCAGTAGCTACTTTCACTGTCTGCTTTTAATTTAGGAGAAGACTTCAACTAAATGCAGCAGATGAGTGGCTTCTCAAATAGAAGAAAAACCAGAAGCCTAATGTGCAAAACCTCCTGGTATCCATGATGTCAGGCCCTGAAATCTCATAACCACATTCTAACAAACACATTCACACACGGTCATATCCACTGCCTTTACATGACTCGTTAGTCTTTTTTCCTGTGTCTTTTTTTTTATTGAAATATAGTTTGTTTACAATGTTGTGTTAATGTCTGATGTACAGCATAGTGATTCAGTTACACATATACATATATATATATTCCTTTTCATATTCTTCTTCATTATAGGTTATTACAAGATATTGAATACAGTTCCCTCTGCTATAGAGTAGGACCTTGTTGTTTATCTCTTTTATACATAGTAGTTAGTATCTGTAAATCTGTAACTCCCATTTTATCCCTCCCCCACCTTTCCCCCTCTGGTAACTGTAAGTTTGTTTTCTATGTCAGTGAGTCTGTATCTGTTTTGCAAATATATTCATTTTTGTCACTTTTTTTTAAATTCCACATATAAGTGCTATCATTTGGTATATTTTCTTTCTGGCTTATTTCACAGTGTGACAATCTCCAGGTCCATCCATGTTGCTGCAAATGGCATTAGTCTTTTACTAAAATGTGCCTGAGTCAAGGTGTACAAAACTTTCCATGCAAAATAACAGCTACCAGAAGCAGCTCAGCTTCTGAAAACCATGCCTCTGTAGTGTCAGCATAATAGTACCAATAAAGCTGGCTGGGTTACCTGAACTACTGGGGTCATTTACACTGCCTTTTCTATCACCAGGATTACCAACTCTGGCTACTTTCATGTTGTTAATGTTCAATTAAGAAATACATTTTGTGTTTTGAAAGGAGACCTGGGTAGGGGATGGGGCAAAGGAGCAACTGAGCACAATTTCATCTCAGACTCCTTTTATTTTTAAGCATGTACTTTAATATGACAGCCAGTCTTAAACCACTTTTAAAGGCTGATGACTTGACCTGGAATAAAAATAAGCTATATTAGATACTTTGAGATATACCGTTAAAGTGAAACAGCCATTATCTTTTTTACATTAAGAGAAGGACAGAGTGCCATCCCCTTTCATTTCTCTAGTAAATCAAATTGAATTATTCATTAGCACTAAATGTTTCCAAACTCCCTTCCCCCCACGCACATACCATTACCTCATCTTAAACAGTGAACAGAACAACTTCATCTCTTCTAAAAATAACCCCTCTGACACATTGAGCTCCTAAAGTTTTGGACTTTGCAAAAATTAATTTCTGTGGTTAGTAAAGCCAACAGCCTCTAGAGTAGAATCAGATGGTAAAAACAATAAACGAGCAATTAAAAAGCAGCTCCCTGTACTGATTTTTAGTTCTCTCATTTGTCACTGACTATAGAATTTTGGTGCTGAATAATTCTTGGGATTCTTGGCAAGGAATGACTCAAAGTAAAATCTGAAGAATTAACTAGCAACAAAACTTTAAAAGTATCACATTTGATCAGATGAAGGCAGGTCCTCAAATACCTTCCTAAGAGCCTGAATCAAACCATAGATATAGATTTACACTATTCAGGGTTAAGAGGAACCCACACGTAATGCCCAGCACCTTTAGAGCACTAAATATGCACACACACATGCATCCTGTAAATCACGTACATATCCCAATGTAGACACATACACTGCCAAACACACACACACACACCTGCAGTCATCACCACCACACACACACACACACACACACACACACACACACACTGATATGCACACACAAATACCCAAACATCATCTTTCTTCACCAAGATCAGATCTCCAGGCACTCAAGTCTGTATTTCACAGGGAATCCCATCTCTCATCTTCGATCATTTTGCATCTGCTGTGTCCTATTTCATTAACAGGAGCTCATCAGAGCCACATCAAACAGTGAAGAAGCATCATTTCCATTACCATTTATAGCACCATTTGTTCCATTTAAGAAAATGTGTTCACTCCTTGGCCTTAAATTACACAGCAGAAACAGGATTCCAGACCCCGAGGTATATATTTATTCTCCCATCTCTTCACTTTGGCAGAAGAGAAATCACGTCAAGCTGACTTCCAAGACAAACTGTTTCCATTTGCACCAGCAGAAGCTCAGCTCTTTCAAACAATAACTTAGCTTCAGGGACTTTGGAGCCATTCTCGTTTCCAGATCAGGCAGGAGCCTCGAGATTACACCTCTGTAATTCAGGACTTACAGATTCAGCCAAGGGCTGAGCTCAGAAGTTTGCTTACACAGGACAAAAATGTATTTATCAAGTGTAACAAGAGAGGGAACATTGTATTATCTTAACAACTGACACCAGAATTCCTCTGAAGAGGAAAACCGTCTTTGTTTGGAAATAGATCTGGATCCTGGGGTTTTTCGGGGTTTTTCTTTTGGCGGGGGGATTGTTTTGTTTGGTCCTATTTGTTTCCTTTTAAGAAAAGATCTTAGCAGATGCCGGCTGGGTCATGGGAGAGAAAGCTGGGAGTTTCTGGAACAATCTAGAAAAGAGCAGGTGAGGAGGAGAGGCAGTGGCAGAGAGGAAAGAGAGAAACCACACTGGAGTCATGGAAGAAATCTGTGCTCCTGCATCACTCCTTTCTCCCCACTTCCTGCCAAACCTTCAGTTAAGTCTACAAATCTAACAAAGACTGGGAATAAGCGATTTTTCCAAAGTTACTAGAGCAGCCATAGAAAGATTTGCATTTTATGATGTGTGGTGCACACCTGGGAAATGGATGCCAAGTGGTCCTGAGAATGCACTCCCACCTCCCCCACCTCCAAGAGCTGGCAGCAACCTTGGGAAGGTCATTAACTCGAAGAGTCAATTTTACTCCAAACCTGAATTTCAGTAAGCCTCAAGCTAATAAATTAGATGGTACGGGCAACACCAAACAATACAAATTAATACGTAATACTCATATTATAACACATTATTCTCAATGCTATGCTTGCTTCAGAAGACCCATGAGTGAATGGCACAGTCCCTGTCCTCAGGGAGTTTACAATCTTGTTGAGGAGATAAGAAAGGGACACAAATAACTACACTGTGCAGAATACAAAGTGTGGGAACCTGGACGGTGGAGAAGGATCCCTATCAATTTGGGAGCAGGTAGAAAACAAAGATGTCAGTGATTCTTTTAGGAGAATACTAGAAGAAGACGTTATTTGCATGGACACAAATAGTGGGAGGTGGGGGAAAGATTATTTTATTAAAGTTTCTTTTATAATTATCTCAACATCTGCCATATTAAAAGATGGTAAGAAAGTCTTATTCATCTCTCCAATCTCTCAAACATAGTAGCTCCTGAAAATTAACATTGAATTAAAACCCAGGCTGAGACTCAGCAGAAACATAAGCAGAGATGCAGGAAGGGGCAAGGTACAGACAAGAGATTTCAAAAGTCTAGTTTGTCTGGAATTTAAAGTGTAAGGCAGAAAACCGAATGAAAAACATGGTTAGGTTAAACCGGGGAAGAGATGTCTGTCTAAAGTGGAAATGCACTGTTTTCTTTATTCAGTGGTCAGGGAAAGGTGGCACAGGGTACACTTCAGACCCATTACTCCAGCGTCATTCGCAGAACAGAGTGGGGACAAATCTGTGGGAAGCCCAGCAGAAGCCATTTCAGTGGAGGTTCGAGCTGGGTTTGGAGTAAAAGGAATGAAAAAAAGTGAGACACTGTAAAAGATAGAATTAGGCTGTTTAGAAGCAGGAGATTGCTTCAAGTCAGTTTAATAGTTATTTATTAAGTATCTCCTGCGTGCTCCGGAGAAGGTATAGTTAAATTTGGCTCCACCACGATTCATGCCAAACAACTGTCAGTGGTTAAACTTGAGATCTGAGTTGGAAGGGAAGGGATTTATTAACATTTTGTTTTCCTTCATAGAATGTAGTTTTCTTTGACTTCTTACAGCAGTGATGTGTCACTTTCAAGATTTCAGAAAAAAATTTTTCTAAGAATATAGGAATTAAGAAAAAATGTCTTACAGAGCAAAGGCACAGGCAGAGACCACTAGGTCTGTATGCCGAATCAGGGAAAAGAATGGCTGTGGGTGAATTAAAAATCATCTTTATCTCATTATTAAAGCAGACCCGCAAGCATCACCACAAAAGGTGTTAAGCTATTAGTTTGTGGTTTTCAATATAGCCCCCAGCAGTAAAACCGTGTTTCAATTTAAAATATTACATTTTTCATGCTTCTCATTAAGCCAAACTAATTTCTCTCTCAATAATTCTGAATCTGTAAGGTCAGATGATATTGAAACTAAAAAATAATTACGGACTGAGTGAATCTTCCTTCCAAGTCTCTTTTAATTACCCTGTCAGACCCAAGCCCTGGGAAATCTCCTACCTGAGGACTAATTTAGGAAGCCATGAGAAACAGTCACTTTTTGGGGCTGTTAGAAGCCCTGACTCTCTTGCCGTTTATAACTTTTTCCAGCCCACATAGCATATCCTGAAGCAGAAACTGTAGCTAATGAGTCCTCATTTCTATAGCTGCAAAAACCTGGGAGAATTTAAGAAAACAGAGCATACCTTTCCTGAATATGCCATATCACATGAATTGTATGTCTGTTGCGCTTGCCTGCAAAGAAACTAAGATAATCGTGTCTTGCAAATCCAGGCTGCATTCAGCACAGGGAATCTCATCTGTGTCTATCAAGAGCTCAAACCAGAGGATCCGCTATTGTCTCTCCATAACTTAGCACCTTTAATTTGAAATCCTATAAGACATAACACAGGTGATTTTCAAATCAAAGTGTAAAGGTGCCACATGCTTTTGTCCTACCGTTTGCCAACGTGCCTCAGTCAGCGTGGGAGTTGTCACCGAGATTCCATTAGGAGACTGACATTCTGACAAAAGTCAGCCTAGGACTGTATCACTTGGCCCACTCATTGAGATAAAAGAAGTTCTACAAAAGGTGTATTTGCACATTGCATTCTTCCAATGGAGTAACAATAGAAGAGCATATAAGTTTATATGTGTATGTATAGCCAAAGCGTATTTCTATATTTATACCTATAGCTGTATCTCTCCTGGAAGCTCACTTCCTAGCTTTAGCTGTCTCATAAAACAAGGATATTAATCGTTAAGATAAATGCCTAGGGGAGGATATTAGATCTGATGCTTTCCTGGTATCTCTTCCAGGTCTAAAATCCTAGCCATAAAAATGCACCAACACATTGCACTGCAATGCTCGTGGTGATGACATTATCTGCAGGGTCTGTGTAACTTTGGAAGGAGTCTCCAGGCTGATGTGAGGGCAGCTGTGTCATGTCCCAGAGAAGATCCTGCCTCCCACTCAGGACCACTATGCCTCTCATTATGTAATTAGTACACCCTAAATATTCGGGAGGAATAAAGGGGGAAAGGTAAGAAGAGAGGGAGAGAGGGAGGAAGGGGGAGAAGAAGGGAGAGAGAGGAAAATACTATGACTATAGTAACTCACAATTAAAAGGCAACCTACTTTAAGTAACACTTCAGTATTGTATAGTAGAAAATTGCTGAGAGTACATGTTAAGCATTTCTCACCACACACACACACACACACACACACACACACACACACACACAAAGAGTTAACTCTATGAGGTGATGGATATATTAATTATCTTGATCTTGGCATTCCACAATGTTTATGGATATCAAATCATCACATTTTCCAGTTTAAATATATACAATTATATCTGTCAAAAAAAGAAATAGGATTCAATTATACCTTCTATTTTCTAATCTATTTTTAATGTATAATTTTCCAATAAGTGTCATTATAAACACACACAGAGGCATTCCACCATAATAATCCCCATAGTGTGTTCTACTGTATGAATAAAATTTAATGTCTTTATATAGTCAAAAAAAAAAAAAAAAAAAACAACAGAGTGTCCTTGAATGACTTATCTGGTGATACCATTAAAAGTACGTTTCATAGAGCACCACATAAAAAAAGTTAATAAAGTGCTTCTTTAAACTCCCTTTAAAAAATACATTAACAAATAAAAAGCAATCCACGGCATATTCATTTTTAAAGCAGAGAATCCTCCGGTCACTGTGTGTAATAACTCCCCACACAGAAGTCTGGGTTTCTAAACAGGCTTCTACAACAGCCCTTCAGTTCCCTTCTTTGGTTAATTCCTAGTTATTCTTCATGACTTAGTTCAAGTATTTGCTCTTCTGGGAAGTCTCCCTTGGACTTCTCATCTCTGGGTCCATACTTTGGGATGTGAGCAGAGCATCTGTAAAAATGTGGAGCATGTCACCTCCACCGTAGTGGAGATATTCATAGAAGATAAAACAGATAAATCCCCTATATATGCGTGCGTGCATGTGTGTGTGTGTGTGTGTGTGTGTGAGAGAGAGAGAGAGTGAGTGAGACAGAGAGAGAAATTCAGTTTCTAAAGACAGCTAAAGCACCAATCTAAACAAAACAAAAACAAGTGATCTGGTCCTGAGGAAGCTCTCTCCAGTTACCCACCAATCAAATACTTAGCAGAACCTTAACTGAAAACATTTGAAAAACAATATGGCTCCACAAAGAGTCTTGGAATGGTCATGGCTGTTACCAAGAAACTTGCAGATACAGCAAACAATTGTACACAAATAACTGAGATATGGGCGAAGAGACGTGCATAAGAAAGTTCATCACAGCATTATGTGTAACAGGAAAAGAAGTTGAACACCATGTAAACTTTAAAAATGGAGGCTGATTAAATTAAATTACAGAAATTTGACACAGTGGAATAATACAGAAAGTAGAAATTACAATTTTTTGAAAACTATTTCATGAAGCAAAGGCTAAACAGGGTATTTTACCTGAAATAAATAAGAATTTTAAAAACTGCATATGCATGATGGATCTTATGATAGCAAAATTGTATTTTCTGGTTTTTTTCATATAAATGTATATGATATACATGTACATATCATATGTATGTTGACATAGTTAACTCTTGGTGAAATTATAGGTAATTTTATTTTCCTGTTTATAGTTTTCTATAGCATATATAGTTTATTCAAGAAGAATATTTCACTGTTAAAAAAAAGAAAAAGAATATTTCACTGTTATAATCATAGGGGAATTTTATATCTTTTAATGAAGTTGGATCATAAAAATAAAGATAAATGGCAAAAATAAGTGTAAGATCCTGAGATATCTTCTGATACTAAAATTAAATAAAGCTATAGTTCTCCTTTTTACCCATCCTTTGATACCTAATGATAACTACGTGAATGAAGATCTAGAATTAGGTTAGTCAGTAAATATTACATTGGTACACTATTATGACTGAAAAATGTATCAAATGACTACTCTTGATTTTGTAGTAATTTGTTTTTGGCTGTAGTGTGTAATCTTAGGCTGGATTTGAAGCTCCTTTTTATATGTTCATAACACCCTGCATATTTCATAATAGATTATCACAGCAAGTTTGAATTATTGATTTACTCTATCTCATCTGTTAGGTGTTCAGTTCATTGAAGACTGGAAACTTTCATTCATTCACTCAACATATACTGATTGACAACTAATTATATAGGCCCTGCTCTATGTCCTAGTGACAGGACAGTGGTGGGGAGAAAAAGAGACAGAAAACTCCAACGTATGTCCTTGTGTCTCTGTATCCCAGTTAGTCTCTGTACCCAATGACTGGCACATAGTAGGTATCAATAAACATGGTACGTGAATGATGATTGAATGATGATATATTAAATCAATATAAGGGACACACTATATCATATAAGTAATGAAGAAATTAAAGAAACCCAGGAGGATGACAAAACCCAGAAATACATCTTTGAGAAAGAAAAAGAATTGGGCTTTGAAAGAAGAGAACATGGAAATAATAAGTTTCAAATTATGTTCCACAGAAGCCTAGCTTCTTCTAATGTTCTCATCCATTTTAAAACTATATTTCATTATACTGAATGATTACAATTAAAAAATAAACTTGTATACTCTACAGCAAATTTGTAACACTTCAGAGACAGTGTCCATTTTTCTTCCAGGTTTAGTCCTTTCCCAGTGTTAACCTCAGTCTACAACTTCAACTGCAATCCCTGTGTAATTATTGGAAACTCCTTGTAAAGAGTCACTGACTCTCAAGGTGGTAACTCTGTGTGGTGACTGAAGATAGTCATAAGTTCTTTGACACCATGCCCAGGAAGAAAGCAGGTCTTTGTCTCAGCCCTGTGAATCTGTGCAGGCTCTAAATCCACTGATAACAGAATTGAGCCGAAGGGATACTGTGACATCTTCCAGACCAGGCTTTAACAAACTGTTGGCTTCCATTTCCTGTCTCTTAAAACATTTCTCTTGAAGCCCAGTCTCCATGCTGTGAGGAAGCCCAAGAAATCCTATAGAAAGGTCCCAGTGGAGAAGAAGGAAGGCCCCTGGCTGACAGCCCTGGATGCGCTCCCAGGCAACAGCCAGCACCATCTGGTAGCCATCTTGAAAACAGATCCTTCCACTCCAGGCGAGCCTTACTGGTTGACACTCCATGGCAACACCACCACCAAGCCCAGCCCAAACTGCAGACTCATGACCAAAATAAATAAATGTTGGGGTTTTAGGTTGTAATGTTTTAGAGCGCTTGATAACTCAGAAATAAATAAGTTGAATAATCTGCAGGAGTCTTTCAGAAAGATTTTAAAAATCAGACCTGTGCTGGTCCATTAAACGTGAGTATGTTAGTAGTGAACGTACTACTTCAGCACATCTGAGCCACATGCAACTGAGTGCCATGCAAGGCTCAGGCCCGTCATGACTGATAAATGTGTCATCACAAATTAATACATGACATATCCTTAGAGAAAATTAAGTTTTAGGTCTTCCTATAGTGATTATTATACAATTTGTATATATTGTCTAAATTCTGATATCATTTTATTTATTTACTGCAGATTAAGTAATTGCTCGTGTTAGAAATGAATCATTACATTTATGGACCTTTTAAAAAATTAGAATGATTGTGATGACATTGATCAGTTTCAAAATTTTTTTTACCATTTTTTATTGATTTATAATCATTTTACAATGTTGTGTCAAATTCCAGTGTAGAGCACAATTTTTCAGTTATACATGAACATACATATATATTCATTGTCACATTTTTTTCTCTGGGAGCTACCATAAGATGTGTATATTTCCCTGTGCTTACAGTATAATCTTGTTTATCTATTCTACGATTTTGAAATCCCATCTATTCCTTCCCACCCTCCGCCCCCTTGGCAACCACAAGTTGGTATTCTATGTCTATGAGTCTGTTTCTGTTTTGTATTTATGCTTTGTTTGTTTGTTTGTTTTTTAGACTCCACATATGAGTGATCTCATATGGTATTTTTCTTTCTCTTTCTGGCTTACTTCACTTAGAATGACATGATCAGTTTCAAAATTAAATAGCAATTTATACGATACTGACATCATATGATTCTTCAATTAGCGCCAGTGACAATTTCAATAATACCTAAAATAGCCGTGTCCCCAATATTTTCCATAAAGTCACTCATAAAAAGATAGCACAATAAGCATTTATCATTGTTCTCACTTTTTAAGATGATGTAAGTCCAAGCCTTCAATGTAATTTATACAGTGCAATTTTGCAAAATAGTGTTCCAGGCAAGACACAAGGTCATTGTTATACAAAAGACAAATATACAGCCCAGATTCTCTCAGGGACAATTAAACCTGTAAATGTTATTGAAGAAATGTATACAAAGGAAATTCAAATATGTTGATGAAAATTCTGTTCAACAGAAATTGCTTCATCACATGTAAGGGAAATGTGCCGACAATAAACAAAAAGTTTATTAATATCTCTGATGTTGACATTGCAATAAGTAGTTGATGAATAGGTCATATTATGATAAAAAAAAAAACATTATTGGATAATACAGGGCAGAGATGGAGCTAAGAAAGTGAATCCCACACACTGGATGAATTCGCTTGAAGTCTGGGGGATACGAGATCACGAGAATTCAGCCCTACCTGAAAATGGTCACTGGGGCTGTCTCTCCATTTTGCTCGTTTTGGTAAGTTATGATCATGCAAGGAGTTATCGGGAAGATTTGTTATTTGGTTAAATTATCCTATATTTATACAACAGAAGCCCTGAAAGATCTGGATGGGTTTTTTTAAACATATGATTCAGTATGGCAAAAATGTATTTACACTTGCATTGATGTTGAGAAAACAACAGTAAGAAAAACTGTAAAGTGCCATGGCTGCTGTAAACGCTATTTGCCACATATGTTTAAGAAGTCTTTGTGTCTTGCAAGGACTAGCACCCCTTTCCAAGATACCCTCTTCTCTCAAAACTGCACTGTATAATGCATTGTCTACTGTTCACTAAATCACAGACACTTTAGAATTATTTGGGCAGTGAGTTACAGTTTTTATTTTTTCACTGAAGTCCTTGCAATTCTGATCAATGCAAGGTACAAGTATGAATATTTCAAATAAGAAAAGAAATTACTATATTTTGTTTATTTCTCTCAAAAACAGAATAAAATTGTAACAAGATTCTTGTGAATCTTGTAGTTTTTAGTAAGCAGAAAACTCTCAATGTGGCAATACTGAGCATACTGCTTAGTTTACAGCTATGGACAAAATGACTGGAATGAAATGGAAATTAAAGTTTGTACTCAGTATGCAAAGCAAAATAAAATTTCCTGCTTTGATATGTTAATTGAATCACTGAGAAATGCACCTACATATACACAATTTAAAAGAAAAAGATTGAAAAACATTACAATCTCATAATATACACAAAAGTATTTTCTAACAAACCAAAAATTTTTTTAAGTTGATGAGGAATCTATTTTTCAACTTCCTTTAAATTGGAATTTCACCTTCTGAGAAATTCCAATAATTACTAAATGATGGTAGTAGATGTAATTTGGAAAGAAGACCAGTAGGAAAACTGAAGTATATTTTGAGATTGAGATTCAAGTTGTTGAAAGTTATTATGATATGAGCCAGTATATTCTCATTTCTGAGAAACTAAGCTAACATAAACAACCATGATATCACACATATAGCTAAAATTGGCAATAGTCACCCATCACACCTCTTTAAAAATCTATGTTCATCAAAGTAACCTCAGTGTTTGGAATTAGGGATTTTATCAGCACATGTAAACCTCAACTTACAAATTAGTTCCATGAAATGCTGTTTAAATCTTTTCGGGAGGGTGGAATAAAGGATACGTCACAAAAGGTTTCATTTACAATGTGGGTCCTCGGCTAAGTAAGTCTGAAAACCCACTGGGCCGGAAACATTTTCAAACAGTTGCTCTGCAGGACAGAATGAAAGAAAATTCCAGCCATACTTGATCATGCACCACTGATCTGAGGCTGAGTTACTTGTTCACAAGGCAGAGGCTTTTTTTTTTTTTCCCTAGTTTTCTCTGAATGACTCTTGAAAAGAAAATGCCATTCAGTTAAACATCCTGTGTTGGGGAACATTCATCACTCCACTCATCTCTCCTGTAGATGTGTTTATTCACAGCTCTGTGACGTCAAGTACTGTGGGGTCAGCTTCTCCCAGGCACTTCCCTCAGCCACCAAGCACAAAACTTGGTAAATCAAGAAAGTTGGGCAGGAATAGATGGAATCACTAAGTTCACCTAAGGGCTATTTTTTTTGGGGGGTGGGCTCGTATCTCTCAATGGGCTGGTATCTCTTTTCTAAGGCAGAGCATAAAGCTCTCATGCCCACCATGGGCAACCACACATCTACTGGCAGAGCTGTCCTGCGCTGTTTCTTTCCCACTCTACCGAACACGTCTTACAGATAACTTTGCTTCTCTCACATTGGAGCTTTCAAATCAGATATCCCCAACAGAGACAGAAACACAAGGATTTTTCACACGCCCCACCAGAAAATGCATGTCAACTGGACCATCTGGAATCAAGCCTTGTTATTCTACAATGCACTGTAAGATCTGCCTGCACTGACAGGGGCAATTCCCACATGCTGCACTGAGCAGAGTAACCTGGGGAGGAAAGGAAAACATAATTCTGCCCTAATCACCAAGTCACAGCAACAGGTGCCCCATGAATAGCAGTTCTTTTGATCAATCTCTCCATTTTTTGGCTGTAGACAAAATGAAGTTCCCCGTTTGGGTCTATGTTAGTTCCATTCTCACTTTCACAGAGCATCAGCCAACAGTGGGAAAAACCTAGCCAGTTCAGATTTCTCAAATCACTTTTCACTCCTTTTCCAAACTCCACCTACTACAGGGACAAAGGTGCTAATTGGAAAGCTTGAGAGGAAATAAAGAGATCAAACTCACCAAGAGCAGATTACAAGAAACAAGACCTTCCCACATAAGAGAAAAGCATGCCCTTGTCTCCTTGACAGAAATCCATACAAACCTCAAACAATTGCTTTTTCTCTCTTGCAAAAGCCTTGTCTTTGCTTCCACCCTGCAAGCCACCTGATGATTGCTCCTTTAGATGCTACATGGACTCTCCTTCATTCTCTACAGCCAGAACGTTTTCCCTGCTGTCATCCATGACCTCTTGCAGAATTCCAGTTCTCTGGCGATCCTGACAAGTACCACCTCTTGGAAACCTGGTCCAAGGAGGTGTTGGAGATTTTCAGATAATACAACAGAATACTACAAAGAACCCAACAGAATATTCCCTACATAACTCCCACTTAGTTATTTTTGACTTCCCTAAACACCAAAAGTCACTGCCTGTATGAGGGGTTCTCACTCCCCAGCCTTCTACAGTGGATGCCACAGAGAACCAGTTAATTCACCATACCTGGAGTAGTTCAGATTAGAAGGCACTAGACTGAAAATATGAATCTGTTCAAACCCTGAGATTTCACCATTTTATCCTTACAATCACCCGTGTTAGATATGGGGGTCCTCAGTTCTAAAATTAAAATAAAAAGTAAAATAAATCATAAGCCATTTAATCTTTCATCCCCTTTTTTGGAAATGTTTAACATTAGAAGCAAGTGTCCGAGGATGACATGACCACCATATGGATTTATCCAAGAAGCAGGCAGAGTGACCTGTTAATGTGATGAGTTTGGATCTCAGGGGTTCCTCTGTGACTTTGTCTAAGACTCAAATGGAGACATTACTTGGCTTCAGTTTCACACCTGCCTTCCATACTCAGAACTGTGGTTTGGCCTCAAAGAATACCCTAGATTTTCAATCTAGTTTCATTTCACACACTGTTCCTGACAATTTTGCCTAGACATATGAGGCATACCACAGAGGTTTGTGGACTGCAGTGTAGCATGATTAAAAGCCCAAGTCCTGGAGTTGGACAGGTTCGGAAAAAAAATCCAACCAGAGATATTCACAGCTCATAGGGTTGTTGGGAGGTGATGCATGATAAGTAATAGTAAGAATGAAACCGAGTTCCCCTAAAACCAAGTTCCTCTTCTAAGTTTATGATTAACCTCTCTATCCAAAATTTTATGCCCTTTCCTGTTATACCCCTGTTCCTCTCAGGACTGAGGAGTATCGAAGAAAAGAGGGGATTAAAACCAAGCAGGATGCTGTGGGGCCCTCCTGGGTATAAAAGCTCTTCCATGTCCTCTGTTCCTTATTTGTAGAAAAAGGCTTTAGTCTCATAGGCTTTCCCTGAATTAAAAAAGAGCAGACCCAAGCTACTAATTAGGGAAATGAAGAAATGCAGAAACAAAAGAAAGCAGTTAAGCAAGAAAAGTAATGATAGCTTAAAAAATAGTTCATCACAAAAGAGTCCTAGTTCCTCCTCAAGGGATATATGTGACAATCTGATGCAGGTCTTTGAGTTGCTGTACAGGAACTAAGACCCCCATCTACACTGAGAATGGTGACTACAGACTGACCACAAGCACTAGATCTGAGACTGTTGGAACTAGAAGAGGGTTAATGGTTAAGACTCCTGAAGCAACACCTTGTTACTTCACCACCAACCAATCAGAAGAAAGTCCACAAGCTACAACCCTCACTCCAAATGTTGCCTTTAAAAACCCTTCCCTAAAAGCCATTGGGAAATTTGGGTCTTTTGAGCATGAACTGCCCATTCTCCTTGTTTGGTGCCCTGCAAACAAATACTGCATTCTCCTTCACCACAGCCCAGCATCAGTAGATTGGCTTTGCTGCGTGGCAGGTGTGCAGAACCACATTTGGTTCGGTAACATTAATAAATAATATTAATAACTAATATTTACTTAGTTCTTACTATGCTAAGTACTGTCCATGTTTTAACTCATTTTGCTTTCAAAATAACTCTGTGACAAAGACTAAGTATCATTATTCCCACATTACATGCAATGACTAAGACATAAAGAAGTTAGGCAAGAAAGTTTAGTTATTTTCCCAGAATCACACAGCTAGTTGGTGGAAGAATCAGAATTTGAATCCAGGCAATCTGCTTCTAAAATCCATGTACTCTATTACTATATTATATACATAAAGCTTAGTGACTGTTAACTAACTCACTATGATCTTTTCTCCTCTGTCACCTGCTTAATATTATAGTTCCCCATATCCCTCATCATGTCTATGTCTTTATTTATAACATTTTGGCTGTATTTCGCATGCTCCTATCTCTCATTCCCCTAACTCACTCCTACAAAATAATAAGGATGCAGCTCAAGTCATGATCTCTACTAAGAAGCTTGCATCTGCCCCTTCTGGGCTGAGATGCTTGTTGCTTTTCCATAATTCCTCAATATTTGTTCATCTCACCGCCAGTATCTGTCAGTGTGTCCACATTCCTCCCTTAACTGAGCTGAAGGATAAGAGGAAAGCTTTCACTTCCATATCCCTAGGGGCTTACAGGAGCACCTGGTACACAGTAGCTAGCTAATTAATAGTGAATTAATAAACAAAACGAAGTCTAATTACTACCCCATAGCATCTGGTAGGTTCCCTTCACAAAACCAAACTGCATCTGCCTTAAGTATATTTGGAGATGCACAAGGAATCAAGTCTCTAGGAAAAGTTGGGTACCTGAGGTGGCATTTAACCCAGAGCCCAGGCCTCATGGAAATTCAACAAAAAGACTGGCAGAAGTTAAAGTAAATGGCATGAAAAGGTTTTAGATCTAGCTAGGAACTCCATGGAACACTGAGATGAAACCTGCCACCTAGAGGAAGGTGATTAGTTCTAGGGTCACCTGGAATCACAGGTAGCCAGCAGGAGACTCACTGTTACTTTGGATCAGCTAATGAGAGGCCACCCCCCACCACCACTACCATGCTTTATCCCACAGCCATCCTCTTCCGGCAGCACCAGCAGTAGGATTAGCGTCAATAAAGGGCTGTCTGCATATTTACACACTGTAATTAAGCCCAAGTGAAGAGCTCTTTAGGGATATTTATTAGAATGCTAAATCACCTCAACTTGTAGGTTACCTTTGGCCAGTGGTTGGAAGATAGAATTAAATAAAACATAGACTCTGTAATGACACTGCAAATTCCCTCCAGGCCGCTTCCCACCAGAGCACCTGACCACCTCATGCTATAAGGATGTGGCTCCAGATGGCTGAAGATGTTGTTTCTAACAAGCTTATCAGGGCTGAAAGTTCTGTAAAATGCGTAACCCATGTAACTCTTGATTCCTGCTAATTCAGAATCTCCAGGTCCCCATGAACAAGGTCCACTCAGTTATATCTGATCATCCTTGGAGGTGGCTCAAATGTGCCCATTTAAAAAAGAAAAAAAAAAAAAAAAGGACATGGATATAGCTCAGCGGTAGAGTGCGTGCTGCACGAGGTCCTGAGTTCAATCTCCAGGACCTCCATTAAAAAGAAAAATAAATAAAGTTTATTACCCACCCCACCAAAAAAGAGTTAAAAAAAAAAAAGAAAGAAAGAGAGAGAGAGAGAAGGATCTAAAAAAAAAAAAAAAAAGGAAGGAAGGAAAGACTGGAGGGAAGGAAGGGAGGGAAGGAGGGAAGGAAGGGAGGGAAGGAGGCAAGAAAAACATAAAAAAAGAGAGACTGGGGGGAAAAGAAGCATCTTCCATCCTGCAGCACCCACCATGGTCTTCTACCCTTGCCCTGGCCTTTGTTCAATGCTCCAGGGCTCAGCCCTCTCACAGGTGCCACTCTCCATTTCAGGGGATGCTTCAGAGCTGTTAAAATACTTCTAAGTATTACTGTTTGGAAAGTTTTCTATAGCAAAGTGAGAGACTGAGGTGGCCAAATGTTTTGTTTTGTTTTGTTTTGAGGAAAAAAGCTTAAGGTCATACCCAAGGGGGTACCAATGCCAGCTTCCCTTCTTTCTGACATCTTATAGCTATGGTTCTCAAAGTGTGGGGCCTGGACCAGCAGCATCTGCACAACCTAGGGACTTGTTAGAAATACAAATCAGGACGGGGGAAGGGGGTGATGGGTATAGCTCAGTGGTAGAGTGCATGCTTAGTATGCAAGAGGTTCTGGGTTCAATCCCCAGTACCTCCATTAAAAATAAAAAATAAATAAAAAATAAATAAAAGTCAGGGACTACCTCCAATCCCAAGGAAAAAAACAACAGCAGCAACAACAACAACAATAACAACAGAAATACAAATCACCTGGCTCCATGCCAAAATTTAAAAAATAAATACTGGGGTTAGAGTCTAGCAGTCTGTGTTTTCATGAGCCCTTCAAATGATTCTAATGGACACTCAAGTTTGAGAACCTCTCTTCTAAGGAATTTCTATAGAAAAAAAGTTATGTTTTATTTCTAACCTGCATCTTTCCTCACTCTAGGATGCAGACATGAATTCCTAAAGGAAAGGATAAGCTAATGTTAGAATGTGGTCAGTCATCCTTCCCCTGAAAACATTAAAACCATATATTATTGGATTGAAATACCATGTTTAGGATTAGTATGAGTTCCTTCCAAGAAGCCCCTACAACCCTCATGCACACTGACTGACTTCTCCAGGCCACACCTTATCACTAGATCATCCCATATACATCTAAATCACAGGCAGAGATAGACTAGGCTTAAGAAGGAAACTTTTCATTCAGTTCAATTCATTCTATAAATATTTGTTTATCACTGACTACATGCAAGGGAAGGGATTTTCCTTTGGGATATATTAGCCAACAAAGCCAATACATCTCCTTCTGTGGAGAGACAGACAGACACCAAATGGAACTTTATCAGGAAGTACAATAGACAGTGTGTCAGAAAGTGACAAGAGTCACTGCCATCACACACACAAAACAGAGCAGGGAAAGGGAGTTAGAAGTTACAGTTTTAACTAGAAATAAGTTTCATTGAGAAGGTGATGTTTAAGGAAGGTACACAGAAAGGTGAGGGAGTTAGGCATGCCAGTAACTGGGGAAAAGGCATTTCTAGATCTAGGGTGCAGCTAGTGTAAAGGGTCAAAGTCAGAAGCAGCCCTGGCTTGGACAAGGACAGTTATCCTGGAATCAAAATACATTGACTTGATATGGTACATTTGAAAATAATTACAGTTTTGAAATAATTTCAAAATAATAACTAAAATAATATAGTAACATGTAATTCAGGGCTCCCTGGCTCTCTGAATGAACTATGGTCTTAAACAACAAAGATAGATGTTTGGCATGAAATCTTCCCTATTACCTCCCTGTGAGCAAGTGCATGAATTAGGAAAGAAAGTTCCATTTCTATCATTTCTGATTGAAGGTAACAAAATCTGTAAAGATTTTTAAAGGAGTAGCTTTCAACTAAAAAATACATTAAGTCAAAAATATACTGGATATAAGCCCAGGAGCGGGATTCCTGGGTCATACGGTAAGGGAACCCTACTTCAGGATGACACCTGCACCCCAATGTTCATAGCAGCACTATTTACAATAGCCAAGACATGGAAACAGCCTAAATGTCCATCAACAGATGACTGGATAAAGAAGATGTGGTATATTTATACAATGGAATACTATTCAGCCACAAAAACTGACAACAAAACGCCATTTGCAGCAACATGGATGCTCCTGGAGAATGTCATTCTAAGTGAAGTAAGCCAGAAAGAGAAAGAAAAATACCATATGAGATCACTCATATGTGGAATCTAAAAAACAAAAACAAAAACAAAAAAACAAAGCATAAATACAAAACAGAAATAGACTCATAGACATAGAATACAGACTTGTGGTTGCCAAGGGGGTGGAGGGTGGGAAGGGATAGATGGGATTTCAAAATTGTAGAACAGATAAACAAGATTATACTGTATAGCACAGGGAAATATACACAAGATCTTATGGTAGCTCCCAGAGAAAAAAAATGTGACAATGAATATATATATGTTCATGTATAACTGAAAAATTGTGCTCTACACTGGAATTTGATACAACATTGTAAAATGATTATAAATCAATAAAAAATGTTAAATATATATATATATATATATATATATATATATATACACACACACTACTGGCAGTTGATTAGAAATTAATATGGATAGAAATACAATTGTCCAAAATTCAAGGATATCATAAATGGGAAGGAAAATTTGGAGGACTTATACTACCAGACATTAGAATTTTCTATAAATCTACAATAATTAAGACAGTATGAAAGGATAAATCTATTGGAAAGAACAGATAATTCAGAAACATTTTTGCAGAGATAAACATGCAATTTATGACAAGGTCATACTATAGAACGGTGGGGAAAAGATGGTCTTTTCAATAAATGGTGCTGGGTCAACTGGATATATCTACATGGAAAAACTAAATCCTGACCCTTAACTTGTACCATACCCAGCAATCAATTCTAGGTGGATCGTAGATCTAAATGTGAAAGGCAACACAATAAAATTTATGGAATAGAATATAGAAGAATATCTTTGTGACCTTGGAATAAACAAGGAAATTTCTTAAACAGGACACACAAAGTACTAACCAGAAATGCAAGAAAGGGTAAACTGACTATTTCAAAATGAAAAAGCTCTACTCATGCAAAGAAACCATTAACAGAGTTAAAAAGGAAGGTGTCAAGTGGGAGAAGACATTTGGAACACATATAACGGATAAAGGACTCATGTCTAGAATACACAAAGAACCCTTCAATCAAAAGGAAAGATTAACTAATGGAAAGCAAGAGGGATGACATGAACAAGGAGTTAACAAATGAGGACAGCCAGATGGCTGATAAACAATTCAAAAAAATGTTTAACTTCATTATTCTTTAGGAAAGCGCAAATAAAAACCGTAATTATGTACTTGAACATATGCACTAGAGATAATTAGACATGGAAATATTGTGCTGGTGAAATGCGGAGCCACTGGAACTCTTCTACACTGTTGGTGGGAATATGATTATTGGTTTAATTACTTTGGAAAACTCATGACAGTGTTTATGAAAAATAAACAGTGCTTACTCTAGAACCCACAAATTCCACTTCTATATATATCCAACAAAAATATATATGTTTGGGCACTAAAAGACAAGTGCAAGAGTGTTCATTTCAGCATTATTTGTAGCAACCAAAAGTCAGGAACAATGCATATGTCCATAAGTGGTGAAACTGATAAATTAACAGTGGAACATTTATACAACAGAATACCACAAAGCAGTGGAAGGAGAAAACTACCGCTATTTGAAAGGACAATGTGAATAAATTTCAAAATCACAATTCTGAGCAAAAGAAACCTGACATAGAGTAATACAGAATGTATAATCCTATTTATAAAATGAAAAAAAACAGGCAAAATCTAAAACACTCAAGTCTGTTAAGTTAGAAGTCAGAAGAATGGTTAGCATTGAAGAGAAAGGCAGGGACATGACAGGGATTCCTGGGACGTCACTTTGCGATAACTCATTGAGCAGTGAATGCATGATTTGTGCATTTTATGTACATGTGCTATGCTTTAATAAAAATATTTTTTTTAATGGAAAGGAAAAATAAGGTAGGCTTTTATTGTAATTTTAATTATTTATAAATGTGACAAAGCAGTTTGGTGGATAAAAGCAAACCAAAAAACTGGGTGTCCCAGGTTTGAGTCCCAGCTCTGTAATTTAACAGCTGTATAATTTTGGGTCACTCACTTCACCAATCTGGACCTCAGGTTTTGCATCCATGAAGGGGATCTCTGCCCACCTCACCGGGTATCCTAGATACTAAATGAGATAATCATAGAGAACTGTTTTGTGAATTCTTAAGTACCATATACATACATATTCAGACTAGTAAATAAATTGTGCATTTAGAATGTAGATTTAGACTATAAATAATCTTTCAGTAACAACATTTTCAGAAATTCATTATAAACACTGGTTTTTAGTTATGATTATTGTTATTTTTTATAACATTTGAAGATGTTCACAATCCTTGGCTCAAATCTTTGATGGCAACAAGGACTGAAGTTGTGTAGTAACTGCTCGTCTCTGTCAATGGACCACATATTCCTCAGGCTCACCACAATCTCCCCCCATCCATTTTTATAGCTAGACTGGTTATCATAGGAATGAGTTTGTGATCCACAGAAAAAATTACTATTACTTTTTTTTTTAAAACTTGTCCAAATCAGAAGCCGCAATTAGATTGCAAAGGTCTGGACTGAACCAAAGAGGTCAGGGCCTGCTGGAGAGGGAGCCCATTCATCCTGCCTTTCCTTTCCCTGTGCTGCAGACTTAAGTCTCTGTAAGCTCCTTCTAGAAGCCATCCCTTTTAAAGCCCTAACAGCTCAAGGGAAGAAGGTACCATTCAATCAAATTGTGGCACTGGAATACCTCAAAAGCCAAAGGCAAGTACAGATGGGCTGTACGTTGGGTTCCAGCAGCAGGGATCTGTCAGACGTGTGCTGCGTGTGGTCCGCAGTGCTGAGCCCACTGGGGCGTGACTCTGCCCTTCGGGGACTTACGATCTACTTAGGGAAGCTGTTCCAACACAGGAATCTGTTGGACTGACAAGGGGAGTCAATGCAGAACTGCATTGAAGTCATTGAGAATATGGATCTAAAATTCAATGAGCCAAGGCCATTTTGCTCCTTCTTCCCAGAGAGAGTAACCCCATGTCCCCTATGGAGATGGCCCATGAGTTGAAGTCAGTTGGAGATGAGTGATTTTACCTCAAATTATCCAAGTCACTCTGCCCAGACAAGAATGACTACAAGAAGATAAGAACAGGACAAAGGGCATTACCTTCTACACTAACTAAATACACAACCTCTAATCTCAAGATTTCACTAATGGACTTTAGAGGAAAGAAAAAGGACGAAAGGTAGAAAAACTCCTTAGTTAGAATTACATGTAGTAAATGGACTGTAGTATAAAATTAGAACAATCCCAAAATGACTTGGTCTGTAGGATCTTGTTCAAAACTGATGCCCGGATGTGTTCCCTGGACTATCCAGTTCTCTGCAATGCATGAGGGGAGTAGATAAGATGGAGAAAGTCTGATGTCCATATGTATGAGAAATTTAACTTTTGGTCCTTTAGATACTAACTTATCAAAGACTCAATGCAATTCTTCAATGAGGAAACCTATTTAAATTCTGGCATTCCTAAATATTTCTGTACTTAATATCATCTATTAACACTGATGGAATCATTGTTCCTCAAAAGGCACTTTAAATGATTTCTTATTAAAATTAATTCCAGGACTTACTTTTGTACTTAAACCCTCAGACAATGTGAAAAACCAACGCTCTGAATTTGAGTCATATTTCTCTTTCCTACACATTTAGAAACAGTCTTAGTGGATTTTGGAAACTATGCAAAACGTCTCATTTTTGATTTAGAGAAAGTGAGTTTATGAAATTCTGGATAACATACGGCGACTTCCCAGGCAAAAGATTTTTTCCTGGGAAACTAAATTATCAACTAAATCTACCTTACCTCTCTCCGCTTAACTCTCTCCAAACATACTACACACAAACTTGTAAGATACAGAACTTCCATTTGGGTAACTAAACTTTCTTCTTCCACGATTAAAAAAAAAAAAAGGAGAAACAATTTATAAAAGAAATTCCTGATTATTTATTGAGTGCCTGTTGTATGCCCAGTATTTTGCATACAAAATCTAATAAAGATCACAACAAAAAAGAGATGCAAGTAGAGACAGGAAAACAGACCCAGAGGGTACACCTAAAGCCAAAAGAGTTTCAGTCTAGATTAATATGAAGAATGTGTGTGTGTCTGTGTGTATGTAACTCAATCATTCAGAACAACAATACAGCAGTAGTTCAGACTTAAGGGTACCCAAACCCATCTAAATAACTTCATAAAATGTCCATTTCTGGGTCCTACTCTTAACATTCTAAGTGAGGGTATGGGGAGACAGGATCAGAAACACTCCTGGTAGCCCTCCCTTGAGTTCAGCAGCCCACACTTGAGACACTTTTCAGTAGAGTGAGACCCTAATTAATAATAAAGGATTTGGGTTCCAGGGTCAGAGATCTGGGTTTGAACCCTGATGTGGCTCAGATTCAGGAAGGTTAAGTGGCCTCTCCAGTTCAGAGTGAAGTCTGCATTTAGGAAAACATAGGTAAGAATAGCAACCTGCAGTGTTACTGTGAGCACTGTATCGGATGATGCTTATAATTCCAGCCACCACTGACGGAGCGTTACCATTAGCTGCAGACCACACGGATATCCTGCACCCCGATACTATGGTTTCCAGGAAGTGCTGACCTTCTTACCTCAAACTGAAATGATCAAGGGCTCTCCCTCTCAGGCTAACAAGAAATTTCTTTCATTTTCTGCCACTCTCTGTCCCTAAACTATCTTTCTGGAGATTTTAAATGGTGTATTCATTTTAGCACTTCAGAATTTAGGCAACATTTACTCCCCCCTCCCTTGATTCAAATCAAACCCTATATAAAAATGTGCTGGGGGTATAATGGTACAAAAGACAGAAGGCATAGCTTGTAACATGAGAATTTTTGTAGTCTCAGAACAACAACACATAAATTTAAACTAACAATTCAAGATAGTACTTGGTTATATATCAATATATAATAGAGACCAGGAGGCCCAGTGAAGCTTAAAACATGGAGAAATCAATTTGTCCTGAAATAGTGGGAAGAGACCTGAAGGAAGCCATGGAACCTGAGTTAGGCAAAGAAGAATGGAAGGAATTTGTTGTTCTGGAAAACATTGAATATTTATAAATAAAAAGATAATACTATAACACCTTGCTTCTCAAAGCTTGCAAAAGTACACTCAAAGTTTCAGCCACATCGGTGTCACCTGAAAGTTTGTTAGAAATACAGTTGTCCCTTGGTATCCACAGGGGATTGGTTCCAGGACTCCCGGCCCCCACAGATACCAAACTCTGCAGATGCTCCAGTCCCTTATATAAATAGCGTAGTATCTGCACACAACCTATGCACTTCCTCCCACATACCTTAAATGATTTCTAGATTACTTCTAATACCTAAGACAATGTAAATGTTATGTAAGTAATTGCTAGGACATGGCAAATTCAAATTTTGCATTTTGGGACTTCTTAGAATTATTCTGAATATTTTTGATCCTTGGTTGGTTGAACCCAAGGATGTGGGACCCACAGATATAAGGAGGAGGGTCAGCTGTACAGAATTCCATGCTCAGCCCCAGATTTCCCTAATTAGAATCTGCATCTTAACAAGATCTTCAAGTGCTTTATGTGCATTAAGGTTTGAGAGGTATTAGTATTATGATACTAGTACTTACTAGCACACAGTACCTATCACCCAGGCTCAGCAATTACTGTGAAAGGCTTTCAGCCTAAAGTGGAACCAGACGATATGAAATGGAGAATCTCACATATGCCCCTTTAGAAGAACAGAACTTAAGAACTGACTGATTTCCACAAATGCCAGACCTGCAAAAGACCAAGACCTATCTCCTGACCAATGAACATCCACAAAGAATCCCTCCCCATCCTCAAGCCAGTGAGTTTACTGCTTAGACCCCAGCTAGATGCCCCAACCTTTGCATTACCTGCCCATGAACACAGCCTCCCCAAACCCTCGGCAGACTTCCCTGTACCTTGCTACAGCATGCGTTTCCTGAATTGTAATTCCTCTGCTATTCCCAAATAAATTCAATGTCTGGTAACTGAGCTTGCCTCAGTTTACCTCTTTATTTAGGTTGACAAATGCATGGTCCACCTTGTTTTATTTGTACTCCTGCCCACTCTCTCACCTCCATTTTGGATTATTTTGAAGGAAGTCCAGTAAGTCATACCATTTCATTGGTGACTGTCTCACAAGGTGCATCTTTAAAAGACATGGTCTTTTAGAAAGAATGGTAACTGCAAGACATTTACCATATTTAAAATATAGTAATTCCTAAGTATCATTGAATATTCTGGGAGGATCTGAATAGGTAAGGAAGAAGAAGGATGTTCTCTGTTAGAAGAATCTGCAGAGATTTAACTGGCCTGCTTGGAGCTGAGGGTTAGTCTTCTCAGTATTGGAGAGTTATAACACTGAATAATGCCCACAGAGCTACCCAATGTAAGGCACAGTGTGTTACTAATAATATTAATTATGTCAAATGACTTTTCTCAGATGTTGTGTAAGGGGTCAGGAAACTAAAATCTAAAAAGTAAGGGGCTTATTGTTATAAATGACTTGCAAAGAGAGGGAGCGAAAGGGATTAAAAATGTTAAACCTTATTTTTAAAAAGTCTGTGAATGGTTAGGCTACAAAGAAAACTAAACATGTAACACCCTACTTGAAAATTCTAGTTAAAACCCCAAGTTACAACTATCATCATGGCAAAGTCTGTCTAAAAAGAAGGAATCAAACCCAAGAAATGCCGGCATGGGTATAAATAGTTCTTGAGGCTCAGACAGACCCCAGATAGGTGGCTAAGACGTTTGGGAAGACTTGTAACCTCAGGGAGCTTTCAAGGATTTGCCCCTCTATTGAATCAGGTGACTGAAATTACAGTGGAAGCTTAACGTTGAAATAAATTCTCAGAAGCTACCTGGGGGATAAGGTGTGAGAGAAATGTGTGATCGATGTTCCAATGCTTAGTATACTTGGATGTAGAGACGATGAAGAAAATTAGATACACTGGAAACTAGACCCAAAACAAAACCAATTAATTACAGAGTGTAACAAAATGGTTAATTTCTGTGTCTCAAGGGGACTCCAAGGGGGAATCTAAAAACCACGGCATGTTCCAGGAAGATAAACTCAGTCACAGGGAAGGTTAATTTCTGGAGGCCCCTAGATGTCAGACTGAGGAGCTGGAACTTAACTTCCACAGGCAGCAGAAAGTCACAGGAGTCTTTGGTGGGATAAAAGCAGCCCCTCAGGAAGGTGCCTCTGACAAGAGCAGTAAGCAAGAGCGAGAGTCTAGAAGTGGGAGGACCAGTGAGGGGATTGCTGAAATAATCCTGGCCCAAAAAGATAAGCCCTGGAACTGGCTGAGGAAGTCAACCAAACATCAGCCTCGAGAGGTCCCCCCTGCTGCTCTTCATACAACATAAAAGCTCTCCTATCTCCCACCCAGGACCCCATGGGTGCCAAGCTAGCAGTGCACCATCTGCCACAGGAATGTGAGCACCCACTAAGAAGACAATCTCCAGCATCATGGTAAGGGATAAGGGATACATGACTCCAGATCTCTACAGACTTTCCAATGAGTTTGAGTTAAACTTCACTGACACAATGGAATGTTTGTGAATGAAAAGTTTAACAAAATGGAGAAAAACATTATTCACCTGAATTTCTTTAACAATATGATTTTTTTTTTTTCAGATGAGCAGAGTGATGGATTTATTTGGAAGAGCAACAGATTTATTTGGAAGGGGTGACTTGATTAAAGCTTGAAGCAGCTTTTTTTTCCCCCCAGAGAGAGAGAATGACGGGAAGGGAAGACGGGAAGGGAAGGGCCAAAGAACAAGACAAGAGGAACACAAGCATGACAGTGGGAGACAGTGCCCAGTGTGATGTGACACCTCCCCCGACCCCTCACATTGGCAGTAAAGTTACCAAACATACAAGATAATTGATGTGGGTGGACATGCATGTCCCTGGGTATAAACCAATTAAAGAGCTAAGTGTCAGCAGACCTGAAATCTAGCTTATATGAGCAATTAAATTTCTGTAAGTCAAATGCGAGAGCATATCTTAAAGGAACTCTCTAATGAGTCCTTTAACAGTATGAATAACTCATGCCCCAATTTATCTGGTTAGTAATTAAGGTGCTTGACTATCAGGCTTTCTTATGCTGGGGTGGTCCCATAACTCCTCCCTGGAGGCATGGCAAGCAGGAGAAAGCGTACTGACATGATTTGTAAAATATTAACTGTTTAAAATAGGGCTGGGGTAGGGGTCGGGAAGAAAGATCTGGAAGCCTTCCAGGACCTGGCTGAGTGATGTGCCTCATCTCACCTGGATAATGATGTTGTCAGGGGCTGACTGAGGGATGAGCGGGGTGATGGTGGCTCTTCTATTCCTCACTAATGTCCCCATCCGAGCATCCATTTTCTCATTTACGATCTCCTTGACACCGTCTCTATTTACATGGCATCGGGATTAATCAGCCAGGAGTTTTTTAGCTGCAGGAATCAGGCAATCCGTGTAACTCAGCGTGGCAGCGTGACATTATCACCAGCTAAGCAATATTCGCTCTGTATGATCACCATCTCCAGGGAACTTGCTGTGTGATAGGACTTCAGGTGCTGAAGTCATAAACCATTACACTCATCCCTGAGCAGCTGCATGACACCTTTCCTCAAGGACAGCCACAGAAAGCCCCACAGTGGATCCAGCCTGATTTATTAGCAGGCTGGGCAAGGGCACCGCAGAAGTTTCCATCACCCACCGCTGCAGGGAAAGGTACCCAGCCTCACCTCCTTACATACAGAATTATCTGAGACCTAAATGCAACACGCTGGCTCGGTGGCAAAAGGATTTCTGTCAAGGTATCCATCTCACTGCATCAATTATTCGTTGGCCTGCCATGTCATGCCCCAGTGAGACTATGAACACTTTGATGTGAAGAACAGAGACCTATTCATTTGAATCCTCAGCTCCCCACCTGGTGTCTGGTACAAAATAAGTTCTCAGACTATATCTGGTAAGTGAATAAAAGAACGAAGCGAGTTTTGAGAATGAAATAAACTTCTCTCTTTTTAATTTTAACTCTCATAAGTTGAAATAATTAACCAGTTATTGATGGGGAGGGAGGTGCATTCTAGATCAACTGACTCCTGCCTGGTAGATCAGGGGCCACTGTATTTTCACCTGGTAAAACTACTCAGCTAGTTCAAAAGAAATTCCAAGGTTTAGGCTAACACACAGTCAGTCACCCCTCGGCATCTGTGAGGGATTGGTTCAAGGGCTTCCTCTGAGGGTACCAAAACCCTTGGATGTGCAGGTCCCTTACAGCAAGCCCCCTCTGTATCCATGGGTTCCATATCCACAGGTATGGAGGGCCAAATTTATATCAGAAGGCAGCACTAACCATTTTCTCACCTGACTATCCTTAAATGTTGAATTCCCCGCCCTTTCTCCATGTGAATTAGCAGACAGGGGACAGAAAATGGTTGCTATTCAGACAGAACTGTGTTAGACTCCCTCCTGCACCACTTCGTATTTCTGTAATGTTGGCCATGTGTTCATTTCCTTGGAGCCTTGGTTTCCTTATCTGTAAAAACGTCTAGACCATCACTGCCATTGTGGTGACTAAGGGAAGCACTGAGAGTAAAGGTTCTAACACATTCCTGGGACTTAGCAGGTGCTCATTAAGGGGAAGGTACCACTGTTAATTAATTGTCTTGAGAGAAATTAGCAAAACTTGGTTTGTGCGAGTGGTTGGCTCTGTTGGCTGAATCCTCAGGAAACCCTTTACAACTCAACTAAGCACTGTTACAGAGACCAGCCAACCAACCAACTATGGGAAATAGGACTGGGGACTCCGGTAGTCATGTGCTAACCCTGCTGGTGTACCCCCAAGGGTCTCACCTCCAAGCAATTCTCATTTTCTCTCTCTTTCTCTCCCCTTCTTTTCACTGCTGGGGCTTAACAGATTACACTGGCTTACTTCTAAATAAATGAAGCAGATGTGTGACCTTCCCCAAGTCACTTAACCTCTCACCACTTCTCTCTGCTCATCATTTAAATGAATCAGTTGGACTAGATAATCTCTAAAGTCTTTCTGGCTCGATGATCTGTGATTCTAGGAAAAGAACACTCATAGTTCCTAGATAACACATCCAGAAGTCAGCCCAGTTTAAGATACTATGCTAAATGAAGGACTATAATTTTCTTAACTTTCCTCTAATGGGGAGATTAATATATATTAAGCCCACAGGATGTACAGACCCCATGCTAGATGCTCTCATATAGGATTTCAATCAATAGCTATACCCCACCCAAGAAAGCAAATATCCTGAGGCGATGTGAGTTTATGCTTATTTTTATAGGAGGATGTTTGGGTCATTCACTGGCAAATTAGCATCTTTCTGTAATACTGGTTGAGTACCATAAAACATCTGCATTGTAGTCAATATTCTCTTCCACTAGTCAAGGGCATGGGTTTATCAATTTGGGAGCACGTTAGTCAGAAAACGTCCCACTAAATCTACCTACTCAGTCTCCTGGCCATATACTACTATTCAAAAATTCTTCTGCAAACATCAGTCTTCATGTCCCTCTCCCTGCAATTCCTCCAAACCAGAGTATGTTGTAAACATACAGTAAATGTTAGCTCGCTTATTCCCAACAAAACCCCACAACTGAAAGGAGAGCCTCTCCATTTTAAGTGTATTGCATAGATTCTCCATGGGACATTCAGTGAGCCCAATAAATACTCACTGAACTCTTATTCTGTGTCAGGCCAGAACTAGGTATTGTGGATGCGGGTGGAGGTAAATTGATCAGGTCCTTGATTTCATAGACACTAGAATTAAGGGTGTGGAACAGACATCAATCAAATCCAAGCACACACCATTGTACGTGTGTGCAAGCGTATGCATACATACACATACAACTTCATTCTGTCTCTAGCCCACTCTTATCCAAGTTCTAGGTTGGTAGGTAGGCTCTTTATCTATCCTTGTAGCAGAGACTGAGTTAAAACAAACTGCACTCTAGGCAGAGAGAACAGCTTTGTGACATCTCTGAAGGCGGGAAGGAACATTGTGGCAATAAAGAGTGGACAGAAGGAGGGTGTGTTTGGAGTGCAGCTAGAAGAAAAGAGAGGTGCCAAGGGTGAGCTCCGGAGGGTTATGCAGGTCCAGAGAGGAACGCCATGGCATATAAGAATGTACAGACTCTGAAATGACCTCAACCGTTTTCCACTTGAAAAAAAAGACATCAAGAGTAGTCTATTCTATGTTACTTCTTGGAGTCATAAGAACATCTCGTGTTGGCTGACTGCCAGTTCCCACATTCAATACTTAGTACCAGGTGACTTCACACAAATCTAATAATAACATCAATAACAATGGCAATCATTCAGTGAGAATGCTTACAGACCCGAGCTAAGCCTCCACCTACATCACACAGTATTTCGCCCTCCTATCTGCACCACGAAGTAGGCACTATATTGACCCCTGGGTAACAGACAAGAAAACAGGGTTAAATATCTTGTTTGAGGTCAAACAACTGTCACTAAGTAATTGAACAACATCTAAATCCAAAATCTGTACAATTCAAAAATCCTCTGTGCTTTTATCTATGCCCTACCTCATGTGTCTGTTTTCCAACCCCAGAGCTCTGCTATGCAAAGGGAAATCACAAATATAACAGGTATAGACATATATTAATAGGACTTTTTAAATATAATTTCACAGAAGTGAAATAGCCAGTTTAATTAGTATTTTATTGTCATTTGGAGGGATACGGAAAGGCTGAGGAAAAAGTTTATTCATGACCCAACTCACTTGATTTTGAACAGGAACAAAACTTTGCTCAATGAGTATTATTTTAAATTGAATATTACTCAATGAACATTATTTTAAAGGCAAAACTCATTAGCATATTATACTGAGTTTAAAACTGAAAAGATTTAAAAAATATAGGGAAAGAGAAATGGATATAAGGGGGGAAAATGACACAAGAGAGGAGAAAGATTGGCTGGTAACCAACTAGAGGGGAAAAAAACCGCAAAATCACAAGCACAAAAAGAGAAGAGGAGACACACTGGGAGTGAGAAATGTCACAACATGGAGATACACAGGGGGGCCCTGAGTCTTGCAAGAATCTTTGTGCCTTTCACCTGAATCTCAGAACCTCGTCCGTCTTATCGCTGCTCTTAGAGAAACAATGAGAAGGATAACAGGGGCTCACAGTTATCAAACTGCTCAGAAACTGGTGTGTTTCTGAATGGGACAGCTTAGCTCACAGAGGGCATCATCATCTACGCTGAAGCAGATGCTGAAACAGATGAAATCACACCGAAAGTCAGAGGTTTCCCACCTCTGTTGAAAATACAGACAGAACAAACTCTCCTCTCCCTAATCCTTGAAATGATTGGAGGTCATGAGGATGATCAGGCACCAGCAATAGTTTCTTCTTCCATTTATGGATAAGTTACCTCATTTGGTTCCATTAAAAGTAACTTTCTAGTGATCCTTTCCAAACTCTTTCAGATTCTTTTCCCATTTCCAATGCATTTTTTCTAGCCATGGCCCATAATACTCATCAAATTAGCAATCTGAAAGCAATTGATTCCTAAGATGACTATGGACATGATCAATGACTAGGGCTTGGAGACGCAGAGTAATGTCATTTGGCAAACTGCCTTGAAAGACTTTATTTCCATCCTTATTGAAAATGGCAGACTATTTTGGAAGGTTTCTGTGATAATGGTAGGAAAGAACTTTGCATTAACAGCCTCAAAATGTGAATGACACTCAATCTATACTGAGTCCTGACTTTTCAGCCATTATTTTTAATGGCTAGAGCCCATCTTCTCTGGGCTTCCCTCTGACACTTAAAAGCATATCTGTGTTCCATACTAAACTCTGTATCTCCTCTGCTTCCCTTGGGTTCCCCTTCCCAACTTTTCTGTTTTAGGACCCTGTGTTTTGGCTTTCCGAAGTCAGAAATCTGAACTAACCCTGATATATTGTTCTTCCCCATATGTTATTCTATTATGTTCAGAATCTCAAGCATATGCAAAATCTGGTGGTGCCAACGAGAGAGAAAGGAAAGCCCATTGGACACAGAGGCAGCATTCATGACCTTTTAACCGCCAGACCCAAGGGCAGAGCCTCACTGCTTCTCTGTGGACCTGTTACCCAGAGATCCATTCCAGACACATAAATACACATATGATGCATAGATATGTGTCTATCAGCAAGGACTCTTGGAGTTGCAACAATTAACAGCTGAAACTAGATTTAGCAAGAAAGAGAAGATGAAGGGAAAGCTATGATATGCTTAAAGGGGCATGGCATGGATTGAAAGCCTTGGGGCTGAAATCAGGCTTGAAAACTATGACGATCCCAAGAGTACTCCCTGTCTATTGTCTATCTTTTCTTGATCTCTCTGCTTATCTGCACCTATTTTTTCCCCCCTCTTCTGCTCCTTAGTCCAAATGCTGGGTAAAATATGTCCTCCTCAAAACAACCAGGGTTTCCAGCAGTTACAGAAATAGCTGCTCTCCCTCAGTCCCAGTCCTGGTTTCCCCGGCTGGGAAATCGAACTGATTTCACCCAGCTGTAAGTTCGAAGTAAGTCACTTACAATAAACAAGCCTGCTGGGAACCTCCCCTCATTGCCCCACAGATACGTGGCAATGTCTCCAGGAAAGAGGGGTCTTGTGAACTGGGTGCTTCTCACAATGTCTAATGCCAAAGGGAAGTGACAATAGAGCTGTTGTCACCTGAAAGGATCTCTGATAAAGGCCATCAGACGAGGCTGGGATAACACACTCAACTCCCTCCCATCTCCTTCTCGCTTGGCACACTGAAGACTGCATGACACCCTCCAACTCACTGCTGCAGCCATCAGTCTAGAAGCAAAACTTGACCACTGGAAGGATTTCTTGCCACAGTCACTACCAAACGTGTCCACACCACAACCTGCCAGCAGAACAAACTCATCATCTTTCTTTTGAAAGGGAGGTAAGGTTCAAAGAATCAGTATCACACATTACACCCTTCCCAATGCTTATTTCCCACTGAGCCCCAGTCTCACAGCTACAAGATGGTAATGGTTTGATTGCCATCTGGGGCACAGCACAGGCTATCCAAAGTGCGTGGTCACTACAGCCAACAGGTAAAGATGGAGAGCTTGAACAAAAGCACTGACATCTAACAGTAAAGGCTAATTTCTAAGCTCTCGCTTCAATTAATTAATAAACTATCATGTAACAATTAAAAAGGTAAGGAACCTCTCATTCTACAATCAAAAAAAGTACAGGTGAGAAAGATTGAATATTCCCATTAACAGTATAAGGAGAGCTTCTGGAGTTTTGTTGGTTGTTCTTCCCTCCTTGAGGTTTATTAAGTTTTTGCTGCTTTTCTTAAATCCTCGCCCCTATTCCCTTATTTTCTGAGTTCTGTTGCCTACAGTACATGTGGGTATTCTGTTTCCAGGAGAACTTGTCAGCCATGTGAAGTGAGGGAGCCCGGAGCTGGTGAGCCTCCCGGATAATGAACTACATACAGAGTTAGGGGAAGCAGCTGCGTGTGGTACATTAATCACTCCTGATGCTCCAGGAGAAGTGAGATACAATTATAAGCCAGCTAATCCCCTAGTTCATTGGTAGTAGGTTGGGGAAACTTAATCAGCATTATAAATGCATGTGGAAAGAGATTTCCACAGGACGGCTTGGAAAGAACAGAGATAGACAGGCCAGTGCAACAGGAAAAATCTCTTATTTGCTCACATCTGGAAGCACCCTGGTTAGGTCTTCATTCGACTGTGTAGCAAAGAAGATCTCACCAACAGAAATGGTGGGGAGAGGTCAGGAGGGAAACTCACGGCTGTTAAGTCAGCTCCATTGGCCACACTCCGGAAGTATCAGAATGAGCCGAGTGAGGAGGCCAGAGTCTGCTTGAGGAGGTGTGGGTGAGAGGCATCTGTGAGCTTGCCACCTGTCCTTCCTTCTTACTTCAATTTGAAACAACACTAACAGTTCTAATGGAGAAAACTGAGCCTTTCTCCAGCTCCTCTAAAACCTAAAAGATGGAACAAATCTGTCTCTGATAGGGATGGATTACTAGGACATGGACCCCTTATCCCTTTTTCTGCTAGAAATCCTCTCACATTTTTTCCCCATAAAACCTATGTCTCACTTGCTTTTCTTTTTAATAAATATATAGTGAGTTATGCATTTACCTGTTTTTACTAATTAAAGATATTAAAATGCTAACCTGACCTCTGGATCACTTTGAAATAATCAGTGTTATCCTCATCACGTTAGAAGAGTATCAACCAAAAGCTGAATGACTTAGCTCTTCTGAATAATTAAGAATACAATTATAGGTACAATTCCAACTGGGCATTTATAGTATCAAAAAAAGAGCTTAGGATATTGACCACCACCTTTTTCATCCCAATCAATCTCTACATGAGATGGAGACATGGCTGCAGCTGATCTCCAGGCTCCCTACATATTTGTAGGGCAGTTTTGTTCCAGTGTTATTGTAAGGTGTCTTAGAGTATCTTGCTTTGGTGAAGTTTTCCAGCAGAAAAATCTTCACACATATCATTATGCATACTTTTTTGGCGGGAAACGCAGGGAATCAGGTGCTTCCCTTCCCACCAAGAGTGTCCCTTCCCATTGATTTAAAAAAAAAAAAAAGCACCTCCAACTGAACCGAGTCACCTAGAGTCCTACCCTTCGGCCAACATCATACCGGCAGAACCAGGCTTTGGTAGATGAATGAAAACCATACTTACCATAAATAACATATTAAAAGTTAATCAGGATGCTATGTATACTGCTTAATGCCAATGAGGTTTTCCACCGACAAGGCTCAGGATTCACTGACTGATTACAAACAACACCTATGATTTTGGATTTTCCTTCTCTAAACTGTTTTTGTCTGTCAATGGTAAATCTCATATCTCAATAAAAGTTATTTCACGTCTGGGGATCATTAAACCTACAATATGTTTTAGAATAGACTAACAGTTAAAAGGCTAACACTTCTAAAACTCTGATACTCTAAGTGCTTTATCTGAATGGTTTCATTTAATTCTTATAAAATTCCTATGAAATCGACATTATAATTAGTATTCCCATTTTATAACTCGAGTCGTGTTTATTAGAAGTGGCAGAGTCAGAATCTGAACCCAGACAGTGTGGGTCCTAAGTCTACATATTTACACTGTGCCATAGTGTTATAACTGCTAGGGACAGAGTGACATTAACAGCCTTCCCTGGATGCAAATTTTGTCTGTTATTTTTAATTTAGCCAATATGAAGAAAAAAGGTGTTTCAGACTTTCGTAATAAAAAATGCTAAAATTTAAGTCCACTTTTAGATACCAATTACAGGGAGTATTTAGAAATAAGGAACCAGTGTCAGTATACTTCACATACAAACGCACACACACACGTACACACACACAATGCTGAGGAGGCAGTTACTGACACTTAACAAGTCAGCTTAAATTCTCCAGCCCTCCGAGCCTGTAGGTGACCTCATCAAGCTACATAAGTTGCTTGGCCCAGACAGGCATTGCTTCTCTCTGAGCTGATCCACACTGTTCACAATGGAGATTTCAACAAAAGCGAGATCGACAGCTGTTAGAACTGGCCAGAGCTCTAGCTCTAAGACTTCAGGGACTTCCTTAGGGGGCACTTCTTTCTTTTTTGCACCTCCTGAATATTTCCTATGAAAATATCTAGACTCAGAACAGCCAACTCTCATTTTAGCGAAGGAAAACTCTGTGAAAAAAACCCTCAAGTTCTCAAATATTTCAGTGGTGTCCTCATCATCCTCCCTTATTGTGCAGGGTTCCATTTATAAAGAAGCCTCCATTTTTTGCTAGTATTCTATCTGATCATTTATGTTTTCAATTAGAAGCAAAAGAAAGCAAGCTGGCCTCCTAATAGATTCAGTGATTGTAATACGTCCCCATGGCGACACAAATTACGTAGCCAACTGTGATGTGCAGGGGCACACACTGTATGCCAGTTCCTAGAGAGAGGGAGAGGGGAGAGATCTAAGGGCAGGCAGCTCTAGCGGCAGCTCAGTAAGAATTAAACCACCATAATCTGCTTGCATTTCTATCTGGCCTCTGGATCCAAAGAAGCTTGAATAAATATTGGCATATTTTATAAATGAGCTGTGGGAGTAGGGAAACCCAGTGTTTTTCTCAGATAAAATCATTTCCAGGCAAAATCATGGGGATATTTGGTGCTGTTCTCAAAATATTGAATATTATATTGTTATTCCTGCAAACGACTCATCCAATTCTTATAATATCCCTTTGAGGTAAACACCAGAAAAGGATCATTAGTCCCAATTGCTTCAGCTGGAAAGGCTAATAGGCAAAACCAAGTCCCAAACAAAATTTTACAAGAAGGAACTTTCTATGTTTTGTTTGGAGGACATTTTATATATTTGTTCATTTCTCCACTTACTTACCGCCAAATGTCACCAAACAAAGCTATAGAGGGAAAAGATGATTTGTTAAAGGTATGAAATTGAGACTCCATAAGCTTTTCTAAATGGAAAAATAAAAAAGAAAAGAAAAGAAATTTCTCCTAAAGTTGTAGAAAATGTGTAGGGGGAAAAAAAAAAAAGCAAAACAGCAGGGAAGGGAAAGTAAGCACACAGCAAAATAGTAAAATGAATTCCGGAATCAGACAGTGGGGAGAGGGTGTTGGTTTGCTCTGAATCAGCTGCTTGATAACTGTGGTCCCAGGTGAGCTGCTTAAACCTGTCTGCCTTTAACTGGCAAAGTGGGGATGGGGGTGAAAGTACAACACCCCCCGGTGGGGTGCTGAGGGTTCAATGGTTAAATGGAATAATACACATTTAAGATTTGCCCTGGGCGGGAGACACACCGCAAGTGTAACAAAGGCCATGAATGTTAGTACTTTCATCAGAAATGAGAAATGATATGGATACGAATATGATCTAACTAAATATCCACAATCTACGGGAGGGGAGTTGGCCTCCCATTGGCTGAATCAGTTAAGATATTTATAATACTCAGTGTTTTATACTCTACCTTCTAATCTCTGCCAACAGGTCAGCAGAGACTGGTTCTTCTTTTGAAGACAGCAGAAGAAAATAGCAAAGTTAACACATGATAGGCTTTGTGTTCAGAATGCTAAAATATGCTAATAAATGCCACAAAAATTTATGCCAAAATAAAAAGGACTCATTTACAAAAGCAAAACATGAATAAACTACCAAACCCAATTAAGTTAAGTAACCATGAAGGTAATCCAAAAAGTGTAGGATAGAAAATATATATACCAAGCCTCTTTATAAACTGACAGAAAATTCAGGCCCTGTAATAACGCTGCTTGCTTGTTCCACAGACACTCCTAAAATTGAAAGGTGCCAAGAATATTTTAATATTCTCAAGCGTCAGCCAAAGTATCTTAAATTTATCTGGTCTGATTATTTCCTGGTTCTCAGAATAACTGTGCTCAGCCCATCCTTTCCGGAGTAGTTGGAAGCAGCCTTCTCTCCCCTCTGGCTCTCCTCTGGGTTCAGGTGGGAGGCAAGGCATGCCTTTGCCACTCAGTAGCTACCAATGAACCACCTCCTAAGATCTCAGCAGCTGATCAGTTTTTAAAGAGACCAGACAATCTTCCACCACTGCAACCTACGCTAAAGAGAGATGAACATCTGACCATCACACTGAAGTTTACATAAACCCATTTCCTCACAGGATTAAGCCAAGTAAGGCTACTTAATACCAATTGAGTCCAGGAAGCCAGGGACAAAGTGATACACTTACATCTTTCAAGGATTCCTAAGTCACTGTCATCACATATTCACCATGTTACACAACAGTCAGTGTCGCCACAGAGAAACACACCCTACTCTATGAAATATGTGTGCTGCTTTAAACTTTAGCCCATATTTTTCTGGCTTAAAGACTTAAACATAAGACAAGACACTGTAAACCTCCTAGAAGAGAACACAGGCAAAACATTCTCTGACATAAATCTTAGCAATATTCTCCAATGGCAGTCTACCCAGGCAATAGAAATAAAAGCAAAATAAACAAATGGGACCTAATTAAACTTATAAGCTTTTGCACTGCAAAGGAAACCATAAGCAAAACAAAAAGACAACCTACGGAATGGAAAAAAAAATTTGCAAATGATGCGACTGACAAGGGACTAATTTCTAGAATATATAAACAGCTCATACAGCTTAATAACAAAAAAAAAAAACCCAATCCAAAAATGGCCACAAGACCTAAACAAGCAATTCTTCGATGAAGATATACAATGGCTAATAGGCATATGAAAAAATGTTCAATATCACTAATTATCAGAGAAATGCAAATCAAAACCACAATGAGGTTATCATCTCATACCAGTCAGAACGGGCATCATTCAAAAGTTCACAAACGATAAATGCTGGAGAGGGTGTGGAGAAAAGGGAACCCTCCTACACTGTTGGTGGGAATGTAATTTGGTGCAGCCATTATGGAAAACAATGGAGATTTCTCAAAATTCTAAAAATAGACTTACCATACGATCCAGCAATCCCACTCCTGGGCGTGTATCTGGAGGGAACTCTAGTTAGAAGATACATGCACCCCAATGTTCATAGCAGCACTAGTTACAATAGCCAAGACATGGAAACAACCTAAATGTCCATCAACAGATGACTGGATAAAGAAGTTGTAGTAAATTTATACAATGGAATACTACTCAGTCACTAAAAATAATAAAATAATGCCATTTGCAGTAACCTGGATAGACCTGGACATTGTCATTCTAAGTGAAGTAAGCCAGCAGGAGAAAGAAAAATACCATATAATACCTCTCATATGTGGAATTTTTAAAAAGACACAAATGAACTTATTTACAAAATAGAAATAGACTCACAGACCTAGAAAACAAACTTATGGTTATTAATGGGGAAAAGATGGTGGGAAGGGATAAATTGGAAGTTTGAGATTTGCAGATACTAACTACTATAATATAAAACAGACATACAAGTTTCTTCTTTGTAGCACAGGAACTATATTCAATATCTAGTAGTAACCTATAATGAAAACGCATGAAAGTGAATATATGTATGTATATGTATGAAACATTATGCTGTACACCAGAAATTGACACAACATTGTAAACTGACTAAACATCAATTAAAAAAATAAATTAAATAAAATAAAGGCCGGTATTTTTTTTCCAGTTTTCTCCTTGCCACACTGAATTTCTCTGGAAGGCTAATGTTCTGATCAGTAAAAAGCTCAGCAGCAATTTTGTTTTATTGACTTTGTTTCACTCCACATTTAAATATGCCAGATAATAATTGTGGGAATACAGTATGGAGTCCGAATCACATACACTGCACATAGGGATGGAATATTTGTGGATTCTCTCAGTAATGTTTTTGTCCCAAGACTCAGGGATAAGTTTCCTCCCTGAGCAGCTGGAATGGTCCAAGTAATAGACCCTCTAACTTTATTTTTATTTATTTATTTTATTTCTATTTTATTTTTTTATTTTGTTGGGGGGAGGTAATTAGGTTTATTTTTTCTTTCCTTTTTTTATTGAAGTATACTCAGTTTACAATTTTGTGTCAATTCCTGGTGCACAGCATAATGTTTCAGTCACACATATACACACATATGTTTCTTTTCATACTCTTTTTCATATAGGTTACTACAATATATTGAATATAGTTCCCTGTGCTATTCAGTATAAACTTGTTGTTTATCTATTTTATATATAGTAGTTAGTTTCTGCAAATCTCAAACTCCCCATTTATTTTTTAATGGAGGTACTGGGAATTGAAACCAGGACCTCACGCATGTTAGGCATGCACTCTACCACTGAGCTATACCCTACCCACTACCCTCTAACTTTAGAATATAAAGTTCATCTTTAGTTTATCAAGACAAGACAAACAACCTTTCTAAATTTAGGCCAGTGACTAGAATTCTCAAAATGATAATGATAATATTAGCATGTATCTCATAGGTGACCCTATTAGGGCTTTTGTAAAGATTAGATACTTCGCAGAGTACCTAGCCAAGAGAGAGTCTTCAATAAGGATTTGCTATTACTTGCAACATTATTATAACCTGAAAAACTAATAAGACTGTAACTTTTGGAGGTCAAGTAGCACTCAACAAAGTTGGAAAGCTCATAGCTTTTAACCCCACAGATCTACCTCCTGGTTGCTATCCTAGAGAAATAATCTTACGTGCAGCCTAAGAGCTATGTAAAATGTTGTTAAGATAGTGTCATTTGTTGTAACAAAGATAACTCAAATAGCTTAAATGCTCATTATTGGTAAAATTATTAAACAATCAATATTATAAGTGTTCAGTATAATACTATGTAACAGTTGAAAATACAGATCTACATGTATTGACACCCACAAAAAGTATCCCTAAGATGTATTGTTAGGTGGGAGGAAAAATGTCAGTTCAAAACAAGTATAGTATGATGTAATTTGTATTACGGGAAAAAAGCACTAAAAATACAATATATTTCACCATATATATTCCTACAAGGTGATGTATCCAGGAGAGCACATGGTTCTGTCTAAAGCAACGAGAGGCAGCCACAGAACTCCGATTAATGCCATTGGGAAAGAGGCTCTCTCCCTCTGCTGTGGGTTAAGCATTTCATGACTTATAATCTCTGACACCTTCTGAAAGATCCCAGCCAAGAATGAAACGTTATTTAGAGAAATGTGGAGATGAAGGCTGGGAAGGGAATGTCTGATGACTCAAGCACTGGGATCCAAGGGTGCATGAGGCTAGGGCTATCCCTGGGCATTGCAGTTACAGGAGTCGTAGTTTCCCTCTGTTCGGAGTCCCTTTGAGTCCCATTTGTGTTTCTCACTTGCACCTGAGATACACTCCAATTCCTGGTTCAGTTCTCCTTCCTATACATCAATGGTTTTCAAATATTTTTAGCCCTATATTCAAACAGAATTTTACTGAAAAGCCCAGTATGTAAATCCAGCTCTGCAGTGAAAAGTGAGGAGGGGTGAGATCACAGCCCTCAGACGTCTGAGCTGGGGCACTGCGTTCAACAGGGCTTTCGGAGAAGGGCTCTGTGTTCCCCCAGACAGACCAGTTAAATGTTCACCGCCTCGATTTCCTTATTATAAATGGGAATAATAATAATATGTTTCCCATCTACCTTTTAGGTTTTGATAAAACAGAAAAGAACAGCTCTTAAGGCACTTTTGTAAAATGTAAAACTTTTTAAAATTTAAATCCCTATTCCTGTATCAAGTCTGAGTCCACAATAAAGATTCATTAACCCTTACCAAAGGGGGAAGGGTGGGGAGGGATAAATTAGGTGTTTGGGATTAACAGATACACACTACTATATATAAAATAGATAAAGGCCCCTCTCTCTCCCTCTTCGGAGACGGCCCACGTTCTGTCTATGGAGTGTGTACCTACTTATAATCTGAGCACCCAACCCCAACACCTTGTGGCCTTTCTCTTACCTTTCAATGCATCTCTCTGAATAAATCTATCTTCACTCAAAAAAAAAAAAAAATAGATAAACAACAAGGACCTACAGTATAGCAGAGGGAACTACATTCAATTTCTTATAACAACATATAATGGAAAAAAATATGTACATGTATGTATAACTGAATCGCTTTGCTGTACACCTGAAATATTGTAAATCAATTACACTTCAATTTAAAAAAAGATCATTAACATTAAAATGCACCACCTCAAGCAAAGATACGATAGTCTTCAAAACTTACAATGCTACCAATCCTGAGGTATAGTCAACTCTTAAGCACATCCTCTGTAAATAGGCTGGGAACAACCACACTAAATAAAAAGTGCTGGCAAACCAGACAGCCACAGACCTCCCACTGTGGTTTAGAACATGTGCCCATAGACTGCTCTTGTGAGTCTGGTATAAGTGTTTCTGGCAGTGTACAGGGAAGATTATCCAGTAACTCAACAAAAACAAGAACTATGAACGAGAGTAATAATAAGAGCCCTAATCTGGTGGGAAGGGGCCTGATATTTACAAATTCTGAAACAAAGATCTCGAGGAGATGCACGTCACCTAGTATTAAGAGCCACGGAGACTACCTAGGCAGGCAAACACACTCTCTCTCTCAGGCTAAGTTTGTTTTAGTGAATGCTTTTCGAGGCCATCCTAGTGCAGCGTGAATGTGGTCTGACAGGTCTGCAGTATCTGCCTTTGGCATGGGAAGGCAGAGGTGGAGCTCTCATCAGGAAATCCCCGATTTAGCTCTGACTTCCACTTTAGCAGTGGGGAAGTGATGCTTGACCACTAAACAGTGACGCCACTCTGATGGGCATGAACTCCAAGTTAGAGATTCTGAGCCTAGCCCAAAATAAAATTTATTTGTTCAAGTATCTGAGCTCGATGTTCCAACTTACATTATTCCAAAGATCCTAGGCATCTAATGAATTCCTCTTCTGTCACCCTTCAAATATAGAATTAGATTAAGCATAGAACTCTTCCCTAAGAGGAAAAAAAATCCTGTGAGACTAGTCAATTTGACACTCAGATAATATTTTCAGGGAAATAGAGACCTCTGGATCCTTAGTCATGAAAACCTAGTCCAGGCAAAGAGCTGGAAAGCAGCTAAGGAGAAGGAAGCCTTTATCCATGTCTTCAGGGAGGAAGACTTAGGAATGGGTACTTTAATAGGTCTTTTCTGTTCCAAGTTTTTATTCAACATGAGGGTTTCATATTGAAAAACGTTGATTTTGCCATTTAAATGGTTCATGCTCTCCCCTGCCAGATGAAATGATGCCCCCTCCATGAAGACACACGGGAAACAGGAAATAGCTGCCCTGAGTTTACAAGGAAGAACAGCTCTCCAAGCACACAAAGCAATAAAGTCTTTCTGGCTTTCTTTAAAATTATTAACCAGTTATATTATTCAGCCATAAAAAAGAATGAAGCAATACTATTTGCAGCAACATGGATGGACCCAGAGATTAGCATACTAAGTGAATTAAGTCAGACAAAGACAAACATCATATGATATCACTTGTATGTGAAACCTAAAGAATATGACACAAATGAACTTATTTAAAGCTGGAAATAGACTCACAGACATAGATAACAATCTATAATTACCAAGGTGAAAAGGATAGAGGGAGGGATAGCTTAGGAGTTTTGGATTAACAGATACACACTACTGTACATAAAATAAACAACAAGGACCTACTATATAGCACAGGAACTATATTCAATATCATATAATAAGCTATAATGGAAAATAATCTGAAAAACAATATATATATGTATAACTGAATACTGTGCTGCACACCTGAAGTTTACACAACATTGCAAATCAACTATACTTCCACAGAAGTTTTAAAAAAATCAATTAACTATAAAAAAACTATTAACAAGTTAATGAGTCTTTCTTAGCTAGTGGTGGGCTTCTTCTCTTTCTTCCGTGGCCCAAAAGGTTGCTAAGCATCTGTTTTCTCCACTACCTTAAAATGCTTAGGTTATCAGGGCCTTCAAAGCCACCATTGCCCCTCATCCCCTTGGTTCCCCCCACAACTACCAAAATTTGGCCTTATCTTATCTTGTTAGCCTCATGTTTCACCACCACACCCCTTTGGCCCCAGCCCTTCCATGGGAAACTGTGATAATGCTTAGGAGAATTTGCAATTATATTTTTAATTGTAGGATATGATATTCCATGCCTGTCTACCTACTAGAGTAAAAAGCTCCCCGAGGGAAGATGTGTGTCTTTGTTTGGTTCAATAAACATTCAATGAGTTGAACTAAACTGTCCCTCCTAAAACTCTGCTTGTTTCTGTCTCTGGGTCTTTGATAATGTGTCTGCATTAGACAATGAATTCCATAAAAGTAGGGATTACGTGGCTTGTCCATTTTTATATTCTCTCAATTAAACACTCACACCTTTCCCACATCAGCTTCCCAACCCTTGCTCATACCCGTAAGAGATCACCAACAGTCAGTGTTGGTTCCTTTCTAGTTTTTCTCTTCTCCCTCTTCCTGACGAAAATGAAAGACCTGGGTTGGAGAACCATTTATAATAAAGGGGAGCTTTCATTTCTAACTGTTTCCTTTCAAAATATTTCTGATGATTTTCACCTTGCTTCTGAATCTCTCAGTCTTATCTAACCCCAAAACACGGTTGGCTCTGTCCTTATTAAAAAATAAATAAAAAGAAAGTAAGAAATCAAGATATCCTACCCCGCATGCCTAATATTAGCTGAAGTCTGTGTTTAGCCTTTAGGATTAAAAATATAAATAAATAAATATATAAATAAACAAGAAAACAAACATACACACATGTATATACCCTAAAAGCATACATAAATAAGTAAGAAATGTACTCTGCCTAAAAGAAACAAGCATTGTAATTTGTAAAATAAACAAACAAATAAAACATAAACCCTGCTTTTAAGAAATGAGGATTCTAACCTGTAAGGGAAAAGTCATGAACTACAGTATGCCACTTGCCATCTGGTTTGACAAGAATTGAGTCATTAGTCACTGCAATTGCTGACCTACAGTACACCCTGAAAAGAATTCAGGGTGAGGATTAAAAATAATGCCCTCCACATTCTAGGAGAACTGGCAGAAAAGGCCCTCAGATAGTTAGATATTTTCAGGAGAAATTTTTACAAACCTGGATTCTTGCATCTTCCCATACTTAGAAAAGCACTAGAACAATTGACTGACTAGCAGCTCATGATTGGCAGCAACCTTCTACCAAGTTGTATTCTGGATTGCATGTCCCCCTTTGCCAAAATCACATACATATGTGCTGGCCTCCCCCTTAGCCCCGCAGCAGTTCCTCAGAGCTCTCTGAGAGGCTGTGTCCTGGGCTATCGTCCTCAGTAAGTCCCCCTAGAAGACTGAAACTTAGAGCTCTTGTGTTGTGTGTTCTTTTCCAAGTTGATAGTCACAACTAAACAAGTGCAATAACGTGTGGCCACAGATGGAATGCCAGACACGTGGGCAGGGCACACAGGCGGCGGGGGAGGGGGGCAACTTTACACCAAAGGGTCCACACAAGCTTTGGAGAGGGGGTGACACCTGGTAAGAGCCTTTAGGAATGCAGAGGGAACTGACAGCCTGTGGAAGAAGGAGATTTGGGGCCCAAAGAGAAGATGGTGCATCTGAGTCACTTCAGGGACTTCAGCAGAGCTAGAGAAGGAGATGACAGGCTATGAGAGATGCTGGATCGTATTATGAAGGACAGCCAACACCAGGTTAAAGAGTCAGGCTTTATTCTGCAATGGAGAACCACCAGAGGAGAGCAACCCAGGCATATGTTTGGTAGGACAGTGGCTCTGAGTTTAAGCATCCATGAGACTGACATGCCTCAGACACCACAATTCTGGATCAAAAAATCTGATTCCCTTAAATGGGGCCTAGAAAACTGAAATTCCACTAAAAGGGGCCTTGTGAACTGATCCTGGTGTTTCTCATGTAAGTACCGAGGCCCCTATGTTTTCTAAATTCAACTGCAAATAAAAGATTGCAGCTGCCATTACTGACCGGAGTGAAAAGGTCAATGAAATGAACCTGACCTTTCCCCATGTTCCTAGCGTACAACTGGGAGGTATTTTCAAAGTATGTGATACCAGACTTCAAGTTCACATCTGTAGAGTCTTATGGGGCATGAACAACTTTGGGCTCAGCCATGCATACTGGTTTTCAATCTAGTTTATCATCAATTCTCCACAGACAGGAAGAAGGACAAATTATCCTTTAGGCTCAGCACGTAGATTTCCTAAGGCTCACACTAGTTTTAGGGGATGAGAGCAATGTTTTCATTTATTTTAAAATCAAAAGAAAAAAATACAAATTTTAGCTCAAAGAAAATGTTTTAACTTAATAACATTATATATTTGTCTTTGTATCAGTGCAGTCATAAAATATAATTGTAATATATTTTCAGAGAAAGAGGCCCCAAAGGCAAAGTGACTAGAGTCCAGAAAAGTCAACATGTAGCCCAGAAAGGTTGAAAATATGCAAAAGGATGAAAAACTCTTTACATTGGGCACTGACATGTGTCCCTTATATATCAGGGTGTGTGAAGGAAGACATTTATTATTCCAGCAAAGAATCTGAAAAAGAAGGACTTTGATTCCAGGGGAAAGACCCTTTGACTTTCTAAACACATGTATTAATTACTGGGGTTTAAAATTCTTCCAGAAAATGCAGTCTTCAATTAGGATCAGTATTCCTTGAGGACTCACAACACTCTGGACAACTATTTAGAGTAGAAGATACAAGAAAGAGCATTAAGTAAGGAAAACCTGGTGTCTCTCAAATAGTCCCTAAACCATGATGGTAGCTATGTACTTGAATTTCGTAAGGTTTCTGGAAAAGGCCCATCTGGCATTCAATTTTATTTCAGACAGAATCCAGATGTCAGCAGAACAAGCAGTTAAAAACAAACTACTGTCAGTGACGTTGACAAACTTACATGATTATTTTGCAACTCTTTCCACACTGAAATTGTCTATATACCACTGATGGGTTATTATTTTGTTACCATAGCTCTGATTAACTCACCTTTCTGCCCGAAACTTTATTATTAGGAAATGTCTGCATTTTACATAACAAAAATGTATTATCCTGATAATCAGGAAACATGTTTTAAATACATTATTTTTTTAAATGGCTCTTATATTCAAATTTCTCACTTTGGCATTTGAAGCCCTTCAAAATTTGGTGGCAAGGGAACTTTATGCCACTCTCTGAACAGTTTCCGACACTTTCCCTGCACTCTAGCCAAAATGGACCATGTGTTACCTCAGTGCATTGCCAATATTTTCCCAATGTCACGTCCTTGCTGAAGCTGTTTCTGTGATTGGAGCCCTGTCCACACCTGGGCGCATCTCCCATACCCCTGTTCTGAGAAGCCTTTACAGTCATTGCTACCCAGGTGGGCCCTTTCTCTTTTTCAAAGCCTCTTGATATCATCTGTACCTCTTTGGTTAGCTTGATTATTTACCACATTATGTTTTCGCTATTTTTATGCATTTCCTATCTCCACTATTAGACTGAAACTGTGTTACAGGGAATGGGCTTTTAGCACAAAGCCTTGCATATAATTGGCGCTCAGTAATGCCCAGTAAGCTCCTTAGTAACAACACAAGTAACCGGAGCAAATCATCTTACTGTCCTTCTACTCACTCGCCTGACTTTTCCTCACAGCACTCATCACCACTCAAAAGAGTATACCCTACATTAATTTATTGATTTGTCTTTCAGTTAGGATGTAAGCTCCCTGAAAGCAGGGACCTGCTCTTTTATTCATTGCTGTATATCTAGGGCCTCGGATCTTGCCTTGGATGTAATATTTGCAAAGTAAGTATGTTTGAATGAATTAATAACTGATAGGTACTTATAAATAAACACGTGATGGGGCATGTGAAGATGGAAAATGTCCTGTGACCTTCAGAGTTGAGCTGTTTCAACTAATGTCTTACAATGAAATGTAAGTCTAGTTAAGTGGAATGTTTCACACGCATTCAGATGGTAGGTGAGATAATTTTTTTGGATGGAATACAAAAGTAACCAGTATTAGGCCTAAATGAAAGGCCTTGGAAGGGACACAACCAACAAACCAAAAGACAGCTTTTATGGAAGAGGTATTTTGAAAAGCTACCCAACAAGGCCATTTTTAATGAAACGGAGACTGTGTGTTAGAAAAAACCCATGTAAAGGACTCTTTTTAAATTTTTTTTGAATTTTTAAGGTTATCCTTCTATGCCTACTTCCTCATCTCCCCCCCCCCCCTTTTTTTCTTTCTTTCTTTTTGGTAGAGATACTGGGGATTGAACCTGGGACCTAAAGCACGCTAAGCACATGCTCTACCACTGGCCAAACCCTCTGCCTCCCCAAAGGATTCTTAAAACAGGGGAAAAGCAACATGAATCATGAACAGATCATTATATTATTTAACCCAATTACGATCACACACTTTGGGTGTTTTAGAAGTTTGTGGATATAAAGTCTGTGAGTCACAGACCCACATTCATACAGAGAAAGACAGATGGACTGATAAATGACACCAACTTCTAGCCTTTGTAAAGAAGAAGACACTGAAAGTTTGGCAATCCATGATGCCACTAGTTGGCACAGCAAAAGAATCCCCATTTGTAAACTGAACAAACACCTACTGAGTGTCCACTGGTGTCAGGGACCTCGATGGCACTGACTACACTATAGAGAATGAAAGAGATGAAGTCCGCAGAGAATTTCACCATCCAAACTCTCAGTGAACTGTCCTCTTCTTGAGTCCTTCTTGGCACACAGACAACAGAATGCATTAGGTGTGAGACAAAGGCATCAAAGTCAAGGGGCGGGCCTGAGAGAGGAGCAGGGCAGGCAGCAGGCTGGTCCCAAAACCACAGCCATCTAAGGAGATACCCTTGCCTCTGTCACTTCCAGTTATGGACCTGGGGTGAGTGAGTGCTAAAACTCACTCATTTTTACATTTCTATTAATAGGGGAGTCCATCTTCTATAACATAAGAAAACATCCCCCCTTTGTTTTGGACTAAGCATTGAAGTTTATCTTTAATGTATTATTCAGGCTGGGCAATGATTAATTAATCACAGCCCTTTTGTACTGGGAGAATAGAATCAGGCTCTTGGCTAAGTAACACCAGATGTTCCAAGTTAGAATCTGTCAAGAGGATGACTGTGTCAAACATTATTGTTAATTATGCAGTAAAAATGACAAGAGCCTAGAAATGAATCCGGATTTTTAGGGAAAAATGAATTTCCAGTACTTTTGGCATACACATGATGCTGCTAAAACCCCAGCTCTGGCTAATGGCTTATATGAAGAGAGAGTGATCAGTAAACAAATGCAATTGCCTCCGTTTAAAATTCTGGCTTCAAGCTGATTTAATAAGGGATATTAGTGTGTGAAATGAGGTTTGCTGCATCACAATAGCACACGCTTCTACCAAAAGTTTCAAAGAACCAGGCCCACTAGCACATTCTCCTGTGGGAAGAGGTTTTATCAAGCCAAATCCCTAACTTTTAAAAACCAGCCTACGGGAGAGATTTATACCCAAAACAAATACATTTGTTAGTTAATCTTTCTGAATCTTAGATACTGCTAGATTTGGCCCAATAGCTGATGCTTATATATAAGGGTCAGATATTTTCTTTTATTCTGTAACTTACTATCCAGGGCTGACAGGAGAGAAAATGGTCACTTTTAAACACTTGACAAAGAAAATCAGGTGTGAGATATGAATCAATCAACTAAGAACCGGAGTATTGGCTTCAGCCAAAAAAAAAAAAAAAAAAAAAAAAAAATTTTCCTTTCCACCATCAGAAGAGGTTGAGTCCTGTGAGAAAGCGAATCTAGGACATTATTTCTGATTTTGAGGGATGTATTTTGATTGTACAGCAGAAACCCCACTGATAAAAATGCCACTCCATTTCAACTTTATTCCTAGAAAATTCTAGTCCCAGTGAATTAAAGTAGACACAAAATGCTTTCAGTGGACCTCTCCTCTAAACTGAATTCTGGAACCAATTCAATATGTCGAGAGTTCACCTTGTCGGCTGTTGAACCAAAGCTCCTGTGTGTATCCAAGAAATGGGTCTGCCGATCCTTACAATATAGAGGAAACGTGACTGGATAGTTTCTTTTTAGAACCAAAGACACCATCCAGAACCACTTGAGGACTAGATAATATAAAAGGTTTTGCAGGTTGGAGAGCAAAACATCTCTATTGTGCCAAAGAGGAGCAGGGTGAATCCTTCCACTGCTCAGGCCTCATCCTTCCCTCCACATCTTTACAACAATTTCTGTGAGCTGCACTTATCTGTTTATGCATCCTTTCAGTCTTCCATCCATTAAACCATTTAATATATACTGTGTGATAGGTTCTGTGTGATATAACTTCCTTCCTTCTTTTCTTCCCTCCTTCCCTCCCTCCCTCCCTCCCTCCTTTCTCCCTTCCTGGCACAAATGACCACTGAGGACCTACCGATGGATCAGTTTTAGGTATTAGGCACATGGCTGTGAGCAAGAAAGTCAAGGACATGCTTCTCAAGGAGCTTGTAGTTTAATGGATGGCAGCACACAAATGAGTAGAAATAAAAAACAAGGAAATGTCACACTTTAGCTAATCTTATGAGGATAACAAAATGAAGCACAGTGATAGGGAGTGCCTGAAAATGGGGTCATACTTGAGACCTTTTCAAAGAGCTAAAATTTTATCAGCCATGAAAATATCTGGGGGATGCCAGAGTAACAACAATTGCCCATGTTGAAGATATGGAAAGTTCAATGCGTGGCTAGAGTAGTGAAAAGAAAACTTACAGGAAGCTCGCAGACCAGTACAGAGGTTCTTAATGTGCTTCTCAATGTAACACCATGGAATACACGATGAGAGCTATAGACACCCTCCCCAGGAAGACACCAGCCATGTGGTGCAGTGTTTATGGGCACACACCAAATACCTGGCAAACTATCTCAGAGGGTACATGGATCCCTTGATGTCCAACTATTTATTTACTAGAGATCAGACTCGATATAGTGGAAGAAAGAATGACTTCTAGTATTATGATGCTGCTCTTAAAATCTGATTCAACCAATTCAAATTGGGTTGCACATCTGTGCCAAGCATTTTCAGATACATTACTAATTTAACATTTACAGAAGAAACTGAGAATCCCAAAGATGCAGAACTGCTTTACAAAGTCACCCTAAATGGAATTCTCTGTTCTAGTCCCTGCCTGGGCTTGGAGCCTTTTTTTAATTCATGCTTCAATTGTTGCTTCCAACACCCACACATTTAGTGTCATCTGCAGGTGTCATTAGCAAGCTGCTTACCAAGCTTTTCCAGGTCATTAATGGAGCTGTTAAATATCTCCGGGCCTTACCCACCTCTGAGGAGGCCTGCTGGTTACAGAGAGACTTGTTTATCATTTCTCTGCAGTTGGGAAACTAGGGACAACCTCAGACATGAGGATGACATGCTAGCCCAAATCAAAGGTCATTTTCAAATTTTAAGACCTGTCCAGTCAATTACATCTCAGTTAATCAAGCCCAAGAAGTTGGACATATTGCTTCTAAGGGAAGTGACCATATATATTTTCCATTTACCAGGATGTTTTTGAAAGGTACACCGTCTGTAATTATCGATGATAACAGATACAAACTGAAATCCTCCAGGACACTCCAGGATGTCTGGTCACCTTAGTTTTCTGCATTTTCAGATTCAAGTAACGTTTACTGAACACCCCTACTGTGGCAGGTATAAATGTATATAAATGTAAATACGTGTGTCTGTGTATGTGTTTGTATCACCTCCTGAAAGGATAATGCAAAGACATAAACTGAATTCCAGCCTCCAAAGTCATAGAAGCACTTTTTAGAACAACAGTATTACAGAAATCCTAAATCTGCTCTCAGCCCTTCATGAATTTGTTTCTGTCTTCTTTTCACTTGTCCCCTTGAATTCTTTTTCTACTACTTGTCAACTTCTATTCTACAATGGGAAAAAATTTCCATCCAATTTTGTGGATTACATTCCAGCAGAATAGGACCTTTTTAAAACATTATTGATAGGAAAATGTTTGAAATCAATAGTTGCAGAAAATGATCTTTTTTTCCCCTCTACAGAACTCTACAGAAAACTCACAGCAAATAAAGGAACTCTCCCCTCTCAGCATTTTTACTGAAAGCCATGTTGGCTCACTATTATTTTTAAGGACATAATCAGCACAAAGAAGGAATCAGCTACTTTCTAGGTGTGGCAAAATCATTAGGTAATGACATATCTCACTTGAGAGTACATTTTCTCGTGTATATTAAAAGCCTACAGGAAAAACCCATTGCTTTCGCCTCACTTAAAAGCCACTCAATCAGTCGCACAAACGCTTAAGAAACCCTGTCTTGAGCCAAATTCTCCTATTTAAAATCTTTAATTGTGATTTCCACTAGTAGAGTATTAATGCATTAGTTTCACCAAATGTGTACTCCCCACTTAAGTTTTAAAATGCATACTTCCAGGGAAATCCACTTTATACATTTATGACATTATATTGAAATAAGGACAGCTTTTTGCAGACTTTTTGACATTACTGGAAGTCTTTAAAATCTTTATTTCTTAAAAAGAAAAAGAAATTACAGGTCACATTTTGCCACCGATAAATGAAATCCGACAGGCAGAGAGGTTAAGGAGGTAGTCAGATATGAACCTCAGAGTGAACCAAATATAAATATTTATTCTTTACCATTTGCGTATTTTTTGCTTGAATCAGAAAAATATACTTAGTCAATGGAAAAGTGACTCCAATTGGACAAGAAGGTTGATTTGCAGCTTTTAAGAGCTATACTATCTGAAACATACACGTGGATAGCAATACAAAATCCTCTCAGCCAAGTTCACTGAAAATGCTTGCAAAAATCTGCCTGAGGCAAATCAAATGATTTCAAAAGTCAAAGAGGTTTCATTAAAGACCCAAGTAAGCAGAAACTCTCATGTCTCATAAAGATTTTGGTTTCTTCTAACACTGCCAGGAGTTCGTAAGAGTCCCTTCAATCATACGAGTTCACCTCCTGCTGCAGATAACTTGTCTACATTTCGGAAATGCACACGCCTGTTTGGCAAAGAACATTTCTTTTTATTTACTTGTTTATTTATTTTTGTCTTTCTTATTTTTTATTGAAGTTGTAGTCGATTTACAGTGTTAGTTTCAGGTGTACAGCAAAGCGATTCAGTTATACATACACATACACATTTTTTTTTCAGATTCTTTTCCACTACAGCACAAAGAGCCTTTTTATACAGAGTCCCTATAGTGTGCACCCACTATTCAAATTAGTAGTTCACACTTCAGAATCTCCTAAGGAATAAAAAAGGCCTCTACCTGGGACCCACCCCAAACAGATTCTGATTTAATTGACTAGAAGTGGGCACTGCTATCAAATTTTTAAAAGCTCCCTAAGTGACTTAGAAATGCATCAAGTGTTGAAGACCTCTGATTTAGGTGATACTGATTTGAAATGCCTCCGCAGAAGATGGTTGGAGAAGGATAAGGGCTATGGTACAGAAAGGGGAAACGGGAAGAAGAAACCTTCACAACAGGTGAGATGCAAGTGAAAAGCGAACAGCATCTTAAATATTTTCAACTTCACTGTTTTCATTGTGATAAGTAATGAGGATACAGTAATGAACAAAACCACCCATGGCTCCTGAGACAATGTAGAATTCCTATTGTAATTACTTTTGTGAAAGAAAAGGTGCACGGTACTGTGAGTGCCTGCAATGGAGGGCTTTTGTTGGGGGATTGCACAAGGAAGTTCCAGCTGAGACCTGAAGGTAGAGAAGAAATGAACCAGGTGAAGAGGAAAGATGGCAGACAGATCAGCACGTATATGTTACCTGTGCAACAGAAGACAGCTGGGCTCATTCAGTGAACAGAAAGAAGGAAAGTCTGCTGGAACTGAGCACAAAAGTGGGAGATTTTAACTGGGAGTCATGGGTAACAGGGAAATGTCACATTTAGAGCCTTGCAGAAAGACTAACATGACAGCCTGGGGCAGGGAGGGAACTGGCCAGGCTAAGTGCCGAGAACTCCAGTCCCTTGGATATTCATTAATCAACAGCCAAGCAGCAACCACAGGGCAGGAGCCATGCACTGACCAGAGTGGGCTCAACCTTGTCAAACTCAGTCCCAGCACTAATTTCCTCTCTGACTTGAGCAAATCATTGAACATCTCTTTGTTTTATCTCTAAAACGCAATGAATAGTGGACTCTGCTCCTAGGGCCTACTAGATAAAGATTAATTGAGATCAGGTTTCTTGAGCTCCTGTCACTGAGACATGGCTAATAAGTGTTAGCTACTCTTATTACGACTCCCAGGAAGGAGCCTGCCATATAGTCAGAGACCAGACCTGAACACAACTGCCTCGCATCCAACAGAGGATGCCCTAAGGACCACAGGGGGCCTGAAATAAAATAGTGTAACAGCACAGAGTGGAAGGGGATTGATTTTGAGTCATGGGACCAGAGAAGGCTTCATGAGGAGAGATGTCTAAGAGAAACCTTGAGGAGCAAACAGCAGTATCTTCCTATTTGTTTCTGGTTCATCTTGCTGCCCGCTCTGCATCCCTGCTCCCGCCTGTGTTCTAAACAACAGCCAAGCACTGGTCTTCTTTCACGTTAAGCCAGGATGCAGGAGAGAAGCAGAGATCTGTACAGAGGAGGGACACAGACATAAAGGAGGAGCCGCTGAGTTCAATTTCTACAGGTAGGATTGTATAAAGAAGGGTCCTCAATACATACCCAAAGATTTCCTGTGTTACTTGCAATGAAGATGGCTTTGGGTGGTACATTTTTATAACATATAAAACATATAATTAAAAAGAAAAACACTTGTTCAAAGCAACTTCATCTTGGATTTTATACTTTGACAGAGGGCAGGGAATATTGGTCTGAGAGTATCAGTGTTGCATAAGAGCACTTTGCAAGATTCGACTTGGTGACAGCACTCAACCATCAGGATACAAAGTTCTGGGCTTTTTTTCTACCAGATAGTGGTGACAACAGTTTAATTCAAAGGGTAGGGAAGCCATCAGGGTGATGGGAGACAGGGGAAAATAATACAGCTAGACATTTCTAATTAATACCTAGAGTTGCCTCATAGTTGCTTTAGAAATAGAGACACTATCAGGAGATGCCCGTTGAGCACAGCTAGTCTCAGCATGAACCGCATCAGGGCAGAAACAAGGAGAAACATCCCCTCCAAGGAGCTGCTGTCAGAGCCGGTCTGTAACTACCTTTTCCCTTCTGAAGGCTGAAGCTGCGCATGAGGGATTACTTTGAGAGATTATTCTTCTTTACACACCCCCTTGGACACTTTGGGCTCTAACCATGGAAAAACAAAGCTATTTCATTTCGGAAACCAGTGGTTTCTTTATGACATTTGGCAGAAAAGAATGTCAGGAGTTGTGGAACTGGCTCCTCGTGGACACTGGCTGGTAGGGAGTACAGACGGCTGGGGGTTTTTAATCATGACAAACATCCCATAAACCATTATACCAAATGTGTTCAGGAAGGGGAAAGAAGCTCATAAAAGAGCCTAGATGAAGCAATGTACTTGTATGGTTCAATGAGCTAAGCAATGGGCCAGGACTCAAGAGATTACCAACTGCCCCCATGTCCTGGAAGAACAAGTCACCTAACCACACTGTTCATTCTCTTGCCTTGTTGGGAGGAACCACGCCCCACATTTCAGGGCAGAACGGGAGGAGAGCTATGGGCCATCAGTCTGCCAGACACAGATACAATGTCTTTTCTCTGCCACTGAGCGTCTTTGAATTTTAATTGTTCTCTGCCAATTACTGGGAAATAGAACAATGCACCATGTATTCCGGTGGCACCAGACACTTTGGTTTGCAAATTGCAGTGGCTCATGAGGACGGGAGAAAACTATCTCCAATCATGTAATTCGCACATAACCACTATCCAAAGATTTATAGGAAGCAAAATAATGTCTGTCTCTTTCCTTCAACTCATTTATAAGCGACAAAGGGAAAGGGGGCAAGAAATAAGGGAAATAAGTTGATCCAACTGGCTGATGCAATGGTGAAATTTCCTCTCTGCTAGCCCAAACTTCTTCTAGGGCAGACAGAGAAAGCTGGGGTTCTGCCTCAGATCTTACTCTAGTTTTATGGTGAACACCCACGGCCCCATCACACAGAGGAGGTTCATGTCACCAAGAGGCCACAGTTAACTGACATGCCCGCAAATGAGACATTTTTGGTTGAGCTTATTTTTATTTTCTATTTATGTCTTTTCTGTCTGTCCCTCTTTCACCATGCCCTGGATGGTTTCTTGTCATCATATGCCATGGAACTCTCCTTATCAGCTCTTGAACCTAATCGTCCTCATCCCAAGTCCTCAATTGCTTGACTTCTGACCTCCCTCTGTTCTAAATGTCATCATTAAAACGCCAAAGAACATGATGGAGACAACACAGAGAGGGAAAAACATACCATCAGAGCTCCAAAGATAAGAGAAGGATAAAACCAATATGTTTTTTTTCTCAAATAATCAGTGCATAACCACTTCATGGAAAAGATGCATCCCCCAGAAAAAAAAAATGCCCATAAAATAAGTATTTTGAACACAAATATCAATTTCAAGCGATCATTATTGTAAAGTCAGCAAATGTATAGCTTCTTGTACAGAAACACAACTCAGTAAGTAAGTTTGTAAGAAAAAGGAGTCATATAGGATAATGGCCTGTCCTTTATAGAATAGGCATAATGAAACATCATCGGTCTCTGCCTCTTAGGAGTCATAGCCGCAGATCATGGGCTCACCTTTCCAATGTGGCACCTCCTCCAAGGACCCAGAGGCACTCCACTCCTGAACCTGAACAGAGTAATTCTTTCTCATGTTGAACTAGAGCCAGGTTTAGAGTTTCTACACATTATCTGGGTCTGTCTCTCCTCATCTCTCCCTGCCTCTTTTCCTTCCTGCTCTGAATCCAGGTTCTTACAATGTCTAATAGAACTGAGCTTTTCTATCATATTTTCCCCAAAGATTCCACCATTTAATAAAGGGCAATGATAGAAAAAATATTAAACTTTAGACAAGATTTGTTTTCAATGTTGACATTCCAAACACTATATAGTCAGTTCACTTTAAAAGTACATGTTGCAATTTGCAATCAACACACTAGTACTAATTCTTCTACCCACTGTCCTGTTCATAGACAGCCATCTTCTAGCCATGTCAGAAGGCACAAGGAACTCTCTAAGCCTTTTTCATAAAGGAACTAATCCTATCCATCACGGCTTTACCCTCATGAACTCATCACCTCCCAGTAGCCTGATCTCCAAATACCATCACTTTAGGGGTTAGGTTTTGACATACGACTTTGGGGGTAACACATTCAGTTTATAGCACTCTAAATGAAAAGAAACCCATTTGATTTGCAGAACATTTTTGTTGCTGTTGATAAAAGAAACAGTACACAGAACCTTAAAATGCAGCTATTATAGAATAAGGATTAACAACCTTCCTATAACAGAAATGTGGCCATCAGCCCTATTTTGAAGATATTTAAGATGCCTAAAGTCAACTTTTATCCAATGTGACAGGTAAACAGGTATTTCTGGTTAACAAATCTGGCTAATGGAGGCTTTTTATTTAAATGGTCAACACAGACTGGCATTCAAAAATGTAGAATGTTAAGACTATTAATAATAAAATTACGCTGACTGTAATTTCCTTTGGTAATTCAGAAAGTGCTCCGGGCTATACATATACTGTCTCAGGGAGCAAGGACTCTCAGTTGGAATGTCTGAGTTTGAACCCCAGCCCTCTTCCTTATCTGTTGGGTCTTAAGTAAGGTGATCCCCCTCTCCATGCTTCCAGATCCTTATGGGTTAAAATGGAGATGACAGTACATGGGGATGATAACACCACTGGCCACACAGGGTGATGAATCATTGTAGGTGGAACTGTGTCTGGCTCATGCGAACTAGAAAATAAAGATCAGTACTCAAAATACTGTAACTATTAAATATCACTAAAGTATTGGTCGACAAAGAATTATGGTTTACGATTCCAATTGTCTAAGACTGTATTTGCAAGCAGTACAACCGAAAGCATTGCAAATCTGACACTTTGACATCAAAAGGTGTTAGGGTAAATACAATTTTTCAACTTTTCAGAGCTAACTAGGGAAGTCACCAACTACAAAAGCACATTACTAATAGTGCTGTCCTGGGTTTTTTGTCTGTTTTTGTTTTTGTTTTTATGTGCTGAAAGTCTTCCCTGGAATGCATCTTGTGATGGGAAACCAGTAAGCCACTTTTACGTTCTCATTGATCTGAATATGTTTCCTATGACTAGTGTATGTATAAAAATTCCTTAGCATAGTCTAAATCATCTCGAACACAGAACATAAAACCTGTCTTTGTTGTCTTCTCCTTGGAGCCTAGGGTTATGGGAAGGGCAGCCAATAAGCTCAGAACAAGGGACTTCACTCCAAGGAGCTGGCTCCATACAATGAGGCCGAAAGCAAATCCCACGCACGCATTATAAAGACACTCTTTCAGTAAAAGTGACAAATGCTAACAGTCTAGTTTTACTGAAACTGTGACACGAAATGGCTAGAGTTTCCCACACAATCTTATTTTTCAGTGTTTTCCATTCCAAGATAAGGACCTTAAAACAAAAGCAATTATTTTGGTATGTGTCACAGTTAAAAGGCATATCAGCTCTGGTTGAGACAGAGGCTCTCTGCTGCCTGGTAACTGCTCAGATAGCAGAAGAGATGTTCAAAATCCCAGGAAAACAAGAAGCCTAGATTTCCCACAAGGTCATAACTGACAGGGAAGAAAAAGTCACAGAAACGCTGGCGATGTCAGATTCAAGGAGCTGCAGTCCTGCTGTTGTCAAGAATCCAGGGGATTCTGTATAAAGGATGAGCCTGTTTAGTGCTTTGACTATGAACTTTATTATGAAAGGATCTTTGGACCAATTGGAGATGAGACAATAATGAATTTCGTAAAATGAAAGGGACCTCAGAAGTCCACCTGACCTATCCTCCAACCGTCAGTGATTCCACTTGATTGTATATTTTGGGATGTCAAAAAAAAAAAAAGTAAATTAAACAAACCTCAGTAATCTACTCATAGACTCAAGTGTAGATGTTCTACCAGAGGAAATAACATTCAATTACAAAGTACCTAAGAATGCCAAGGTACTTCAGATTTGATTATTATGAGGGTCAAAGAATGCTTCTGACAGACACAGTGATCTCTAATTCATAATTTGTCCTCATACATAGAATCCTTCTCAGTGACAGCACACAGCTTTACCTTAGCTAACAGATCCCCAGCCAGACTGTGTCAGACACACAATCACATGTGGAGCCGTAGACACCCAATGTTAAAACATAGAAAGATGGAAATAGCAATCAGGATTTAGAAAGTCTGCCTTCTGCCTTTATCTTCAGTGCATTTTCTCTGTCTGATTCTCAATAATTTATAATGTATCCCACCTCTTTTTTTTCCTCATCAGTAAACTGAGATAAAAGTATTGAGGAGGGTTCTTGTGAGGGTACAATTAATAGATGTGAAAGCCTTTGAAGAAAATCAAGTGGACATCGAAGTGAATTTCTTTGCTAGGATTTTTAGTGTCGTAGTTAGTGAGGGTCCCAAACCTGCAAAAGGAAACTGCCAGACCTACTATGCCCTCTGCTCACATGGGATCGTTCTGTCCTTACCTCCCCAACATGCCCTCAGCCCTCGAACACCTCCTTTGATCAAAGGCACCATGAAGAGGAGCCTCCCAATTCAGAATCTTTGCCAACAACCCTTTTCTTTTACTTTGTGGTGATTGTGACCACACAACCCCTTGTTCACAACATTCACTCTAGCTTAGGCAGTATCTTTTTACATGGAAAAAAATGAACATAACTCATTTTTGCATTCTCTTTATTGCCTCACATCATGTTTGGGTGTCTTTTCCTTCAGATTTTTAAGAAGTTTTTTTTTTTAAAAAAAAAATCATATTTTAGTTAATTTTATTTAATCACCAGCACCTAAACCAATGACTTAAAAATGCTCAATAAATGTATACTGAATCAAGTATTGACATTTTTCAAATTATACCTTCTTTCTCTTTCCATGTTAACTCAAGAAAATTTATCTTCTGTCTCTATTCCGCCCAGATGTGTCTATGAGTAAAAAATAACAGTAATCTTGCCTGACAAGTATCAGAGATATGCTGGTGATGAGTTTCATCAAGAAAAGGAAAGATAATCAGAAGGCAAATTAGACATAAAAATGAACAGTTCAGACTGTCAGGTAACCTAACGGGACTCAACAAGAATTTTTACCAGTTATTATAGCCTACATCAGGGAATAGTGTATACAAATAAATAATCAGAGGAGAAGGAAACAATAACATGTCCACACACATCCACGATGGATGCTTAACACATGAAAAACAAATTGAGTAAATAAATTCCCAAGAAAATATCACTATGATAGCATGACAAAATTCTACATATCTAATTAAAATTCTTATTTCCAGCTTATAAAAATCAAAAGAACATGACTTTAAGACCATTCATGATCTTTATTTGTAGTAAAACTACTAATAAAGACACAATCCATTAGGTTTTTCTAATAACATAAAGGCCAATGCAGTACATTACAATTTAGAAAAAAGAAGAGAAAAAACAATGTTTGAAAACCCAACATGTTTCCCTGTATAAGATAGTAAAAGTTCCATAATTCACTCTTCTCTTTTTTGCCTTTACGTGGATGGTTCAGAGCAAAATCCAGGGCTCCAATATCATAGCTGTCCTAATCTAGGTTCTGATATAATTATCCTTTCCTCCCTTTAATAGTTTCAAGGTTTCATTTCACTCAAGGTTTCATTTTGTCTGTATCACATAATGTAAAATATCTTAAAGTTATTTTGGAAATAAGTAGGGCATAATAAATGCATGAATGAATCATTAAAATTTGCAAATATACTGATTACATTGCAATATAGAAACACATTAACAGAATAAAGTTAAGTCAATAATAAATATAAAACAAATATTAGAAGCTAATCTGAATGGATAATATTAGTAGCTAACCCTTACTGAGTTTTTACTCTATCTCAGACATTGTTACATGCATTTCACATTTTATTGTACCAGTGAATGATGACAACTACCCTTTAACATAGGTATCAGCAGCCCCCACTTCTTATCTATCAATGACAAACCTGAGGCCCAGAGAAGTAATCTGTCCAAAACCATAGCTTACAGGCTACACGTATATAATTTTAAATGTAGTTTTATTTACTTATCAGAGCTTATACTCATAATAATAATATTCATAAAATAAATGCATATTGAATTTAACTTATGAAGCTGATGGAAAAATCAAGCCATTCTTTTCATCTTTGACTATATTTATTAATATTAACATGTTTAAATTTATTAATACCTCAATAGTATTGTTTTCTATTATTTCAGTCACAATACTACAGATGAGTGATGTAGCTAAAATTAATTTGGGGTGGAGACACATTTAGCTTATAATTACAACTAACTAACGGTAATTTTCTTCATTAAAAAACTCATGAAAACATAGGGAGATGTAATGCTAGAACAACCACAGGAAGCTAAAACTATTGCTAACCTGTCTGTCATAGCTTAGAATAATTAGTATAGCCTCGCTGAGACATGAGGTCTGAATTTCAGGGTCAAGAAAATACAAGTCAGGTGTTCAAATACTCCAGAGAGACTGCTGCAAAAGGAAATGTGTAGATTCGCCAGGTACAAGGGGACTGATTTGCAGATCACCTGGATTTATATCATGTTTTTATCACTTCCTTTCTCCTTACATTAATACCTCTTCTCTCTCCAGTCCCCATAAATTCAACAAGGTCAGAGATACTGCGTCTTGAAATGTGAAGTCAGCAGTAAGTATGTGTGAAGAAGTAAGAGTTTTACTGTGGTTCAGTGTAGTGTTCTGGTTTTGATTTTTATCTTTTTTTTTCAAATAATTCTTTCTGACAAGGAAAAATTCCACACTGCTTATTTCAAATTATTATAGGAATAAATATGCTTTAATAAAATCAGACAATCAGTGGAAGCAGGTGATCCTTCCTTGAACCACAAGAGACTCATCACATGAGTAACAGCTAGACACTAGACAGCTGGACAGCTGTTTCTTCTCACATACGTTAATGTATGTATGTATGTGTGTGTGTATATTACTGTGTATGGGTTATAAAGAAATGTACCAACATATTAAGAGTCATTTCTTATAAATGGAAAAATGGGAGCTTTTGTGTTCTTTATATGATCCTATTTCCATGTTTTCTAAAATGAGGCTGTAGTCATTTTACAATAAAACTGTATAAAAAATTTTGGAGGAAATCAGGATATTAAACACTTTCATATTATTAATTCTGTGAGAAGGGAAATACTCCAACATTATAGTCAGCTGACAAAATTCTGCAGAACAAACCATTTAAGACCATTTAAAAGCTGGTGGCTAATTCAATTCTGGTTAATAAAAAAGTGCCATAGGCAGAAAATCAATTCTCAAACACAAGGACGTGTGATACTCAAAGATGTTTAACATGACTTAATATCCTTTTGATAATTTGAAAGGCGATCCAAAATCTCATGGTGACTCATGGTCATAACAAATTCCCATTGACCATGTGTCTCAAGTAAGCCTGGTTATTTGAGTTTTCGTTTTTACATTCTTAATGAAAGGGACTTAGCTTTGTATGTTTATCAATTAGCATATTATAAATATATGAATTCAGACTGTAAGATTTTGATGTCGAGCCTTAGCTTTCTCACACCACAGTTAAGTACTTGAATAAATCTGCAACTGTTTCCTCAGTTCTCTACATTCCCAGTTAAAAATGGGAACTCACAGCGGTCTTGTACAAGTTCGTGACAGTAACTCTTTAGTTGGAATGAATTCTGGGTGAGTTTTAAAATACTACAAATAAATGAAGAAAGGGCCCAACAGTCAAGATATCAGGCTTTATATGTTCAGTCGAAATTCAATACTTGCTAAATCTCATTGAATTGAAAGACATTAACCAACTCTTTCCATCACTTTCCCACTCCACCCCCACTCCCTCCACTAATTAGTAGTTTTTGTTCACAAATGTTTAAAATTCTTTTAGGCAGCTACCTGTAGCTTTCCCAAGCAGTTCAACTCATTTCTCTTTTATAATTTAAACAATTATCGTGCTAAGAATAGACAAGATGAAATAAGGACCAGCAGCTCAGCCTACCATCTTATAACCCTAAACTCTGAACTGGAAAGGACATGAGAAATTATTTAGACTTATCTGTCCTACCCCTGTCTCCCCGAATGCCACAATCAATTGACACATTTGGCTTCATTAATTCTAGGTCTTCAACAGCCTGTCACTCAAAGCTATACATTTTCTACCTGAAGGAGAGAAAGGGTGAGAAGCAGATTCACTCCGGCTCAGTTACCAGCTGTTCCCAAGGAAACAGTGCTTAGGGCAAGAAGCCATGGCCAGTAAAGCGACTCCTTTCTGAAGCATTCCCTCCAGCCTGCCTCCTATCAAGCTCCAGTTTATGTCAACAGCTTCCTGCACACTGAGCTGCACCTTATATGCTGGAACTGTATTCATACTTACTCCCTTTGAAGGTGTGTTTGTGGACAGTCTATCCAGAAGTGGGCTCTACCTTCCTGATCCTACCCATCCCTCGGGAGACAGGAATTCTTTCCTTTTCTCCGATTGACAGCAATCTGTCCTGCTCATGCACTGCTATATTTTTGTGTAATTGCATTATCTCTGTAAGCTTGGTCCACAAATGGTGTTGGTACAGATTAAAGGAAGTAGTATTTCTATAGTGCTATTTTTGCAAATAGCTTCCACTGGTATAGTCTCCATCCACCTTCGAGACAACCATGAAGTATCATTCACAGTGATTCCCATTTAACAGAAGAAGAGAAGAGAGTGAGTCTCAGGTTTTGTGCATAAGGACATCATCTAAATAGTGTCAAAACAGAGTACAGAACCCAAATAAAGGCAACACCACTTTCTTTCAAAATCCTAGAAATACCTGTAATAATGTAATGAGCATTTTCTTCCCCTACCGATACCCCAAATCCTAAAGCATTTGGCATACATTCAGTGTTCCCAACTAGTATGTTTTCATTCAGTCATGAGAATGTGGCAAAAGGCAGTAATAAAAAGATCAGTGCTAACCTTTAGTGAGTGCTTTGGGCTTCTAACACGATACTGAATAGTCTCATACAGAATCATATTTGATCTCAACACTCTAAGTGTGGGTACTATTATTTCTCTCATTTTATAAATTTCTATACATTTCCCTCATTTTTCAAGCTCCCAAGCCTAACAAGTTGCAGAGACAGTATTCAAATCTAACCTGCTTGATTCCAGAATCCATAACTCAGCCACCACCTTCTCATTATAATGAAAACATATTTCTTAATCTTCAAAAAGGAAGTTCTCAATCCTTAAAGAAACTGCTTCTTTGAAGAGAAGTGGAAATGTTAATGGTCATTAATATTTTTATGACTCTCCCCCCAAGTCTTAAGTTTGCATCAAATCAGCTTAGAAGATTCCTTTTCTCATTTTGTCTGAAACTGAGAGGGCATATGTCCACCCCTGGGGTTCCAAGCATCATGAATATTTCCAGTGCCATTTAGCCATGAAATAGCTCCTACATTTCACTCTGGCATTGTCTCTGTACCCTGTGTTCCAAAGAGCCTCAAATCCCTTCAGGCAGAAAACTACTCTCTAAGTTGCTACCACATTCATTATCCTTCAATCACTTTACCAAATAAAAATGTTTTTGAGGGAAATGAGAATGTGTTATGCAAATCATGAGGAAACTTGTAAATATGACTTAGTATCTTTAGTCTCCCTTTTCAAAGATAACAACAGTCTGAAAGTGAAAAGCCAGCCATCTGCTACAAGGCTCCACAAATGAATTTATTGCCCTGGACACTGAAGACCCAAGGCTAGAGAGAAATGAAGTTCAATGATCAAAAGTCGTTTAGTTATTGTTGATTAAACCTTGACTCTTACATCATATGATTCAAAATGCCCACTCTGTTATAATAATTTAATCATTTTGATTATTTTCTCAATACTGCTGAATTTTTCCTAGGGAAGAAACCCAAAACAGGACTGGGTCCTCTATTACAGATTAAGAGAAGAAAAAAAGGGGGAGAATAAATAGTGTGTTCCCAACCATATAAGTAGAGGGAAAGGAGAAACGACAGGTGTTGAATCATCACCACTGGGATATGAAAAATCCTGTTTCTGGCCATAGCTGGGCCTTCTGTAACATAATCTTGCTTACTTCATTAGCGAGTCCTAATATTAAAAGTTTTGGGTTCACACAGGAAAGTTCTAACACTGCATTAGACGCACCTCTTTGCTAGGCTGAGAAAGAAACTCAAAATCATTCTGGAGAGAAGGCCACGGCAGGGATTTCAGCTGTGGGATTTTGAGGTCATTCTTCCTGGCTTCTGCCATTCATGGACTCATCTGTTCTCCTAACATAGCCTGCCTTCTCTCCTACTACTAAATGACAGTTTCCCTAGATCCGAATCCAGCAGAAAAGTGGCAAGTCGGTTTTCCCGGGCAATCAGCTGCTGGCTGGCCCACTTGGATGACCATCTTCTGATTCTTGCCCAGTGGTCTCGGAGAAGGCCATCCTGGCCTCCTACACTTGTGCCTTCTGCAGGGTGCTAGTCAGAAACATTTCCTTTGGAACAGGGTATCAATTTGTCTAGCACTTCTAAACATCTTAGTATAATTTTTGCATGCACATAGCCTTATTAATAAGATTTATGAAATGCTGTGTGCTTTTCAGGCAGAGCAGGTGTGAAATTTGGTTCGTAAACACAGTTTTGTAGAACTATGAGCTTCCTTACTTTATACAAGATTTAATTTATCCGTTAAGACAGGCATGTAACATGGTTCCTAAAAGCAACTGGGATCAAACTGTTTCGGGGTTGAATGCCTGTTCACTCAATTATTCACTGTGTTACCTTGGACAGCCCACTCCCCATGTCTGTGATCCTCACTCATTTTCCCCATTAGTAAAATGGAGATAATAAAGAGTGCCTACTTCATGGAGTTGTGAGGATTAAATAAAGCAGTGTGCGTAAGATGATTAGAAAATGCCTGGCACATTAAGAGTACTATCTTCAGCATTGGCTGTGATGATGACAATGATGATGATGATGGTTCTAAGCCCCTATCCCACAAAGCTGTCAAAAGGAAGACAAAAGAAGAAATGCTAGCTCTCTACTGCCTCCATGGCAAGCCTGGCACAGAGCAGCTTAGCTAGCTCTCTTCACACTCCCATCTCTCACTCCCTGTCCGAAGGCTTCACACTATCACAAAGGTACTGCCAGGGAACAGGGCAAGGACTGTTTTGCTTTTGGTAACTGTAATCCTCCTCCCCTCCTGAGCTTTGAGGAATGTCTTTCTAATCTGCTCTGGGGAAGCCTGTGATCACAAATCCTGAGTCTACTCTGGGCTCGGGCTTTTGGAAAGATAGGCCAGGAAGATTTGTAAACCACATCCATCATCATTCCCACCAATTTCCTCACTGAGACAACGGAGCAGTAAGCACACTACTTGCTTGAATCTGGTGAAGCGGTAGAAGACAACAAGAAGGAAAAATGGCTAATTCCTCAAGATATCATCAAGCCATACATGCACTATATCAGTTAAATCCTATAACAAATCACTGAGATCTAAGTACAAAAGTGGTTAATATTTGTCTAAAAGTTATGTAACAAGTAAGTATTTGAACAAATATTACTTTAGGCGTAAGTCAGTCTGACTCTAAAACTTGACTTTTTTTTTTCTCCCTCCTTAGAAAGCTCACTATGCTCTTGGGGACCGGGGGTATCCCCCAAACACAACAATAATGAATTATATAAGAAACTTGGCTGGTGAGAGAACACACTGCCAGCAGATTCCCAATAGTCCCCGAAGCACATACCTGCTATTTTGTTGTTGATTCTGTGCCTTCCTGACTATAAACCGAGTTCTCAATCTAAAGAGTGTCTTGAATTCGTTTTGACATTGTAAGTATAGCCACTGACTGCATAAGCACCTCTGGACGAGCTCAGCCTTCCCCAGCTGAGAGGATCCTCCAGTGTGACCCTGGCAGGATCTGACCTGGGGAAGGGGAAGTAGTTACAAAACTGCAAGATGTCTATGCTGACCACACTTGCATCCCTCTCATTTTCAAGTTTCTAGAATTCCATTGCCGATTCAATTTTTCAAATCATGTGTCTATCCCTAAAAATCTCTTTGAAATTAGATAGATTAATCAGTCTTTGTTGGTAAGAGGAAAGAGTACAGAATTCAAACCATATCTTAGGCAATGATTTGCTCCTTCAATGTGAAGGACCAATTTTTATCAACTGCTTCTTTTAAAAAATTATTAAATGAGATATAATTAACATATTCCAAAACTCACCATTTTAAAGCATGCAATGCAAAGGGTTTTAGTATTTACAGAGTTGTGCAGCCATGATCACTTTCTAATTCCAGAACATTTTCATCACCGTGAAAGAAACCACATGCCCCTTATCAGTCATTCCCCATTCTCCTCACTTCCAAGACACTAATTTATTTTCTGTCCCTATGCACTAGGGAATTGCCTATTCTGGAGAGTTCATTCAAATTAAATCATACAGTATGCAGCCTTTTTGTGTCTGGTTTCTTTCACTTAGCATAATGTTTTAAGGTTCATCCATACTGTAGCAGGCATCAGTACTTCATTCCTTTTTATGGTCGAATAATATTCCAAAGCACAGATGGACTTTATTTTGTTTATTCATTTACCAGTTGGTTGATACTTGGGTGTCTCCATATTCTGGCAAGTAGGGATAATGCTGTTACAAACATTGATGTAGAATTTTTTGTGTGTGAATATGTGTTTTCAATTCTTTGGAGTCTATACCTAGGAATGGCATTGCTGGGTCACACAGCAACTCTATGCTTAGCTTTTTGAGGAACTTCCTAACTTTTCCACAGTGGCTGCACCATTTTACACTCTCCCTTAACTGCCTCCTTCCTCACTCTGAGAGAATAAGAGTTAATGAAAAATAACAGAGCAGAATTGCAGAAATTAAAACCTCCATTTTGAGCACTTATCCTCCACTTAAAGCATTTTCCCCAAGGCTTCCTAGTGTGTTCAGATTTGGTGGCTGCAAAATCAAAGTTCAAGAAAGACAAATAATTTACTTCCCCCTCATCATTTTTTAAAATGTCTTTTCTTCAATCCACTCTACCAAATCTAATAGGGCATGAATAATACAGGAAAATAATACATGATTTGTATGATTGCATGGATGGGTGGAAAATTCTCAAAAAATGATCATTATGACTTATTTAATGATTATATTACTGAATATTTTCAAGAACCTAATTCATATCTATGTTTGGATATAAATATGTTCACAAATATATAAATTTAAATATATATTTATCCTGTGAATATATACTATATAAGGAGAGTAATAGAATCTTCCATGATCATTTCAGGAGAGGTAAGATATCTCAAAAAAAAAAAAAGTCCCATAAATGAGGCTTGTTATTGACCAGGAAATTTTCACTTAGCATCTACTGAGCGTTAACACTGAATAATGCAAAGATGCAAAATGTAAACTTTTGCTTTGGCTTTTTCCAGTCTGAGGTTGGACACACTGGAAGGACCAGCAACACTCAGAATCACAGTCCATCTGGCTAAGAATCATGCTGCCAAAAGAGGGAGCACAAACCTTGGCAGGGAGGAGGAGCTGTTCTCCCTAACTTCAGCCTCAAGGGCAGGAAATATCCTGGTAGATTTTTATGTGGTTATTTTTATTTATGTTCATTCCCAAAATAATTCTTGGGCTTTTTTAAAAAAAAATCAATCTATATTTTCTCCCCAAATAACCCCACTGCAACAGTATTTCTTGAGTTTTTATAGGTCAAGGCTCCATTTTTAAAAAAAACCTAGGGAAAGGAAAAGCCTCTCCTTCAAAAAGTTTTCATGCACTCAACTTGCCCACACAAGTATGAGAGATTGTATGAACCCCTCTGGAAGAATCTAGTGAACTCCCACAGGGACACCCGTGTTAGAGCGAGTCCTTTCACCTCTGTGGAACTTGCTACGTGGAAGAAAACATCCTCTACAGTCGTTAACGTTCAGATGATAAATGTATAATATTTTCATTTAAGTAGCGTGAAGGGCACAGCAGCCCTGGAAAAACTGTTCCTCCAGATTAATCTACTCCCTTCGATCTAAGAACTGTACATTAGCAAGCCATCACCTAATTTGCATTTTGCCAGTTGGTACTCACTCTGGCACTATTAACAAAGACTGGTCCTAACACAGGCATCACTCAGCCCACTCACCAGACAGAAACCACAACACTTATTTTGACAGAGTTTAAAAAGAATTGTTCACTAGGTATAAAATTGTTAACTAGGTAACCGACCGACTCTGTCAAAAAAAAGAACTGAAAAGGATCATGGGGGTTGTAATTGCAGAAAGCGGAGGGGGAAATGGGAAGAGGTTGCAACTACCCAAACTTAGAAACTCTGACCTATGATGAACGGATGATCTTGGCTCCTGCGGGGTCTCTGAGCGGGCATGATAAGGTAGGTTCTTTGAGCATCGTTAAAACCGCTGCAGCTACAGGGAAGCCTCTCCTGTTGCCCAGGTAGTGAAGTGCCAGAGTGATGGAAACAATAGGAGCCCAAAGGAGGCCGAGGAGAGTCCTTATTTCTCCAACTTTGCAGTTTTTCTTCAGCGCCCTCTATGGGCAGAGCCTAACTTGGCGCCTCCAGGGGCAGCAGGAAGGCAGTTAAGGAAGGTCCAGTTTCAGCCTCGCAAAATCAAGTACAGAGCGGTGAGTTTAGAACCGATAACTGGCAAGCCAAATTCTCTCAGTGAGAGTCCCAAGATTTATTTTGTGATTTTCAGATGAGTTAAACAAGCTTCTATCTACCTGACCTATACAGGTGCCTTAGAATGCCCACACTAACATCATGCATTGAGTGTCAGCTACATGCTAAAGAGGGTGGTGATTTAGTCAGTCATCTGCACTTTCATTTAATCTCCATAGCACGGATTCCCCTCCCTTTCTCTCTCTTGCTCTCACCCTTGCTCTCTCTCCCTGTGTGCATACATATGTATATACATTGAGAACGAGAGACATGTATACGTATACAGATATATGTATAGAAAGACAAAGAGAGAAAAGTGAGAGCACTTAATATGGCATGATGAGAGAGACAGGAAGAAATGAAGGCACATGCATTACTTATAACAACTCTCGAGGTCTACTGTAATACTCATTTCTAGATAAAACAAAATAGCAACAACAAAAAAAGGGAACTAGCAAGATTAGGAACATTTAAAGAATTGCTCCAGAAGCCACATCTAGATCTGATGGTCAGCCCTGTGCTCTTAACTACTCTGTCAATTCTACTATCCAAAGCCAGGAAGGGAAACACCAGGTCTCTGTCTAAGAGGTCACTTCCCCAGTAGGGCGCTCAGCGATGTTCGGTGACACTGACACAGAGGCTCCGTGTGCCCCAAGGCTGCAGGGTTACTCGAGTTCAGTGGGCTGAGGAAACACCAGGACACTCTGTCTGGCTGACGCCTGCCGTGCTCCTGCAAAAACCCATTCACTGTAGGGTCTCAATTACTTTTAATTACAATGAGCTACTGCTTCAATTACATGTAGCACAGATATTCTTATATAATTCTTCCCTAAGGATAGCACTTTAAACAGAGAAAAGATTTGGAGAGATGGGATCAGCTAAGGCGGAAAGGCCATGAATAAAAGGGTAAAGAGGTGCAACTAATTTTCTAAGGTGCATTCACCTGACGTTTACAGTTCTTTAAAAATGCAACAGAAAACACAGCAAAACTCTGAAAAAATCTCCATAGGCATCCACTCAATGCATGTATTGAATACAAATTCTTATTCAGCACCGATAATTTGCCAACCAGAGATGAGTAAGGTTTGGCCATTATCCTTAAGGAGCTTGCAGTCCAGTTGAGGGTAAGGCCATGAATTCAATAACCACTAATATTGGTTGAATATTAATACCTGCCAGTCACTCTTCAAAGTGCCTAATATGTACTAACTAACTGAATACTCACAACAGCTTATAAAGCAGATATTCTTAGTATCTTCATTTCACAGATAAGGAAACTGAAGCACAAGAGAATTTAAGCCACTTTGCCCAAGTCACATAGCTAATAGATGGTGGAGGCAGCATTTCATTCCAGGCATTCTAACTCCAAATCCTCTGTGTTTACCTAACCAAACTGGCTCTTGTAATAACAATAAAGAAATATTAAATGCTTTATAGCACAATGGACACTTAGAGGTGAGACATGTGACCAGAGAAGGTTACATAGAGAAGATAACATTTAATCTGGGCTTGGAGATCTTTTAAATAAGATGCATCCTATGACAGAATTGTTGTCACTGTTACCATTGATAATGGTAGATCATATTTATTGTTTACTATTTGGGAGGCAGTAGATATTTAAGGCACAGTTATCCAAAAATGGGGTAGTATACATCTGTAAAAATCAATCCTTACTGAATACATTCACCTAGAAGAAATCTTCAAAATAATTACTGGGGATTTCATAAACAGTAAAGTTTTATAACTAATCATATTATACTGAATTTTATATATTAAAATAGAAGGCTTGAGGTTTTGATGTCACAAGCCAGAAATGGTGACTCTTCAATTAACTTTAATTTAAGAAAGCTGTCTTCTTATTAGAAAGCAGCATGGTGCCGTGGAGAGAGTTCAGAAGAGGCAGGGTTTGCTTTGGATCCCCAGTCCTGTGTGATGGGGTATAAGTGCCCTGACCTCTCTGGACCTTAGTTTCTTCATCTGCAAAGTGGAATCAATGCCTTCTTTAGAGTAAATGTTCTTGGCACCAAGGATGGCACAGAGAACTGAATAAACATTACCACCCTACAGAAGCAAGGTTAATACTCTCTCCCGTAAATCATGATTGTCAGAAATCTCCAAATTCACAAAGACTTAACACTCCTTCTGAGCCCTGAATTGCTCCATTCATATGTCTCTGAAGTTGCACACTTCTTATGCATAGCTTCACATACAAATGATCTACCTCTCCACTATTCAGGAAGATTCTATTTGTTATACAGAGAGCAACTTTTGCATTAGGTGGAGAACTCAGTAAAATCTGTCCTCAAACCATTCTTGTTTCTATACAAATCAACATGGTGGATGTGTTCTGATTCGAAAAAAAAGCCTCAGTTGAATTCAATATTTCCTTCCTTAATATCCCCACAATTTCCATTTTCTGGCTAAGACTTTCTTAGAGGGCTTTACATTCACTTTATTATTGTCACCAGCCACATCAGCTGACTTTCTTCTGATGCCATGTTTTCATAAAGAAACAAAGCTTTATTACTTCAAAACGGTGGCGCCACCAGGAAGAAAAACTGAGGAGGTGGCAAATACCTGGACTCACTAATGAACTAAGTGACTTGCTGTACAGGGTCTGAAATCCAACTGCTAACGTGGAAGAAATGACAAAGCATCTCAGATCATCAGCCTCTGACAGCCGCCCAGACGTTAATGACATTGTGAATATCGAAGTCTCTGGCTAGGTTTTTGACATTGTTTAGCAAAACATCAGGACTGTGAGATACTCTGAAAAACTTGCCTGTAGTGAAATTAGCTTAGCAACATAGTCTCCTTGGTGATTCACTGTGCACACCAGCATATTAAACTCTCTAAAGTCCTACAGTCAAGAAATCTATTTACTATTGCATAAGCCAGCAAATCCCAAACATATTTGACTATGGAAGCCCTTTTAACATTCTTGTTAACACATTAACGGTCTGGTCTGCAGCCCTGATACTTCTCTTAGCAATCTCTTTTAAACAATAAGCATAGTACCCCAATAATCACAAAACTAGCTGAGCCCAGTGTAACATACAACATTTGAACAAAGTTTACTTCCTTCTTTCAACAAATATTTACTAATAATTAATATACAAAGTTGTTTAATCACATGGTTCAGTCTCAGCATAATTCCTTCTCCTGTTCTCAGAGTCCACACTTCAAGAGCCCAGTGATGGAGCTTTTGAGAAAGCCACATGCAGCTATTTTGAGGAAACAGGTACATATTTCACTTGGGCTCACATGGAAGTGAACATCACGGTGAGGTGGACCCTTCGAGGTGTCTCCTGGATCTGATCTTTCTGATTGTTCCAATGATAGCTGTTACTCCACTCCTAACCCCGAATCCATTTCTCACAATACTGGAGGTGTCTAGGGACTTTGCAATGAATGAAACATTTTCATTATGAGAAGAGTTAGTGTGTTTATTCACTATATTTAACGCCTTTGTGATAAATCAGTCCACCTCGCCACTCACATCTGACATACATCCTTTATCTGTTAGGCTTTTTCAAGATGAAAGTGGTGTGTTGATGACGTGCATCTGTTACTCTGAATGACTCTGCCTCAGAGGGAGTTGCCCTATGTTTTCATTCCCAATTTTTCTCCTCTTCCTTCATACTTTCTGTCTCCACTGAGCCAGAGCTTCACATGTTCCTGTTTCATTTTTCCCCTCTGATGTTTTATTAGTTTTTCTCCTTTGGTGTCTCTGAGGTCCTATATGTAGTGTGGCCTATGGTGCCAGTCTTGACCACACTTGAACACTTCAGTGAGGTAATTAAATTCCCCAAATTGAATACTGTTTTAATAAATATTTTTAGTTCCAATTCGGTGACATGATGACTGTTACCTGTTGTATGAATTCTAAACTCAGTCTCAAAATGTTTAAAACATCCATACCATAACATCATACCATTCTTATAAACTTACTACTTATCTACCCCTAAGGATTGTCAAACTTATAAATCAGCATGCATAGTTTCAAGATGGTATTTTCTAGATGCTTCCATGAAAAAAAGTGCAAGATGAACCTTAGGAAAATAGAAAACAAAGATGATCATAAAATAAAAAACAGACTAGCTGTACCCAGCATAACAGGCAGTTGTTAATAACTGCTGGTGTTCATTATTATAAAACAAGCATTGTATTAAGCATTTCACATACCAGGCCTCATTTAATCCTTACAACAGTGTCTTATGTGGGAAACCATTAATAAATGCTGTTTTACAGTTAAGAGAAATAAAACACAGAGGAGCTGAATAACTGGATCAAGTCCACACTGATATGAAACACTGAGCCAGGTCTCAAACTCGATCTCTCTGACTGTTACGGAAACTGACAGGCCAGTCAAGAAACAAGCACCACTCGGAGGGTTGGAGTACTCAGATGTATTACGCCGGCGGGCTTAGAGGGGCTTCTGCTCCGAAGCTCTGAGCACCTCCAAGATGTGCGCATGAGGTTTTATAGGGTAAAGTACAAGCTTGGGGTATTCGGCCAATAGGAATGGAACAGCTTTAGCAGCATTATCATCACAAAAGTGGGGGCGGGGAGGCAGCAAACCAACATTCCAAAGCCAGATATGTATCTTTGAAAACCCAGCTGGCTAGCAAAAGACATGAACAGCAAACCAACACTAATTAACTTAGATTTACAAGTTAGTCCAGCAGAACTCAGATCAGTATTTCGATACTTAGATTTGTGAGTTATCTTGTTAGCCCGGCCCAGCTTTTCCTTCACATAACTACAGAGTTTTCCCTCTTAAACACTAGGCTTCCCTTTGCTGACTCCAGAAAATGACAATAGACTCTCTGTAGGCAACATATAACAAGCGGAAAGGAAGGGATTTAGATGAGAAAAAGTGCCTATTAGGGGAGAAGGGAACATTTAGGAAGAGAGTTAGGTGAGAATTTAGGAAGAGAATTAGGGTGAGAATTTAGGAAATCAGATAAGTCCTTTTCACTAATTTTTGCAATTCCAAACCAGCACTTAATGTCTGGGAAACTCAGGGTTCCCATCTGTTAAATGGAACTGCTATTCCTTGATCACTTACAATCAATATAAAGTGTTACATGAGTTAAAGGGGATCTGAAAATTTTAGAGGAAGCCCAATATATAAGTTTTGAAGTGTCTCTCCTATGTGAGGTACAACATTAAATACTATCATAAAATGCTTTGGGACATTGGTTCTGTTTTCATTAATTCACCAACAAAACCTTCCACTCTACCAATGTTAACTTGGCTGAGAAGAAGGCCACTGTGTTAAATAATTTACAGCCAGGAAAAGGGAGGGTTCCACCCTGGAAGAGTGGAAATGCTTGGGATAAAAAAAATACCAATTCAATTCACTATAGTTCTAGTTCAGCTTGCGGGGAATTCAAAACAAGATTAGAAAGGAGAAGGTAATTTATCACCCAAGGGAGGAGAGCCTGTCTTTGACATTGAATTATGGGGGAGGGACTTTGCATGTGAATTCTTTCTGCATAACAGTCTTGCCCAGATCCCAGACTGAAGTGATCTCTGGTGATGAAAACAATTCCACAAATAATTAATGCCTTTAGTCTGGACACACCTCTCCCATTCAGTCCAGCTCCCTAGCACTCCCTCAGCACCCAATCCTCTTGCACAAGCTGCTCTTTGCATTTTTCTCCACTGTCTCTGTTTGGGAAACTCTTCACATTTTGAATGGCCTAAACCTTTGTCCTGGATCATTCTTCTAGGACCAGCATTGAGCACCGGGCATCCCTCTCTTCGGAGTTTCCAAAGCTCAACATCCCACATCTCATAATTTAGCATGGAACAACTGTAAGATCATTTATTGTTTTATTTATGTAGAGTACTCTCTGAAACTCACCTTAAAGTCACTGAGCCCAGTTGCCACATTTTACTATACTGTATTCCTCAGGAAATACATAAAAGGCACTCAAGAGGCTAACTGATTAAAGATGGTAGTGAGATCATAAGGGAATACCCTGAAGGTGATAATGCCTCTGACTAAATATAGAATTGTCACCATTCTTTGGAAGCATTCCATAGGTGTGCCAACACAGATCCTATCAGGTATTGGGTCACTGATAGTAAGCAACTAAGAACTACACATTTTTAAATATCCACACTCTGTAACGTTGGTTAGAGTGGTGAGTCAGCTTTCCTTGATGCCCCACCAGATCTTAGCACTTATTCCTGAAGGAGCTATCAAGTTAGTGGACCACTTGCTCCAGTAACCACCATTATCAAAGATTTTTTGCTACATATTTTGGTGTAAGGCAAGAATGGGGAAAGAGAAAGTTTGCTGGATGTTGGGATGTTGGCAAATTAACCCTCCAAAAAAGCTATGCCCTCAAATTCTAGAAAATGGGTAATAAAAATTTGAGGCAAGAGATTCTCCAGAAACAAACTGTGAAGGTCCTGCATGAGAAACTCATTCCAATCTGACTAGCATCCTTGGTGGAGTGACAACTCCGTGTAAGTCAGCACAGATGCCACGCAAACATCGCCAAAGGAAGAACTCAGAGCTGACACAAAACCTGGATTTACTGGCTAATAATGAAGGTCTTGGACAGACCCCAGCTCCTGCCTTTGGCTGGCTGACAATTTTCCTCCTGAGCTGCTCCCATCTAAAAGATTAATAAAATAAAATGTATGATAAAAACAAAGAAAGATTTAGCTCTCAAATGGTAACATAATTATGCTCATGCAATCCAAATAATTCTCACCAGCCTGAAATTCCTCAGAGACCCAACAGAATATATTACAAACACTCTGGTCGTAAAGCCCGTGTTTCCCAGCAATAAAATTGTTGCAATAAACATTTGGATTCTTTTCCATTTTTAGACTATTTTGAACAACCTGCTTCTAATGTATTTTATTAGCACCCTCAAAGTCTTCCAATGAATGGCAAAACCCCCAGTGCTTTTCTGAGTGGCTGACACTAAACAATAATGTTGTTTTTCAGTGTGTAGTCGTCCCACTGCCAAGTGAGAGCTTTCTGTTAGGTTCCTTGACACTAAATCTCTCCCGGAGATGCCTTCTGCAATCTATAGGCAATGGGTGAAATGAGATGATTTCCCTCGAACCCATGTCTTTCCAGCGTTAGCCAGAAGTGATTTTGAACACCAGCAATGCCTCCAGTTTCAAGACAACTTACTTCCTTAAATTAAAAACAAAAACAAAAACCACCAGACATATATTCTTGGACAACTGCAATTCCTTCTTGGTAATCAAGCAGCGCATCATTTTATCAAGAGCTGTGCATGTGAAGGACCTCCTGTAATCAAAATAGTAACAAATCAGAAGCGCTTTGTATGCAAGAGCTAAAAGTTGCCCCACTGCTATGATAATTAGAAAAGCAAATTTTAAAAGGTTTTATTCTTTATTCATCTTTAAAACTCAATTATTAAAACAATAAAAGTAATACACAACCTCCTAAAGTAATCATAACCTATCAGAATGGCTTCAAAAATAATATTTCAAATAAAATGTTATAGAAAATTCAAAAGGTACTGTTGGTCCCCAGGGTGCTATTCCACACTAGAACCTTCTCTCTAGTCCCCCATTTGTCCTTCATGATTATAGCTAATACACTCCCTAAGAGACAGTGTGTTAAATGCATTACACTTACCCTATCACTCAAGTCTTACAATCATATTAAGTAGTATTGATATTCTCGTTTTATAAATAAATCCACAGAGGTTCAGAGAGGTTGATCAACTTGGTCAGAAGGCTAGTAAGTACTGTAGACATGATTCAATTTCAAGTCTGTCTGATTTCAGAACCTGCAGTCCTAAGCACCCCTAAACCCTCTCTTTAACCTTTTCCTCTCTGTCCTACAGGAGGCCAATCTTATAACTTGACCACTCAGTGGATCATGCTAAAGTTAGAGAACAGCTCCTGAATCAAGTCTCAGGTCACCAAGTCACAGACTGACCCCAAATAAGACTGTCCAAGAGGAAACCATCATGTGTTTCTTCACCGGGAATGTTCTATAATTCACTGAAATAGAGTTGACTTGACTGCTTTTCATATACCATGTGAACAGTGAATGCTGGAGCATGCCGACCACTGTACTAAACCATTCTATCACTGACCCACAAGATCTGCCATTTTGAGAGCTATTTTCAATTATTGTACCTCAAGTCAGCCTCCTGTGGGTAAAAGACTTAAGAACTCAATTGCTTTCAGTGCTTTCTCTCTGTGCATAGCACCCTGTCACACTCAGAAAAGTTAATCACATTTTACGTATTGCCTGCTTAGGGCTATTATTTCATCTCTTTCTAGATGTAGCAGAGTTTTAGAGCTAGTAAATATACAAAGACACAAAGAGAAAGAGAAAATAAAACAACATATGATGAAGAGAAACACAGAATAAAAGGGAGTAACATGAATAACATCAACAAACAAAAACCAAGAGCTACTCAAAGATCACTGGCCTCATCTATGAGGTCCCAGGTCATGGGTTGTTAACATGATCCAGAAAACCACAAAGAATTCACAAAGCAAACCACAGCTGTGAGCTACCTGCACAAGGAAAAAGTAGTCAGAAAATCCTCTTGTCATCTTTCAGCTCACACAGATATAACACATATAGTTCTGTTTCTATGTCTGAGAAGAAAAAAATCTGTTTAAAACTGATTAAAAAAAAAGAGAGATTCCCCGAAAGAGACAGCAGTGTTTCCCCTGTTTCGCATGTTTGAAGCAGCACTGCCACTTCTAAATGGTCCAGTTTGTTGTGGAATTGCAGTTTTCCTTCACTTTAATTTCAGGGCTTGTTTGTTTTTTAATCATACCTGACTGCCACGAACTCTCAGAGCAAAGATTTTCCTGTTATCAAAGCGTGGTTTCCCAGCTGTCAGGACAGGGCCTTGTCTGCCCTCAAGGGCTCTGATGTGGCAATGAAATAGCCTCCCATGTTTAGAACTTAAGCTTCACTTCTCCTTAAGAGAAGCTTGTTTTAATTCTTAAATTTATTTTATTTTTTAGGCATTTTTAAGGTATACCTTTTAAAATTATATATATATTTTTCATTTTAGATATAGTTTTGTTCAAAGGTGAAGTATTTTTGTTTTGTTTTACTACACAGAGTAGTTTCTGTTTGTTTGTCTAATAAATAAGTTCTATAAAGTCCATGAGCTGATTTCCCGATGTGAGAAGGAAACTATGGGAGTCAGATGCTTGAATATTTGAAAGAGCTTCACATTATTACAAGAAAGGCTCATCTCCACCATCATTAAGGGGAACTTGGAATTTTGGTGAGTATATTTGAAGAGGAGAATATTCAAGTCTAAAGCAACATCCTATGATGTAAAACCTTGGAGAACTGTCAACCTTAGAATTCACAAGCTTCAAAATAGAATTCTGGTTCTGTTGTGTTTTTTTTTTTATGTGACTTTTCAGTGATTTTATTTCAATTGTCAGTTTGTATTTTTTCTCATATTATTATTCCAATCTCATTTCATTTGCACTTCAATTAATACCCTTTATGCCTCAGACATAGCCAATTAATGTACAAGAGTGTCACAGGTCATACTTTTCTTCCCCTACCTTCAAAAGGGCTAGTGGTGTTCATAACCATTTTATGAACTCAAGCAATCCTCCAAACCAATTACACATTTTCAGAAGATTCCCAGCCTACCCTTTGTCTTTCAAATAAGTCAGAACTATCCTAAGTGAAAGCCTTTTTTCTTCGCAAGGAGTCTACAACTTTAAAAGAGAGAGGCTGAAGGAAGTAGAGTTGCATGTGGGCACTCTAACAGACATCATTTGTGGGGGATGGGGCAACTCACGGCATTCTATTTAGATTCTGACTGCAAAGGTCATCTTGAGTTTGTACATGATACTAGCACTCCGGCTTGTGACCTTTTGCTCTGCTACTAAGCACACAGTATAAGAAAAGGTGTTGGATAGTCATCCAGGATTAGATGAATATGATACACTCTCCCATATTTTAGCTAAGAGAATTTTTTTAAATGTATACATCTAACACTGTGAAAAATAATAATAATGTGAATGTCAACAGTAGGGCAAAAAAAGGTTGTAAATGGGCAAGAACTATATTAATTCTTACTGTTAAAAGCCAAATCTTCATTTAAGTCATAGTTTGTATAATGACCACAGATGTCAGTGTGTGTGTATGTTAGTGAGAGAGAGGAGATAGAGGAAGGGAGAAAATGAAAATACTGAATTGAATTTTCTGGTGTAAACAACATAACTTGAAAAACTGAAATGTAATTTCATCTATTAATGGTCAACAATAGTCTATAAGAGAATTACAAATGCAAGCTAATCAAATACACTCTTTGGCCTCTTCATCTGAGAGACAAATGAAAGTACAGTAATGCATTATTTGATTTTATTTCTTAATTAAATTCTGCCCCTTAATGAGACTAAGTAAATGCTACAAAACCACAAATCCAATTTATTCAAAAGATATTGTGAACTTTTCTAAAAAAAATACAACTTCCAAATGATTTGGGACTCCTACTTTCTGAAACACATTGGTATTGTGGCTCTTGAGATCCAGATTACAAGTTATTAAAACATTAAGTGCTCCACCTGATGCAAACTCAAGGGCATGTAAATTTTCTACAGCTCAGTTTCTAAAACTGTGTGCTCACATCTCACCCAGTCTTGGGCCTTGATACCAATATCGGGTCTTGATGAGAGGGTTAGAGCAGCATGAAGCTCTCAAAGCCTCTGTTTTATTGAAGAGACCTCAAGTTCCAGATGCATGAAGTCTTAGAGACACAAGAGGCAAGTCCTTTAGCCTATTTCCATTTGAAAGGAGAGAGAGACACACACACAGAGACAGAGATGTCACTCCAGGTGGCTTCTCACTAGGCTTTTCTAAATCATCATATCTCACAAACTTTGAGAACCACATTGTGTGATTTTCAGGAAAGGCTGATGTGTCTTAGGTAAACCCATTTGAACACAACAACAAACAAAAGCTGGCTACAGCACTGACATATAACTGAACTGACTCAACATGAGTCTCCTCAAATGGGAGTGACTTATGCAGAGTTTAATGGTTAGTCTTCTGTAAATAAATGTGAAACGTACTTCCAAAACACAGAGAAATAATCATGATAAAAGCTCATTTTATAGTTTGTCCTTTATGGACAACTCACACTATGTTTCGTTTTATTAAACTCTTAAATAATTTATTTACTAACAACCAGTATCCTAATTAGAGACCACAATAAGGGAGGCACGATGTAACCATGGGGAAATGTGGGAGAAAAAAAATGCCAGGGGCTCTTTTGAAGAGAAATAGGGCAAGTAAATCAAGTTCCCGAGAGCATCTGCTCCATTTCCCAGCTCAGAAAATACAGAAGTTTGGCGACACCCAAACGTATGTCACATGCTGAAGATGAATCTTAAAGATTCTACTTGGCTGAACACTGCAGAAGTATAAGCAGAATCCGTTTCAACAGCTAGCTATACAGTGTTTTTCTCAGGAGGAGTCAGCAATGAGCATTTTGTATTATGCTGAAGCAATTGCATTACAGACAGTAGCACTACATTTTATAATCACTCACAGAGCAATTGGAATTTGACAATAAAACAAACCAAGGCCTTTTCCCCATTACCAAACAAATTTCTAAGCTGTATTGTTCAAAAGAAGAATGTGACTGAATAAAGACTTTCAAAGCCTGGAAGTGACTTGGGGTTTAAAGCACTTCCACAGTTGCTGTCAAAATAAGGATTTTCAAAGCTTGCTTTCACAGTGTCGAGAATTCAGGCACCGGAGAAGCATCTGAATAATCTCATATAAGCACAATACCTAGAGAGCTCATAGCTTTCTAGAGACATATAATCATTTAATAGTTTCACAATTCACACAGAAATCCTAATCCACTGTATATCATAATAAAATCCAGCCAAGACCACAAAAAATCCAAGATGCAAATCTACGGATGCAAAATTAATCCACTCTCAAACCATCAATGTGAGGAGATGATGCATTTAATGACACAGATGGATTAATTTGGGGGGGGGGAGTGAGTGGGGATGTCTAAACTCATTAAGAGAATACAATTTATAATAAATAAGAGATACTAATATAAAATAGCTTAAAATGTTGAGACATTATGAAAGTTTTATTCTAGATTTTTAATCTCTTCAAATAATACACTTATCAAACTATAAATAATACGTCAGAGTGAAAAGACCATGAATTTGGAGTCAGGTAGGTCTAGATTCAATATTTTGACTTCGTTACTTAGCTATGTGACTTTAGGTAAACTAACCAATCTCGTTTTTTTTTTTTCTTTCTTTCTTATTGTTAAAAAAAGGGGTATTAAAATAGCATGTATATCATGGTTATTAACTGGATTAAGTGACCTATGAGCATAGTTAGGAAATAAAGCACTCTATTAGTCACACTATTTAATTCTTCCTAGAAATATTACCAGCAATAGAAAGAGCACTAGACTTACAAAATTTGGATTTTGTGTTTACTCCTCTGTGATCCCTGTCTTTTACTTTAAGTCAGTCTTGTTCTTGTTCTTAGTATGGACAAATAACTGTCCTGTATAAAATTCAAGAAGCCCAATATATCCAGAGGGAACATTAATTCAGAAAGATATATGCACCCCAATGTTCACAGCAGCACTATTTACAATAGCCAAGACATGGAAACAACCTAAATGTTCATTGACAGATGACTGGATAAAGAAGTTGTGGTATATTTATACAATGGAATACTACTCAGCTATAAAAAATACTAAAATAATACCATTTCCAACAATATAGATGGACTTGGAGAATGTTATTCTAAGTGAAGTAAGCCTGAAAGAGAAGGAAAAGTCCCATATGATATCACTTATATGTGGAATCTTAAAAAAAAAAAAAGACAAATGAATTTGTTCACAAAACAGAAATAGACTCACAAACTTATGGTTACTGGGAGGGAAGGGGATGGGAAGGGATAAATTGGGAGTTCTAGATTTGCAGATACTAACTAATATACATAAAATAGCTAAACAACAAGTTTATCCTGCATAGCATAGGGAACCATATTCAAAATCTTGTAGTAACCTATGGTGAAAAAGAATATGAAAATGAATATATGTATGTTCCTATATGACTAAAGCATTGTGCTGTACACCAGAAATTGACACAACATTATAAACTGACTATACTTCAATGAAAAATATATTTAAAAAATTCAAGAAGCCCACAGCATTTAATCTGCTACCATGTGGCTGGCTTGCCCCTCAAATTTAGAGCATTAGCAGCAGCTTAGGACAGTTCATTTTTTTTTCTGGAAAACATGGAATTCCATAGTGGCACTAGCCAATCTGTTTTTATTAAGCAGCTTTATCCGTTGTCCATGTGTTCAGTTTTTCTGGAGAAAAGTGTTCATTTCATGAATAAAAGGCAGCATAGTATAATGGAGAGATCCTGAAAGACTCACGTACATTGGTTCTATTACTTCTTAGCTGTAATAGCAGGCAAAATTTTAATGTGTCTGAAGAGCCTTAAACTTCTCTCTATGTAATAATGATCTCAAATTGTCTTAAACAGAATAAAATTTTTAAAAAAGAATATATATATTCTAATTCCTAGCACTTGATATGTGCTCAACATATAATAGTAGTGATGTGGAAGATGATAGCAAGTAACAAGAATTAACTGGAAGATTACTAGAACATTATATAGGCAGAGTCACCAAGGAGTCACATGTTTGAGAAATAAACATTGCATTCATCATGAAGACACAGATAAGTTGGAACAAAGAGGAGCAGAGGCAAAAGATAAATATTAGCAAAGGATTCTTGTCTGCAGAAACCTTCTTTATATCCACTGCCTATGTTTCCTTTGGTTCCTTGAATTCATGAGTTGCTGGGTGTTGGGTCATCATCTCACCAACTGGATTTTTTTTTTTTTTAATGATTTGAGGTTGTTTTGCTCCCACACTCTCCCCCAAAGACTGGATTCACATCGCACTGGTGATAGTTAAATTTATGACTTTATCTCTGGATCGCAGAATTGTGAGACAAGGTCAAGTTAAACATTAGGGAGGCAAGCACATCACCTAGGAAACTCAGTGACTGACATGCAGCTTTCAGAAGCAGCTCCTTGCATGTCATGTGGATGCAGCCTCTAGTTGGGATGTGGGTTTTTTTCTGGTTGGGTAGGGGATGACTGGCACTCTGGTTGTCTGTGTGACAGCTGAACTGGTAAGCTAGGGTGTCTCTGACATATGAGAGAGGCAGTGTAAATAAGCAGGGGAGGCCCAAAGGTGTAATGAAGCAGGCATATTGGTCAATTGTCTGACTCACCTTTCATCAGAAAGTCAGCTTGTATACTCACCACTTGGTGATCAGCAGTTTTTTGCCTCTAACCCTCCAGGTACAGTTCATAGGCAGTTGAATCAAACCAGAATGATTAGAGCATCTCTTCTAGTCATTTGTAATTTAGATGCAGAGTTTAAATTACACCAATGTCAGTGCCTTAGAATCAAAGTTCATGAACAACTTCTAAGATAGCCCCTGGAGTTACCAGGACTACTCCTTTCCTTGGAAAATCCCTGTTTAGCTTTTTCTTGAATTATAGGAGAGAGATCTGCATTCTTTCCAGTTAGTACCTCCTTTATAGATGCTAATTTGAGAAAATTACTAATAATGTTACTATAATTTATTAGTATTACTAATTTTATTTGCCACTATTATCTGAATTCAAATTGCAATAAGAATCTGATTTAGAATCTCATTATATACAAGTCACTCCTGAAAAATACTCTGTACTAACCAATGGCTAATCTCTAAAACATCAATAGGTATAATCCCACCAAATCAAATTCCTATGCTTTTCATGATTGTATATGAAAACTCTTGTCATTTTTTTTTTAGCATTTTACTTGTTGATTTTATCTTGTTGGCATCTTTGCTAAAATTAAAAAAAAAAAGCCACAATTTTCGTAGAATAAACTAATAAATAGGAAAGCTAATGTTACTTGACCTGAACTAAGAATGTTTTTTGGGGTAAACAAAAAATGGCATAGATTTTCTAGTTTTTGTGATTCTCCACCCAAGTACTACTAGTACTGCACATAGTCATAGTCCCTCTGAGTATTAGGAAAAACCAGTCTAAGTTAATCCAGGCAGGTGAAAATCTAAAATCTGAAAAAATCTGCAGATTTTGGAAAATCTTTAAAAATCTGCAGAAATTAAAATATATTCAGGCACTTTAATATCATCTAACACATACTGACTTATCTACCTCTGAGGAGTAAGAAAATGTGTTCCCTTCACACTGTTGTGTCCCCATCACAAACCTTGAGCAGGCATTCAAACTGGTTACTGCATAAATGATTAATGAAAGAATGAATGAATAAGGTAGAGAGGTAAAATCATCCAACAAAACCAAGATTCAAGTTTCATACTATAGAGGAAAGGTAAATCAATTCTCCGAGGTATAAAGTGGATACAATGTTATCTGTCACCTCTATACCTTCTCAAACCCCATCTCTAGCCACATAAAGCTCTGAATTCAGAAAAATGGCACAAAACTAGATTCAAGTTACTGTAAGTTTTTATAGTCTTAAAATAAACCCACCAGAGTCTAGCAATACTTATTCCATCCATCTTTACAATTTTTAAAAAGACTCTAAGATTGCTGAAGCTCTTTTCAGACTTAAAATCCTCAGCAGGAAACGAGGAAAACAGCATTATCCATAGACCTGCCAAACCCCTTAAGTCCGTGTTTATTTCACTTCATAACTCAGCGGACAATGACAGAGTGGCATTAGAGAGTGGCTTCCACGTAGAGGGGCTCAGGCCTCTGGGAAGAGTAAGCCTTCTGGATCTCCCTTCCTCTCATGATTCCTTGTAAGAAGATGAGGACTACCAGGAGTATTTCTCCCAGCACTGTCCTGTCACAATCGATCCATCCCTGGAGAGAACCCTCCAGAAGCCTGAGCCTCACTGGAATCTATGAGGGAGGGAGCAGGAGAAGAAAATGGAATGGAGGGTATCAGCGTCCAGTTAACATGTAAACTGGGGACAAATTAAGTGTTTCCTGGTGTGACTAGTCTTTTTTTTAGCATCACCCCCATAGGAAGAGAGCACAAAGTGGTTTGGATTTATAATTTGGGCTGGGTAACTGCTTTGCTGACCTTCCCTTTCTCATCTATAAAATTATAATAGTAGTAATAATGATGATGATGACTGATAACAATTATAATAATTTATATCTTCTAATATTTTAAGATATTAAATGAGAGTATGCAATCACTTTACAAAATTTAAAGCTGTAGTAGCAGTTAGTTATTCTTTTCCAACCATGTTAGAGCAACACTAAACCTGGATGCTTAGCTGGGGTTGGGAGATGCTGTGCATGAGAGAGATGGTAAAATGATAAATAACAGTAGCTTCATTGACTGCACAGTTAATTTGGACCAAAGCCTTTTTTCCCCCACATTTTTCATTGAGTTACAGTCATTTTACAATGTTGTACAAAGCCTTTATTTTGATGAAGCAGTGTTCCAGAAAGGTTAGCCGGCAAGATGCTCAGCTGGGATGCAGAACCCAAGTCAGTCTGGCACACAAGCCAGGCTTTTCCCTCTGTGCTCTCCTGCCCATCACTACATCTCACAGCTGAAATGATGAGAGCTGTTCTGGATCTAGACAGACAGACAGACAGACACACACACACACATGCATAATCTGGTGAGTAAAATGATAAAAGGATAGACAGCCAGTGATGTAAAAGAGAGCAATCATATGGGGAAAAAACTACCCCCTTCATGGTGTTTCTGGAGGAAAAAGCAAGAAAGACTCGAGCCCTACGGTATCATGCAACTTGGGAAAACACCAACAAAAGTAGTGGATACAGCTATCCTTTACCACATTTCATCATAGATCTTGTCCTGCTGCTGCTTCTGATGTAACTCTTCTACTAATCCCTTCCTGCTTGTGTAGTAGAGCTGGTGAGTAGCCCCATTTGAGGCTTCCCTGATAAATCCCATAATCCTCACCACTTGTTTACGAGTCCTGTGGCATCAATGATGACTGATGGCTTAGGATTTGAGCAAGCACTGCCCCTTCTTCCTTTGAATGGAATCAGTCTTCTGATGATGACAATCCATTGTTTCATCATGTAAAAGGTTCCTACAGACAGGAGGGGGATGTCTAAAGTTAGAATGGGGCATTAATTTCCATTTCTGGGAGGATAATTCTTCCAATGTTTCTAACCTGTGCCTCTGGCTTTCTGACAGTTCTATAAACTCAGGAAGATGAATGGAGTGTTTCTTTTAAAGTCACCTTTAACAGTTTAAGGATGGGCTTGAAATTCCAGAGACCTAATTCACCCACTGCTACATCAAGGTGCCAGGTGGAAAAGAAGTCAGTGAGATTCAATCACCTTTTGCAGTAATGCTTACCTCAGAGCTCCTTGCCTAAAAGCTTTCGAATGCTGAGGATATAGTAATCACTGGAGATCCCCACCTGCTTCAAACAGCTGGAACCTGTTCCCTCAATGCCTAAATGGTCCACATGGCTACAATTTATTCTCTTCAACTCACTCCACTCTCTGGATAGTGAAATGAAAAAATTATAGTATCTCCCAACAGCCAAGTAGCTGCGACATGGTTTCATGACCCGTCACTCACTTTCTGATCATCCTATCTTTGCATACAAGCAAGCCCCAGGAATGCCATCAGAGGGTACCACACTCTGCATCTGAGTGCATATGGGAGCATTGACAGGACCAGAAGATATCTGCCAGTAAATCCAAAAGAATTCCAAGAATCGCTGCAAACATGATTTAACAGGATTGAGAGTTGATTAATGACGGAAGACGAGACATTTTTTCACTTAAGCCAACTATGGAAAAGTGGTAAAGAGAGCACATGCAGACACCCAAGGTTCAGATATGCTCCTCTGTAGGAGGACTGGAAGCCATGCCAAGCACAGCAGAAAAATGTGAGCTCAGAAAAGACACTCAACAACTATCAAATATATCCTCTGTTAGATGGTAAGATACCAAGAACTGTTCAAGAGCGAATGTTGCCCAAGACGGAGGTGAGCTACTTCTGTAATGAAGTTCAGGATGTGACACAAGAATTCTTCAGGAGATGGCTGCATGTCTATGGAGACTGAGGAATGTTTAGCCTCAGTTATCTAGAAGTAGGAATATTACCATCTGTATTACAGGCTGAGAGTTAATGCATGTAGCACAGGGCTTGGTACACTTTAGATGCTGAATGCACGACTGCTATCAGTGTTGATTCTCAGTGTTATAATTCTCTCTGCCTCGAACATGATAAGGATGCCATCCAATACATCTGCCAATTAAATGGCTCTTAAAATCTTTTATTCTTCCTACTGAGTCCCCTCTCAGGAACCACATGTGTGCTACATATCAGCAAAGAACTGATTTGAGAACTTAGTAACTTGAATGTAAGAGACCTATCATAATTTTATTTTATACCCTCTTTTCTCAGTAACCATAAACTGCCAACTGCATCTTTGTGTAGCTTTCAACTTAAGAATCAAGTGCAAGAAACATAAGGTTCTGTATTTTTACTTCTAAGCATCTATACCAGACAAATCCTGAAAGCATCGAGAGTCATTTTTTCTTTTCTTTTCTTTCTTTCTTTTTTTTTTTTTTCTGGAATAGATTCCCAGATTCATGGGCTGAAAACAAACTGTGGGAGAAAAACAAAAACATAAACACCTAAATTCTTCATGATCCCAACTTGGCTTTTTTTAAGTTCAATGATAAAAGAAACAATGACAACAATAATGCCAGATAATGGTTTGAGTTTTATGAACAAGGCACTGTTTTTGTTGCTTTTCATGTCATTTCCCATATAATCCTTATAAAAGCCCCATTGGCCTTAGGCTTTAGTGGAATTTTCTAAGACTCCATAGTCCATAAGTGCTTGAACTACTGACTTGAACCCAAGCAGCCTGACCACAGAAAGCCCATGTGTTTTAACCATAATGCAGCACTGGCTCCTAAAATGTATGGGCAAAGTCCTCATATATACCCAACATGTGCACACCTTCCACAGCCTACAGTGCCACATCCCTGGTCTTAACCAGCTCTATCACTTGCTTCAATTTCTGAACTAGCTTCCTGAAAGGAATCTCTTCATTCTACCCTTTACTCCAGCCTATTCTCAACAAGAAACATTCTGTTAAAAAGTGAGCCTTTCAAGTTATCCCTTGTCTAAAACCTTCAATTGGATCCCCATCTCCCTCAGAATCAAAGCCACATTCCCCTTGATGGCCTGCAAGTCCTCACACAATCTGCCTCCATGAGGTCACTCTATGACTTCCTCCCTTTCTATTCTCTCCCTCACTCACTCTGCTCCAGATATGATATCTCCTTGCTCTTTCTTGAACACAGCAGGATTATTCCTGCCTTAGAAACTTTCTACTCACTGTTGCCTCTGCCTGGACCACTATCCATCCAGATGTACACATGGCTTGCTCCTTAACCTCCTCAAGATCTTTCAATTTTCATCACTCTATCTAAAACTGCAAAAAGCCCTCCTTCTCCCAGACTTCCTTCCATTCTTCCTTACGATATTTTATCCACAACACTGATGACTATATAACATTATTCATATTTTGCATACGTATATATTTTCTATTTCTTATCCAGAATATCAATACTATGAGGGTAGATATTTTTGTTTCTTTAATTCTTTCCTATATCCCCAGCCCTCAAACAATGATATGTGGTAAATATTCGTTGCAGAATGCTTAATACATAATCTTAACATACTAAGGGACATCTTTCAGTCACTTAGAGACTCTTAAATCACTTGACAATCCTATCTATTAAATATTCTTTCAAATTGACATTAAGCAGCTCTAATCTATTACTAAAGTTGGCTAATATTTCTAAATATTACCCAAATTATACTTGTCCTTGGTATTTTTTTCCTTAAGCAGTCCCTTTTCATTAAGGATAGGCCATGACTGGAGGAGGGCATAGCTCAGTGGGAGGGGATGTGCTCTGCACTCTACCACTTGGTTCAATCCTCAGTACTTCTGTTAAAAACAAACAAACAAACCTATTTACCACACCCCCCAAAAAACCAACAACAACCGAAAAAAAGAGTATTAAAAAAAAAAAGAATAGACCATGAAGGTGAGGCAATACAGTCTCAAAAGAGAGAACAAGAGACATAGACTAGAGAAATAAACTTGTCATTCAACTGCAGCTTCCAAAAGTACTTCTTGTTGTTGTTGTTGTTTTTGCAAAGTCACAGCCTATACAAGAGATTTAGAGCCCAAAACATTTTGATTTGGAATGATTAGATACAAGAAATAGAAAAGTGTTTTTTTTTTTAAGTTTACATTTATCAGTGGTTGGTAGAATCAGAGAGTAAGTAGTAGGCACTGAGTAGGGAAGGATACAGGAGCAGTTTTCCAGACGGAGAGAGAGAGAGACAGAGCGAGAGAGAGAGAGAGAGACAGAGAGAAGCATCTGACCTGGAGGGAGGAATACTGAGAATTCAAGTAACAACATGGTTAGATAAAATTATGGTCCCTGCACTGTTTAAAGAGAAAATTTGCAGTTGCTGGAACAACAAATCTCATCGATAGGTTTGATGATCTGTGGAAAGGGGAGACTCACCTGACTTCTTTCCAGAACATGGGAGAAGGCAGCCTTTCAGAGTGTCACATCAACACAGGGAAGCCCCAAGGTGTAAAGAAGATGTGGAAACTGCTCCTGATCCAGTGTAAGACACAGATCTTTCCTAAAGGCACCAGCTGGTCATCAGGAATTAGAGTATATGGCCCAAGCTAGGAACTGAATGGCAGTCAAAGCCAGTCTTAGCGGAAAAGCATTGCACAACTCAGCATTAAGATGGGAACCTAGCTCAGCAGGTGAGTGATCTCAACGCATAACACACAAAAAGATACAGAGGATAACTGATCTCATCTACAATTGCATCAGAGTCAGAGTCAGACCCAGGAGTGACATTCTTCAGTGGAAATCTGCAAGAACCACAGGTTACACTTTGACCTCATGCCTCTTCTCCACTTCATCATGCTACATGGAACCCTCAAACTCAGATCCCCAATGAATCCAGGCAAAAGAGAATGAGAAGGGGTAAGGAAAAAGCTCTGAAACAGTAAGTATCTTCTCTAGAGAGTTGGATTTAGCCTAAAAGCAATAGATAGCCTTAAATGGGAAGTGGTGAGATAAATTCAAGTGGCATGTGAGTATTCCTTCCTTAAGCAGAAATGGGTGTGGGTGAGCAAGCAATATTCAGTTATGGAGAAATAAAGTTATATTTCTACCTACCTGAGTCACAGTGTGTAAATTTTAAATCCACTTTCTATGTAAGGCCAGTGATTTATCAGTGCTGAGTTTTACAGTAAAGTAAAATTTTAGAAAGTTACCAAATGGCTAAGTCTAGGGCTGAAATCATGAAGAATAAAAAAAAGTTACCGCTCATCTGAGGAGCTTGGTAAAAGTGATCCAAATAAAAGTATTATAAAGCCATATATGAAAAACAGTATATGCCCTGCTTATAATAAACCATATAACCCCAACATAGTTCTTTTCAAATGGTGTGTGGGATTCAATTTGCATAAAAACCCAAGAATAAAGATACACTTTGCAACTTGCCCAGGAATTTTCCTCTTGTATGTTTGAAACCCTCACTGTCTAATCCCCATTTTTATCTAACTAGGAACAATGATTAAGTCTCCCTTATAAAGCATAGTAAAATGACACAGTCACTCATATTTGCTACTAGACAAATTGCATTTTATCCAGTGTTCCAGTAACTTGAAATGCAGATACTGTATGGCTAAATTATTGCTGTACTGCAGAAGAAACAGAAGTTATTTTTCATCCACATTTAATGAGGAATAAGATCTTGAAAGCTTTGTGCTTTGCTTTAACAAAGTGTTAAGAGGTCGAAGGAACTGGCTAGGAAGTAAGCTAGATGACTAGGTTCAAATCCTGATCACCACATACTAGTGGTATGACTGCAACTTCTCTAATGTCTCCACTTTCTCCTTTGTAAGTGGCTGACTATTGGGAGCACAGAGATTATGTACATAAAGACTGAGCTTTAGCACACAGCTTGCCGTATCATATGCTCTCAGTAAAGGTTTGCTAAAATTATCAGCATTTTTAAAGACCACATTCCTCACATAACTAATCAGAAACTCAACCCCCATTCCTAGTTAAATCTTCCATCTCTCACTTTCCCCATTCACTTTTCTATGCTATCTCCACACACACTAATTTTCCTCAGCCCCTCCCTCTATATTAAACAATGCATTTTCAAGAGAGTAACCTCCCTCAGAATTGAGATCTTTGCTCAAAGACAGAAAACCTCACACTCACTCTCACCATATCCACTAGTGATGAATGTAAAGTTCTGGAAAATGACTGGTCAGCAGTGTAAGGACATAGTCTTCGGTCTAAGAACTAAATAAAACCCTCTGTGCTCAGGGGATGGACTCCAGGAACACAGTCTATTTGAACTTTATTTTAAATAAGTGGAGAACTTAAGAAACAAATACTCTGGACTCAGAAACCTGTGGTTCAGGTCCTCTGTTGCATGCCATTAAGTAAATCATTTACTTCTTCTGGGTCACAATTTTCCTTTTTGGAAGATAAAGGCAAAAAGCTGGTTGGGTCATTTCTATTTGCCTTTCCAGATCCTCTCCCACCCTCCTTCCTCATACTTTGGGCCATAAGATGCTGACATCTGGGGCTGTATCAACAGGGCCCCCTGGCCCTGTGGCTTCTGGTTGGGCTAATGGGAGGGACTGGCAAGAGTCCTGAGCCTGGAAAGAGAGAGAGACCAAAGCTGTCATCCCTCACGCCTTACTGCCCGTCCATTAGCGATGGCCACGTTCCTCTATCTGTGCTCGCAACTCTCCTCCTCTCTGCCTCCCACACCGCCACGACCCCCTCTCCATTCTGCTCACCCCATCTGTTCTCTCTTTGCCTCTTCAGGACTAGAGGTGATAGTTGTACACTGTTGATAGTGCCTACGTGTTTCCTCATTGCTTACTGGTTTCCTTTAGCTTCAAAACAACCCTGGAACAGTCCCTTCATTAAACTCTCCTTTATTCCCATTTGAGTGTGCCATCTCTTGGCTCCTAGGAGACCCTCATACATAAGTCTACAACACTGAGAGGTTGTAAAAATGATGTGAGATAAAAATAAGTGAAAATGCCCCATTCTGTTCCTGTTACACAGTAAGGTGTTCAATGACATCTGTTAAATCCAACATAGGAAACTGTGTTTTCTGCAAATCATTATTGTGATAGGATTCTTTCCTGTGCAGGTTATGAGTAAGTTGTAGGCAAACAATTATAGGTAAGCTGCAAAGAGGCCAATTTTTGTAATGTCTTTTTTCCCTGGCACACTATCCAGGTTGTTCTTTATATTATGTTAGACAACTTTTGGCAGGTAGTTATGGTATTTATCATTAGACCTTTCTTTGCCAACTTGTTTGTATTTAGTTCTTTCATCTTTCCTCTCAAGTTAATCCATCCCTGTCCCTTCATCCTGTGGCTCTTCTTTAAACATCCATGGTGTCGCTCAGCAGAAAATGAGGAGCCCAGAGACAATCATTATTTCCCAGAAGCTGTTTCCCATAGTAAAGAACTGGTCAGTTTCCCTAATGCAGTCTGGTGAGCTGACCCTGTGGTCTAGGGCAATAACTGTATGTTGTGTTTTTCTCTCTCATGAGGTTGTTAGGCTAACTTCATCCATCATAAAAATAAAAGACCTGGCCTATGATTGTGTATCCTATGGCAGGGAGGAATGTCAAGTTAGGAAATGTAACATTCTCTGCTTGGGTTCACCTAATACCTTGTTCTTGGAGATGACACCATTTTATAAGGAATGGAGGAATTTAACTAATGCCTTGTGACTTAACTCCCAACACTTTGGTCTGACTTTTTCCTGAAACTGAAATCATTTCCTTGGAGATACCAATCTGAAGCCCAGACTGGCAACAATTAGATCTACTTTTGATAACCTTTATACGTGCATCTTTTCTTTTGAATGATCCTCATACATCACACTTGCTATTCATTACCCATGAATACCCATGCATGTATTCATGTGCCTGTTTTAAAAATAAGAAAATTGAAACATAGAGGTATTAGTGTGAGACTGAAGATAACTAAGTAAATGTCAGAGACTCAGAACTGGACTAGAATTTGGATTTTTTCGCCCCAAATTTCATTCTTTTTCACTCAGTGACGATTCATGAAAGATCAGCCATGTGTGGGGTACTGAATCAGGCCTGGTGTGAGCTACTATACACAAATTTTAAAAAAGATATAATTCACATTTCATTAAAGAAGTTTTAGTTGCCTAGAAAATGATCTACAGTAGAGCCATATACAGTGTTAGGAGTATTGACAAAGTTCTGTGGAGCTCCAGAGGAAGTAGAGAAGGAAGACTTCACAGAAAAGTAACAGTTGGGTTCAGTCTTGATTGGCAGATACAAGTTCTTCAGAGGCAACCTGATTCAAGAAACTTTCTTCCTCTATTAGCTACATGTTACATAATGTGTCTCTCAATATTTCAAATCCTATCTACTCTTGATTGAGAAAGTTTTTGAGGGAGACATAATGAGAAAATACAAGATTTTTACATGTCCATCTCCTAAAATGTGACCAATTCCATAAGCATGCCCAAACACTGAGCCCTTATTCAATAGGAAAAAATTAGTCCCTAAAGTCAGTGGATGGCCTATGCACTATGCAACATGGCAGCTACTTGCCACATGTGGCTATTTACATTTAAATAAACTAAACTTAAATTAAATTAAAAATTCAGTTTCTCAGTGACACTAGTCACATTCAAACTGCTAACAGCCACATGTGGCTGTTGGCTGCCATTATTGAACAGAGCAGGTAGAAAATATTTCCACTATTGTGAAATCCACAATTGAACAGTGTTGTATATATTTAAAACACATTTTCCTTAAAACTGTTGAATCAAAGAACCATGGGTTCATATTATAAAACTGAAGAATACAAATTCATAATAACATTATAGCTGAAAGTAACCTAGACTCATTCACTGATTTGCTCTATATGGATCAAACAAAGATGTATGAAGTGCATACTATATGTCAAGCATTGTACTTGTAGTAGGAGATATAACGAGTAAAACAGACATAATTCCTGATCTCATTCATCTTAAAACCTAGAGGAAATACAATAAAATATGCAATTGCAATAGAATGTGATTCCTTATTTATCCCACCTCTAATTTTGTTGCAATAATAATAACCGACAGCTCTCTCACATCTGCATGTGCAAAGAGATGCAGACATGTTTGTCTCTTCAGAGGTTTTACTCTCTCTGAGTCACATAACTACTGCTGCTAACTAAAGAAAAATTTCTTCCAGAAACTTCTGTGAGTTTTTAAGATGTGAGTTTATTAATAAACATTTAGTGTTTCTGCCTCACATAGATTTCAATGAGAGTTTTTCAAGCATGGGTGCATTTTATAAACTGTAATAATAAGTAAGTAAATAGTCTCTCGGGCAGGCTTTATGACAGATTCAGAGCTATCCTGTCTCTAGGAACATGAAAAAACAGCATTTAGTGAGAATCTCAAAGAAAGCTTGAAGAATCAGCTTTCAGTTGGGTTGGCTTAAGGTCATCCTCGGTGGTGGAGGAAGAGTCCTTATCCTCAGCTATTCAAGCTGAACACTGCCCAGAGGAGCACTATTTCTAACCCACGACTTTGGCAGTTAGTGGGTTAGGTCTTGATTATTCTCTCCTGACATTATTTTAAAGTCTCCCTCTTACAGAGGAGTCGAGAGAGGGAACAGGAAAATACCCATTTAAGAGTAAAGGTTTATCTGCCACAATTCTTAATATTACTTCAAAATCCCCTCTCCTTAAGTAAATACAAATTCTTTCTGCTGAGAAACAATGGACATATGTTCTTGAGTGAAAAGCAATAACCTCAAATTTGAGAATATTAAATGAAGTTTCCAGAAGCAAGCCTCCCATGGACTAAACATGTGTTTGTGTTTGGAGGACGTTGACTCAATATTCTTCGAAATAAAAATAACTTCAATGTCTTTAAGTGTGGCATTCTCCAGCTACCTACAGTCCCATCCTATCCCATCAGTTCTCAGCTGCCCTACTTTGTATACATATGTAACCTACCTGGTCCCTTCAGTCTTTTGAGTGTGCAGTGCTTGATTTACCACGGACACTACCTGTTAGCTTTTTTCTCGCTATGGAGTATTCAACGTGCATTTTCAACACGGATTAGACGTCAGAGAAAGGGAGCTTTCCTTTCCAGATCTTAAGAGACTATATTTATCTTGTTCACCATTTTCTCCTAATGACCAGGATAATGCTTCGCATAATTTCTATTTGTTGCATCAATAAGTAAAGCATGAACAAATGAATGGTTAATAATGGTCACTGAATTTTAGGCACTTCTCATCATTCCATTTTACTCTTCATTCAAACACTGTGGATATCGTGAGAGGGTTTGAAGTACAGAAAGAAAAATTTCTGGCTTTTCTCACATAAACCAAGCTGCACGTCTCACCTTCCTGGAGTTGGATTTGAGGAGACCTCTGAATTCATGGAAACTGAGAGAAAGGGTAAGGTGTTAGGGATCCAGGCCAGGTCAGTAGGAACAAGCAGATCGTACCAAGTGTAGACTGGTTTTCGGCAGCATCGTGGTATGCAATCTTTAAGTGCCTCATGCTTTTCATGGTATCACCTCTTTTGAGTTACACATAAAGAGGGAATCTAACTGGGATTTGTTAAAGGTGTTTCATTTTGCTTCCTATATCTCAGTGGGCATTTCATTAAGGTTTTACTTCGGCACTAAAAAGAAAAGAGAAAGAAAGGAAAAGCCTCACGAAACCAGAGGAGTCAGAGCAGATACCTACGAGATGCAGAGCTAAGAATTGTAGTTCTTCACAACTAAATAGTCTAAAAATGCACACACAATTAGAGGGACAAGTATTTTAAAGAAATATATATATATATAGTAAAATCGTTACATTTTGTGAGCAGAAAGAGGTACTGTGATCACTGCCCACAATACTTAACTAGCATTAAGCCTACCCTACTGAGAAGTCACAAAAATTGAAATTATACTGTCTTCAAATGCTTGCTAGTGATCTTCCCCCTTCAGTGAAATTGCACCAAAATGGTACAGAAGCATTTTCTGCCTATTTTATTTTTTCTGTCCCATACCTCTCTCTTTTCCTCACTCCTTCCTGGGCAGTTGTCCAAAGTCACAGTGAGCTCAGAAGAATTAGAACAGAAAGTATTGTGTAATTTTTATAATTCTTTAATCACGACACCTAGACATAGTTTCATAATTTAAATTTGGGCGTTTTGATTCAACTCGATCACAAGCAGAAAGAGAATGGGGTCTGCTTGGCAATTAATCATTTCTGCATTACATTTTTCGTAAAACAATATAAGAAACAGAGGAACAGGAGCCATCCTCACCCAGCCCTTAATGTGAAAATAATTGTTCTGGCTTGGCTTTTGTCACTGTGGAGGGAAGTGGTGCCGACTAAGGTTTATTAATATATGCTCTCCAGACAGACATAGAACACTAGAGTCCTGCCCAACTAGAAGCCCTGGGAAATTCACAAAGATGCCTCAATTTTCCTGCTCATTTTTTTCACCGCAGTTTCCTCCTCATAAACCCTCTTCATCCAAAATTACTAATTTTGATCTTCCTACTTTTAAATACCATTGAGCGCCTAAGGCTTGAAAACTACATGTTTCCTTGCTCTGAGTTCAATATGCTCAGTGGGAGAAATTTGTCATCTAAGTTGTTGCTGTTGGAGAAATACAGAGATCTCCTTTCCCCTCAGTCCCCAAAGCATCTGTTGCCTGGACTTCTGTTTGTATTCATGAAATATGCCATCTGCATTGTGCAGGCTTTTACATTCCAGTAGGAAGCAGAGAAGAGAATCCCAAAGAGAAATCCATTAGCCATATAATGCCCCTTTGTGCTCCTTCCTGCATGACTCAGAGACCAAATCCTCCTGACCACCTGTGGCCACGGCCATGGGCACCATTTTAGAGCAGAGCAAACTCAAGTTCTCAACAGGCCATCATTTCATTGTGAGTTGAGTCACAATCCATTCCTCTATTTGGAAAAAATATCGCAGACATGGTTTCTCTGCTTTAATGGATGGTGGGTTAGTCAGAACCCTTTTAGACACAAACCCAACTCTGTCAAGGTGAAATAACAAAGGCGATATACTGCTTGTGCATCTGAGAAGTTCAAGGAGTGAATCCTCAGGCATGACTACCTCCAGGTGCTCGCATGTCGTTAGAAATCAGCTTTTCTTCACCTCTCAGCACAGCTTTCCTTGCTGTTGGATTATACTTAAGCAAATTCTCACCAGGTTTTCACCCTCAGGTACTCAGTTTATATCTTGCCTGCTTAGCCACACCCTAATTTGAAAAAAGTGACTATTATCCATTAGTTCCAACAACAGTTTAGAAATTGAGTTCCTGTGTCTTGGAAAGTCTGGTTTTGGTCACTTTCCTTCTCTTGAGCCACTGACTCTGGCCAAGAGGGACGCTGTCCCCTCACTGACAGACCAGAGGCATGTGCCTCCCAGGATCTGGAGGGTGGGATTTGTTCTCCTATAATCACTGGGACTGAGAGCGGGAAGGGTAAAGCATGATGGTCCCAGACGAAAAGCATGTTTAACAGGCCAAAACCAAAGATGTCCACTCCAGAAGGGAAACCTGAAAGACCTTCCAGGATTTGGCATTTTGGAAAAGAACTTTACGTTATCTGATCCCAGGATGAAAGAGCCCTTTCCTTTGCTCAGCCCTCCTTCACTAAATCCTCTCAGGAGTGTGAGGAAGTTTCATTTGGATCCAAAGGAACAACTTTTTAAGAGTCACATCTGAGTCTAGGTTGCTGGAAAGAGCAGGTCAGGAGTTAATGGCCACACCTAAGAAATAGGGAGCTGACAAGTGTTAAAAAACCTCAACTGTGAAGGAGACAGAACCAAGAAGAAACAGTTAGAAGGGTCAAGAATGACCTGAATGCAATGGTGTATCCAGAAAAATCTATAAGGTAAAGAAATGCTGGACAAGAAGCCTAATTTTATTTCTCAATTATCAACATGTATTTTGAAGGTATAACAATAATATTAACAATAACAACCAATGAATATGTTTTGAGTGAAGACTTTGGATCAATTGCCATGCTTAGCATATCTAGCCTACATGAAGAATGGAATTCTGGGGGTGTACATAGGAGTGGATCAAATTAACTCTTTAGAGAGTCAGGGAAGCATGAGGACAGGAGGTGATATCTCAGTTCAGATCTGAAGGACATGTGAAAGGCAGAGTGCAGATAGAGGGAAGTTGGTCTAGAGAGCAAACACAGCATAGGACAAAGGTCTTGTCATGGCTCAGAATGTACAAATCAGGAAGGACAGAGCACGTCTTGATGGGTGAAGCATCACATGAGAAGGGTGAAAATATGGGAGAGAAGAGTAGAAAATATCCTGAGGTCAGAAGGGCAGAAAAAACAACCTCCATAAGCTGTGCTGCATTTGGACACCCTTGGATGCCTAGAGCTAGTATAGCAAGAGATAAGATAGGTCTGCCTCTGCTGTTGGATGCAGATGATGAGAAATTAGGATTAGGAGCTCCTCACCAAATAGTCTCTCCTGTTACTGTGGACAATCAGAAGATATATATGAGACTTACTCTTAGGATCATTTTATACTGGACAAATTCCACCATCATTCCACAATTGACCAGGGCAAGATGCTCCTCCCCAACAGGCATCATGCAAACAGTCAGTTAACTCAGCTACACACTGAGCACCTAATCTTGGCATTCCCCAGATCTAGTGCAATGTCCAGCAGATGACAAGCTCAATAAATGCTTCTTGCATGGATATTGTGGACAGATAAACATTAAATGCCTTTTCCTGGGCTCAAACCAGACCTGCAGAAAGGTTCTATGCATTTTCACCTTAAGTTTCTTTGCTGTGAACATCTTTGCCATGAGGATTTTCACCGCAAATATTTCCTCTGTGTAACTAATTGGTCAAAGGGCAATTCTGCCATAAAATATATAATAACAAAAATAAAAGGACATTAAAAAGACATAATGAAATTCATTTTTCATAACAAAATTGAAAAGACTTTATTGTAAATACAAAATAGACACATACATTTAAAATGTGTGTAGATTCATGGCAATACTGTGCCAAGGGCTGATTTTATTTTATGGATTGTACCTAAGCACTTGTCTTCTTAGTCTTTCATTCATAGTATTTTATAAATTTTTTGGCTTGTTGATTATTCAGTTCCTTGTTAGGAATCACACCTTTTCTTTTTTGCTAAAATATCTTCCTTCATTCCTTTGCTAAAATATCTTGCTTCATTAAGTTTCCAAAGATTAGAATGCATATTTGTAACCAAGCTCTGTATTACATTGCAAAAGCCTCTGCACTGTTGTTTTTTCTTGGCGTTTTGTCCCATGTCCCTTGACAGACTAAAGTTCTATGGGAAATGTAGGTTCAATCCAGAGCCTTCAAGGACTTTGGCCTCATTCAGATTTATGCAATGTAAAAATGGGAGGACTGTGTCAATGGAGAAAGTAAAACCAAACTGTCAACCAGTTGAAACCGAACTGTCCAACCAAAGTGCCAACCAGTTGTTTTACCTTTTATGGCAAAATTGCCTTGTGGTCAATTACTTATGCAGCAAAAAAACATTTGAGGCACAGATGTTTATGGCAAAGAAGCTTAGGGAGAAAATATCAGACATGCCTGAGAACTACCTATTTATTCTGCATTTATTTATCTCCCAAAGAAGTGCCACTCTTTCGCAAGCCATCCATCTAAATGTTGAACAGCATAAGAAAAAGCTATTGTATCTCTTGAGGGGATGGCTTCTGCAGAGTTCTGAGGGAAAAGATGCATTCATCTCTCAGTATCAGAAATAAAGATTCTTCTCCTTAACTACAATTCTTTAATCAAAAACCACTATTAATCTTATAAAGCACATGTATATATTTCTTGATTTAGCTATTAGAAAGTGGATAGTGAATTTGGGGAATAATCCATGAATCGAATAGGACCAAATCATATGCACATGCCTAGGACCAATTTATCCTTGGACTTGATTATTTTCCTCCACTGATTTAGTTAACATTCAAGGTCCTTTGATTTAAAAAAAAAAATCTCTATCTTATTCCATAAGATTTTGAGGGACCTTTATAAAAATTTATGTAATACAATTGGATAAACAGATCAATGGGTGACTGTACAGATGAACTGATGGCTAGGGAAATAATACCTATTCTGGTCTTTATGTTCTTATCTGCTTCTACTTTCTTTTAGCTTTTGAGGATACTTGCCATATTAACTGCATTTTTCTCTTGTGAAAATAACCATATTCTAGACACCCTCATCTTCATTGGTCCATCTACTTGTAGGCACCACAAGGACATGTGACTAGACATGGGAAATGGGCAGTTACAGGAAGCAACATGTGTAATTGCCAGACCAGCACATTTAATTATAATGTGAGATCCTTCATGGTTCTCTTCTCTAGTGTCAACAATTAGTGAAGTTTCAAATAGTGGACTCTTTGACACCTGGTTCCCTGAGTGATAACTATATGCACAGCAGAGCCTGCATAAATGACTCACACTGGTCATATAATATAAATAAGATAAAAAACCTTTCCTGTTTCAAGCCTCCGATAATTTGGGGTTGTTGCAGGATCAACCAATCTATCCTGACTTCGATGCACCCTAATGAAATGCAGCACAGAACCAGTACAATGAAAGTAGGACACAAACCTCTGATGCAGCCAAGTCTACTAAGGCAGGAAGCGGAAGAAGAAGGCAAAATATCAAGATTTCATTGTGAATTCTGAAGTATACTTTCAAAATTGTGCAGAAGAGTTAGGAAGGGTTCAGAGATGAACAACAAGTAATTAGGATGGACTCAGATACAGCAAAGAAATGTTAGAGGTGCTGTCATTGCTTATCTACAGAATTTTGCTGCTTTGTATATTGCATGCACTCAGCTGAGGTATACAGTTGATTTTAAAGAAGGGACATGGTTGATACAAGGTTTGCATTCCAAGAGTCCATAGGAGTAATCCAATTTAACCCTTCAAAGGAGTGATAAAGCATGGGATTTGGAGTCAGAAATGTCTTACTATGTCTGAGGCCTTGAAAAATTTCTGTTGTCTTCACTTGGCCTTGATTTTTGTTTTATTTGTAAGATGGAGACTATTGTGCCTGTCTAAAGGTACTGTTGAGACAGTCAAATTAAATAACCCCCTAATTCTTGGCCAAGGAAAAAAAGCTCAACAACTGTCAGAATCCTCTTCAAACTTTTTCTTTTATGAGTGAAAATTTTAATCCCAGAGAGGTTAACATAGTTGCCCATGTCCCAAAGCCGGTCAGTAAAGTTAGAATTCTTGTGATTCGTCATAGGTGCTGGGTAGTTTTCACATTTCCTGAAGACCAAACAAGTAGATTTGTAACAAATTAAGTCAAAAAAATCTTCAGATAGTTAAAATAATATGTGTATTTATAGTCAAGAGAATGCAGTGGTGGGAAATGTGAGAGAATGGAGTCTTTATGCATGGAGTTGGCCATTTAGAGCCAAGACTGATCACTGCCATCCAGAACCTGCCACCCCCTTAGTAGAGCCTTTCACAGTCTCTTCCAGTTCATTCTGCTGTCTACCTGTTTGGAGCACAAAGCACATGCCATGGAGGATAAATACCAGGCTTTTAATCGTGGCTTGCTTTGTAATATATCTCCTATGTTATTATCACTGTTATTAATTCTACTTCATCTTGGCGTTACTTTTGCAAGGGAATATTATTTAGTGTCAGAAATAATGAGAAGGCAAACTCCTGGAGGGTAGGTACTGGATATTAACTACCTGGCATCATCATGTATCGAAAAATCCATCATCCATCACAAAATCCACTAATAGGTCATAAGGTATCTCTTATAGTGTTATACACAGAGAAGGCATTTAATTTGTATTTGCTGAATGTATAAATTCATGAATAAAGAAACAAACTAATAAAAAAATTTACCTGCATATCGCCAAGTGCCTGGGAGAGATGATTGTGTGCACTGTATCATTCTATTCTCTGACGGTGAGAGTCTGATTTAGACTGGCAGATTCAAAATAAGTAAGAGGACATTCAGACTAAGCAAATCCCAACAGTAATACTTATTAGTTTATAGAAGGAGACGAAAGACTTATCTCAGGGGTCAGTTGAAACAGGGATAAAGCAAAGACCCAGCAAATTCACAGCAGTAAGCAATCTCATAATGCAGAGGATAACCTAATAGATCTTTCCCACCTGTTATTTCTCTAAGGGAGGATTCTTTCCATGAAACCAGAGATGATTAACTTGAGAGGCAAAGCACGCTTGCTTAAACCAGCCATGCATCACTGGCACCAAATTGCTACAACTGAAAACGCGGTAAGCAGGCTCACTACATTCAAGAAAACCCATTGAATTTCCCTAGAACATCCCTTCATTTGACATGCTCCTTGTGAGACCACAGCGAGAAAAGCTCTAGGTGCTAGATTTCAAGTCTTGAGTGCCAAAGGCAGCAGGCACTGATCTATGCAAAGGAGCAGAGGAAGATGGGGATGTAACAGCTTTGCTCAGGGTCTGCGTGGAGAGATGAACAGGATAAAGAACAAAATAGCTAGCACTTTGAAAATGGAGTTCAAGTTAAAAGGTAACACGGTGTAGCAGAAATCACTGATGTCCCTGGAGCCAGCATGTTTAAATTTATGATGTTCCAGTTACTGAGTGTGTGTCATCTCAGCAGATTACTTCATTTCCCTGAACTTCCCTTTCCCTTATATACTGGGTACAGTATCATCTGCTTCTCAGAATTGCCATAGGATGACATGAGGTGCCAGGTATGTAACATGAACTCGGGAGGATATAATTCCTCTCCTCGGAGCCAAAAGGTGTAGAATGTTGAGAAGACACATCAGATGCACAGATGTAAGCAGAGCTGGAGTTCAGAGCTGAGTTGACCATAGGGCACAAGCATTTTCCCTGCTCTCCATGAACTAGGCATTCACAGTGCAAAATTCATACAAAGATGGGTTTGGGAAGCTCCCACCTCACTTCTCAGTTGTTTCAAGAAAACCCAACAGAGAAGGCTGGACGGGGCCTGATATCACCTTACTATTAAATCCATTGATAGTAAAATGGCTAAGTGTGATTTAAACACCTAACAAAACTCCATTCTGTATAAAAATCGCATGGTATTCTTTAAGTAACATCATGGCAAGTGTCCAAGAAATACCATCTCAAGAAGAGATAAGACGGCCTAATAGTATAGACACTATGAATCCAGTTACTTTAAAAACGAAAAAAAAAAATGTATTTTTATTTCCTTGTCTATGTATCTCCATGCACAGTAAATATAAACTATCTGAAAAAAATGCATATCTGCAAAAAACCCCTTTGGCAAGAGGACTGTGGCTTCAGCACAGGGTGAGAGGACCAGAGGAAACCACTATTTTTATCGATTGTTTTTATCTTTTACAACAACAATCTGCCCAGGTATTGTATAATAACCAAAAAAAAAAAAAAAAAGGAGAAAAAGAAATGAAAGCAAATACATCTCCATGCAGAAATGAGTGGGTGACAGGGCAGACCCCAGGGGGCAGAGATCAGCAACAGACACCTCCGTAAAATGCAGCCAGGTCAGTCCGCACTTCACGTCAGGCTCGAGAGGGGCTGCAGAACCTGGTTCTGGCCCTGTCAATTCCAGAAGGCACAAAGAGGTAACCTTATAAAAGGAAATATCTTTGCAAATTACATCCTTATTTCCATCTCTCTTTTCTCACCCCTAAGCCAAATACAACCAAGTGCCTGCCTTTCCCGACCTTGTCAACTCCACTATTGCTTCCATTTTTTTTCAGTAAAACCATCAGAAGTCTGTTTTCAATTTCCTTCTTTTATTCCCCATTCAGAAAGAGAACTGCTGAGCATAAAGTAGTAGGAGTTTGGCTCTAATGTCAGTGTTCTGCTTCTCTGATCAGTAAACCAGGAAAGGTGGGGCAAAAACAACTCAAATTAATTATAGATAAAAATAGAGCATTAGACTGAGTGTGTGTGTGTGTGTGTGTGTGTAGAAGGAAAGAACACAAGACCCATATCTTAAATGATTCATAAAGGAAGAGCTGCAATGTTTAGTTGTTTTTCACTGAATAAAAAAGCTTTTAAGTTCATTGTCTTTAGCTTTGATACTGGCAGCACAATAACATGACAACAGCTTCAGGAAAACCTCAGTGTCATTATAAGATGTCTATCATCGCCTGATGAGCTAAAAACAAAAAAAGGGAAAAATCTTCTTGTTTCCTGGTCTGAAGTGAGGCACCAATTTAGCACTTGTCTTAACAGCCTGAGTTTGCAGCTGGAGATAAGCTCTGAATTGGGCACGCAGAGGAACAGGAAAGAAAACTCAAGTTGGAATAATAAGTAAATCCTCAGTGTTGTTGATGTCATTCTAGACATTGTTAGAGATGCACAGACAATCTCAGTCATTCTGACAAGCCCTGCTGTTCACTGTCAATGCTTTCTCAGTGATGATTTCACACACAGTGAAGACGAAAAAATGTATTCCTTTACATTCACCATTTCCCCTCTGTTTTCACTTTTCTTCAAACTTCTAAAAATTACAGGGCAGAGACAAACAAGTAAAAAATAATTTTTTTAAAACAAGTAAACAAACTGAATGAGGTCCAAAGTGTTTAAAGAGCCAACGCAATTCCCAACTTGGAAGTGGGTCCCTGGTAAAAGATTCTAAATGAAGTTGCATCTCCCTAGTGAAAAAATGAACTAATTAGTCCTTGTAGTCACAGTTTTGCCCACACTTGATGTCGAATGCTTAGACTAGATGGCATAATGTGCATATGGGAATGATAATGTGTGGCACCATTCAATAAAAAGGAAAACAGAAACTAAAACTGACTAGATCTACATGAATGTTAATTCTTAAAAGCAGTTCAAATAGAGAACTTTGAAGTGAATAGCTGGAAAGTGAAAAGGCAGATCACTTTGAAAGCAGGGACTATGAAATCAGCCTAAACTCATTTCTATACCCCAGCATTTAGACCAGAATCTAGCACCAGCAACATACTCAGTAAATATAACATATCACAAATGAATGCCAAGATTATAAAAAGAATCTGAGCTCAGTCCGGTGTTGAAGATGATATTTTCACTGGTTAATTTTTTAATATTTAATTTAACTCAGAATTGTGAACATCTTCTTTTACCTGTAGGATACAGCTTAGTGTTTAAATGTGGGGATCCTGGAGACAGCAAATAAGGGTTTAAATCTATGCTTTACCGTTTTGGGCTAGATGACTTGAACACGTTACTTTTTCTCAGCCTCAGTATCCTCGTCTACAAAGTGGAGACAAAACTAAAACTGCCCTATGAAGATTAGAGTGAGGATTAAATAATAAAACGTAGGAAAACTTAGCAGCACACTTTAGTGGGCAGGTCCATTATTATTGTTCCTGTTGAGCGTGGCAGCCTCAAAAAGGGGGACGTGTGCAGCCAGCCTCAATATGAATGACACGTTCCAATGCCAGAGTTCCCAGTTTTGACCACTGCAGTGGAGAAAAACTGCTATTAAATGTACTTAAGCCTTATTCCCTCTGCAAGTCTGAGTCCAGTGCTAGGATCAAGTATGCAATGGGAAACCTGTCAGATAGCTGGCCTAAAACAGAATCGAGACTGGTCAGTTTTGCTGGGAGGGTATAGCTCAAGTGGTAGGTCACATGCTTAGCACACACAAAATCCTGGGTTCAATCCCCAGTACCTCCTCTAAAAATAAATAAACCTAGTTACCTCCCCACTACCAAAATAAAAAGAATTAAGTAATACAATGATAAATCAGTAAAATATATTTTTTACAATTTTTAAAAGACTGGAGAGTTTTGAAATTTAGGTCTCCCAAACTGATGACTAGTTAAGCTAGCTCCAAAGTGTTCATAACTGAGCACAGAAACTTTTTCAGAAGGTAAATGTATCATTAACAGCATCACCTCTTCCCTACCTGCCTTTTCCTGGCAACTGGTAGCCAGTTTGATCTGAGCACTGGTGTAGTTACTAGTGGTGGGCAGTACCAAAAAACTTTAATAATGAAGAAAAGGAAAACACCCAAACCTGGTAAACAACCAGCCAAGCAGTGGATGGAATGTGTAATTTCCTCTCTATAAAACTCACAAAGCATACAGCGTTTCTCCCACCTGATCAAGGGAACTGTCAGCCTTTTTGGTCAGCAAAATGCAACTGTGGAGAGCTGAATTCGCCCTCAATGCCCACTCCTCCCAGCTTTCTCAAAACAAAAAATGCCCATTTCTTTATTTCCAGAAAGGCCTGGAATCTTCACCCATTTGCTCAACCAGAAATTTACAAGGATGAGAATGATATTTGGCAACTTCAATGTGAAAATTGCTTTGGCCATTGCATTGGAAGTTGTGCACCTTAAAGCATTCCACCTGCTCTCACTGGAAGGGCTTCCTTAGCATGTCAGACCATAAGGGCCTGCCTCTCTGGATCTCCTTCTTATTAATAAATGCAGACATTGGCTATTGAACTTCATTCAAGCTTGCTAGATCAGCCTGATTTTTGTTACCAAAATGCCATATTAATCAATTATAAACTAATGACCAACCAAAATCATTCCATTCAGGCAACATCCCTGAGTATCACAACATGATTAAAATCAAACTAGATTTCCTCCAAAAGTAATAGGTAAGGGACCTACACACACACACACACACACACACACACACACACACACACACACAGAGACATGCAATGACACAAGAGAGTCAATGTAAAAATGAACATTATGGGAAAATCCACTCATATGTAATATGCAGATTTCTAATATACTTTAGAAAATCTAAAGTACATAGGATTTCTGTATATTTTTGGTTTGTTGATTGTGTTTTGGCCTTTCCTGATGTTTGTAGAACCATTTCACAAAACCATGGAACACAGTTGCTAGCAGGATCCTTAGAAAACATGTAGAACCCCCTCCTCAACTCATGGAGGAAAGCAACAACAAAAGACGTTTTCAAGGATGAACTGTGTTGCCCGACACTGGATAGCAGTAAAGCGGGACCTCACACCCAGCATCCTCCGGAGGTGATTTTCTCCCTTCCCCAACAAGCCTGCATTGCGTGGCTTATTTTACAAAAAGACTGAAGATATGCACGATTTGTTTGTTTCTTAGAAACTGGTAGTGAGCTCTACACAAATGCGCCCTACACAAAAGTCAGGTGGTGTCATGCAATTCCCTACTCCCTAGAATCAAAATCTCAAACCCCAGTATCTCCCCATCTATCCTCTGGAAACAAAGAAAGAGAGTGGGTGTAGATACTTAGTCACTGCTCTCCTGCCTTCCTGGTGGTGGCTATATTGTCTTTGTAGACTGAAGAAGTTGCTTAATGTGTTTGGATACAGGCTCAATCTCTAAAAATTTGGCAATTGGAGCAGCATTAGAAGGCTGGGAAGCTAACAATAATGGTGAATAAGGGGGAATACAGGCTTTTAGCCAACTTGAAAATCAGTATTTCTTGGTCATAACAGGGAAACTAATTCACTGCCACAGACATCTGGTCACTTGTGTCTTAATTGAATCACTCAGTTTTGTTTTTTTTTTTTTTTCCCTCTGCTACTAATAACTGAAGTTTAATGGGATTTTAACATTTCCAGCAAGGTGGCACACAGCCCCAGCTCTCACGGAAAGGTAATTGACCAAGATTGTATTAAACTATCATTATGGGAAATGCTTCAGGTCCCAGAAGAAATGCTACCAATGCTTCTAAATTGGAACGCTCTTCCTTCCTTCGTCCCTAAGGTGATTCACCAATAAACTAACATGTCAGTAAATGTCTATAATACAATGATTAAACATGATTCAATGTGATTAAATACCTATTTAAGGTCACATTTATCTCTGCTTGACTTTATTATCTCCTCTTTGACTGACTTGTCCCTTTTCTTTCCTTCTTGTATGTCTTTGCCTTGAGTCACAATATTCCTTTCCATTTAAACCTGACCTCCTCCAAGGAAACCAACAATCACTTCACCCTCTCTAAAACAAATAAACAAACAACAACAAAAACAGTCAGATGCCTGCTTCTAAACTTTAAAATTGAAATTGAACAAAACAGATTATTCGCCTAGACAAAGCTAACATCCTAGAACTTCTAGGACATAGGGTCAGCATGGTCCAAAATTTCCCTATACCACTCAGAATACTGTGGTTCACAAACACAAAAAATCTTACCTAGACAGGTGTCTACTTTACGAAAATTATTGGACTCCAGATTGTAATCAAATTTTAGTAAGAAACAAAAAATAATCTGACCTCCTATTGACCTTTAAGAGGAGAACCCCAGGATCTTCTGCATTCCAGTAATTTGATCAAAAGCATTTTCAGCTTCTGGGATAAAGTCAGACATCTTCCATGGGACCCTCTTCCATGCACGTCTGCGGAGAGCCTATCTCTCTGTCTCTAGCCTCATTATGAAATGCCAAGGAGAGGGGGACACAATCATTCTGCTCATTGCCAGAGTACTTCTTTTGATGGATGTGGATTTTATCTCCTTTAATTGTGGGCATTTCCCTGTCTCCCAGTTATGAGGGAGGATCTGTGACCTCAACATAATTGTATTAATAAATCAATTCCAAGCAGAAGGGACAAAGTCTGTCCATGACAGAAAAAAAGACTCTAAAAGACTTGTTAGAAACTAATGAGCAAATTGGGAGAATACTTGTAAGTCCTCGGCTTACTATAAATAGCAACAGCAGGAGAAGAGTGTACAACTTAGCGCCACGGGCAAGGAGCCTTTCCTCCCCCCCCCCCCCACCAACTCATTTGAGCCCAGCAGTGGTTAACATGATTTACAGATCTTTGGTGGCTTCGGCAGCAAACGAGATGCCAGCCTCAATCCTGTCCGTGACAGGCTGATTATTCAGAGGAGATGTGTAATTGCAAAAAAAAAAAAAAAAAAAAAAAAAGCCCATGGTACATTGGCTCTTCAAGGAAGCTTGTTGATAATGAGTCAGATCTTGCCATGTAAGAGAAATCAACTGGTCCAGGATTTTATGTTGCCATTTAGGACATTTCTTTTTTCTTATGTTGTTTGGACCAAAGAATGCTCATTCACTTACATACAGCTCCCTCTGCTTTTAGTGCCATGCTTCAAATTCAAATTCTCCAGGATATATCTGCTTGACCCTACGTAGGTTCTGACCCACCATTACTTTGGTTTCTTTGCAGACATGTTGTTTGTAGGGCTTCCTATGTAACCGGCATTTCTTTCAGTTCATTTTCTTAAGTGTTTGTGTGTCTTTTTGTGTTTCTTTCCCACAAGGTATAACCTTCCCTACTGCCTGGTTAATTTTCAAGATGGCAGGAGTTTTCCAAAAGTCAGCAGAGGATGTTAAACAACAGAATAAGCTCTAATTGTGTCTTCCATGTGCACCCCATACCTTTCTGATTCTATACCACTTCACTGATGCTTCCCCTCTATGTGGACTGCTCTCTCCCTTGCCCTCATGCTCACATCCTGGTAGAACCCACTCCCATCTCTGAATCTGACAGCACCCTGTCTTACACAACATGGAGTCGAGTGAATATGGCAATCACGACTGGTTTTGGAGTCAGGCACACCTGGGTTTAAATCTTGCCTCTCTCACTTACCAGCTGGGTAACCTTGGGCAAATAATGTATCATCTTGGAACCCTGTCTCAATGTAACATGGGGACGCTAATAGTGTCTTCGGCTGTTTCAAGGACTGAATAAAAACAGTTCTGCCAAACAGTGAAAGTGAGTGGAACTTGGGAGGCTCTCAACACACATTACTTCCCCTTCCTTCCAAAGTTTCTACTAGATTGTATGTAAGCTCTTCAAGGTAAGTTTAAGGTCTTACAAATCTCTGTGGGCATGAAACAAATTCCACAGCACTTACTTTTCTGCTCTGGGGTATTAATCCTTTCTTCCAAATAAATATAAACTTAGCCCAAATCATGCCCCATGAGAAAGAATTTACACAAAAGCAACCAGAGGCCACAGTGTCTTTCGGGAGAACAGGATATAGAGCTGACAGTATGTTCCATTCTCCTTTCAGAGTTGCAGAGCCTGCAAAATACAAGAGTGAACGGGCATGGACAAAGAGGAGAGGCAAAGTGGGCATTGTAGTTAAGATTTTGGAATCAACAAGCCTGTGAGCGTTCGACTCCATCTCTGCCATCTACCAGCTCTTTGGCTTTGGCCAAGTTTCTGAACCTCCTTGAACCTCAGTTTTCTCTTCTGTAAAACGGAAGTAACGAGAAACTTGTGAGGATTAAATCTAATGAAGAAACCCACGTGATGTGCTTATACAGACTAACAAGCAAACAAAAACCCTCCTTGTAACGCAGGGGATTACTGAAACATGGCCAGCGTTGTTTTGCCAGGACTCAGGCTCCTAGCGGGGACTTCCTTAATTCTAATATCCCTTCAACCTGGAGATGGAGCCTTCCCCCTAGTCTTCTCCTTGCTTCCTGATGCTGATATATGCTGATGATTAACATTAGTTCTCTGGCGTTTCTCCTTACTGCCCTTTAGCTATTATGATCCCAGTATCTGATAAGGTTTCCTGGGTTTTAGTCCTAAGTGATATACCACTATTTCTACTGCTCATGCCCTAGGGAGGAACACATTTCATTTCTGCAAACCTGTTTATAAGATGGATGCTGAAAAATACAAAATATACATTTAAAGTCCCTTTAAACCAAAAAAAATATTAGCAATAAGGAAGCTCTTTCCCCAGCACCAGTTTCCAAGAATGAACTTGTCCAAATATCAAGGCAATATGGAAAGTTGTAGTTCAGATTCAAGATGCCAAGCACAAGTCTGGCTGAAGCAGGCTCCTTCAGCTGGTTGCTACTGACAGCAGACTGGATGAAATTGTCCTGAAGTACCACATGCATGATAATAGCTGTCTAGATACAGCAAATAGATATAAGCAAATGAATGGTCTTAGAACTGTCTGCTGTCATTCATTTAAAAGCGAATCTCTCTCGGAGGCTGACTACCTTTGTTCAAAAATAAATTTAACTAGCATTTAGTTGCCGTGGGACGAAAGAACATGGAATAAATCAGTCAGGCTCAAGCAAAGAGCTGCCAGTTCCTTCCACGTTTGGAGAAACACAATGACTGGGCTCAAGTGCAGGCTGGCATAGAAAGGAAGGAGGAGGAAGAATGGACAAATAACTTTGTTGTTACCAACAGCGCCACATGTCTGACCATTAACACAACTGCCTTTGTTCAACAGGGAGAAACCAGGTAGAGAGGGATTAACTCCTTAATTAGGAAAATGTGTCCCATGAACACGATTTAAGTTTTTATATTTTATCCACTTTTCCCAACTTGCCATTTAATTGCAAGATGGGCGCGTGCACTGCCGTCTGACATTCAAGAGGCTTCTCTGAATAAACCCCTTCAAAGGAAGATGTGTAAGACGTTTTCCAGCTGCTCTTCTAATTCTCCTTCTTCACTGTCCCCTAATAACCTCTTTGATGCCTTAGCTGAAATCTCTTTTCTTTATTGATTTCAGTTTCCCTGTCATTAGCACTATTGCTATTGTTGGGTTCAACAGCAGAGACCACTGATTTCTCTCTGAAGTTCACAAAAGCTCTGCCCTATTGAAGTGGGCGTTTCTGTGGGTGTCAATGTCAGTTGACTTAGTGGAGATGGAATTATGCTGGTCTGTATTACAGAGGAGATTCCATCCCCTATAACTACAATAGACTTAATAATACCTTCAGATACATTCCAGTTTTCTATATATTCTAGAGAAAAAAGACCAAACTATCGGAGAAGGGATGAGCTTCACACGCAATAAGAGACGGTCCAACTGGAAGCAATCAGTGTTTACAATCCTGAAGGTGAGACTTCATTGTGAGTTAAAAGAACACAAACACTCTCAGGAGAACCACCAATAGGGAGAAAATCTGGAAAACCTAGCCACTCAAGGGCCCTTGGGGACAAACTAAATTTTTCCTAAAAAAAGTGGGATTCCTTGTCTTATGGCTGTTTTTATTTGCAGAAGGAACAATTGACCCTGCTGTAGAGTTTTAGAAAGGATAGCAATAAATAACTGGCATTTCTGTAATTAAGCTCAATATTTCAAATATCTTTAAAATGGAAAATGGAAAATATTCCTCAAGCGGTAACAGAAGCTAAGTAATTCTAAGAGGCAAATCATATTTTAAATGATTAACCAAAAACCATCTAAAATCTACCCAGAGGAGCAGAGGCTGGGGCCAACTTATTTGTAGTTGCAAGAATAATTCAGCGTCATAATGGTGGCCTCTCATGGATGAGAAGAGCTTTTGGGCAGCATATAGGCAAGTACAGGAGCCCAAAAATATAAAGATCTTAAGACTGAGGGCCTGTCTGATATCAACTTCCACTCTTTTGGCTCTTAATACAGCTTAAAGTTGAACAGATTTCCTTATGGACTTTGAACTCCACAGTTCCTTCCAAACAGGTAGTAATTTTGTTAATCCTGAAAGGATTAACATAAATTTATATAACATAAAATTGACCATTTTAACCATTTTTAAGTGTGCAATTTAGTGGCATTATGCACATTCATCATGTTGTGTAACCATCACCACCATCTATTTCTGGAATGTTAATGGCATCCCAAACAGAAACTCTGGACTCATAAAACAACAACCCCCCTTCTTCCCACTCCCCATTGCTGGTGACCCCTGTTTTACTCTCTGTCTCCATGAATTTGCCTATTCTAGATACCTCATCTACGTGGAAAAGGCCCAAAGTTGAACTCACTTTTTGATGATTCCTTGTGGCCAACACCACACAGAGGTTGCCAGGCCCCTGTATACTCTCTCCTGCTCCTTACACGACCTGTCCTAATTCTGAGCTATCTTGCACTTGGTCTCTTTTTTTAATGCATGTCCCTTGGCTGGCAAAGCCATTGTTACTAGCATGCCCTCCTTCTCTGGGTCTCTTAGTAAGATCTTTCATACCACAGTTCTGCTGGAGGCTCTGACCAATTCCAGCTCTTCCAAGTCTCACCTTCTTCTCCTATAACTAATCTACCAACAACAGAGACTCCTTCAAAAACGGCTGAGCCAGAGTGGGAGGGTACAGCTCAGTGTGTGCTTAGCATGCAAGAGGTCCTGGGTTCAATCCCCAGTACCTCTGCTAAAAACAAATAAATAAACCTAATTACCTGCCCCCAATAAATAAATAATTTTTTAAACTGCTGACCCACTTGGTTGGGCTTCAGCCCTGCTCTGGGATGACATGGTACCTTGGGAAAGGTACCTCACGCTCAGCATTTATGATATTTCTAGGCAGAGTCTATACTACACAAAGGACACAACCAGGACAAACATTTGTTATTTCCCATCCATTTTAAAGACTGAGCAATTGAGGCACAACCTAAGATGAGAAGGTCCTTTATCCTCCTTATCTGCTCCCTCCCTAGTCTCCCTCTAACATCAATGACAGTTGTTGACCAAAAAACAGAAAATTTGTTTTCCACGAGTATTTCTTTCCTATAAGAAGAAAGCAGTAAAATAAAACCTCAAAAATGAATCCTCTCAGACTCAGCTGAGTTGGATTGATGATAATTCTCCTTTGCCTAGCATTTAAAGACCTCTACACTGGTCAGGTCCCTTCCCTATCCATCCCGTCTCCCCCTGTTTCCTCTCCCTTTGTCTCTCCCCTCATCCGCTCTTTCATTATCCCCATCCCTCATCCACACCTCAACACAGGGTCAAGTTGCTATAAACTCAAGGAAACCCCATTTTTTTTTATTCCTATATCCAAGCCTTTACCCATTTAAGAAAATCTTCACATTTTTCCTACCCAAACCTATCTGGCCTTAAACACCCAGTAGGAGCCCCACTTTGTTCTTCAAAGCACTGGGCCCATCTCTCTGCTCTCATTTTCTAGGCTATGTGTTCACTTCTGCAAGGCAGCATTTCCTTTTTAAAAGAGTTAACGCTCTCTCCTAACATAGTTCTAGATTCAGTCGCCTTAAAAACTAGAGACACATAGTACTTATATCCCACGTCTACCGCGGTGCCCAGCAATCGTTAGCACAGACAGTAGACAACAAATACTTGTTGCTTGATGGATAGCTCAGTCACAGCTGGGCTGGAGCTTATCTCCTTGCTGTCAATGAAATAAAGGGCTTGCTAAGCAAATTAATACTGTAAACAGAGAGAGTTTGGCCTACTTTAATGTGAAAATCAACACACTATTTTAAGCAGCACTTCCGTGGCTGCCTCCATTCAAAGAATCAATGTGCTGATTGTGAGTATTGTCTGTCTGTTAAAGTATTAACCAGATGCACTAAGATTACCATCTTCAACAGCCCCGTTGTTACTCTATGTGTGTAACCGTATTTCAGCGATTATCTCCTCTGCCCCATATATTTTAAGAACCAAATCTAGAAAAATGAGCTGGTGGACAGCTTACCTCAGCAGACACACAGGCTTCTTCTTTGCTTTGAAAAAACAGCCACACTTGTGGAAACAGAGTCTTAGAGCAGTTTTGTTTCTTTTTGCCTTGTCAGGAATAGAAGATGTCTTTGAAGGAGTTAGAAATCTAGACGGCAGGAAGGACTTTGTGGGGAGAGCCCTTCAACTCACCCTGCTGCTTTTCTTACATACTTATCTTTATGTCTCTTTCACTTCTCTAGGCACCTGAATACAACCACAACTTTTGAAAATCTTTCATAATCAGAACTCCAGGAATTTGCAAACCAAAATCAGATCGAGCCACAGCCTTGAAAAGAACAGAAAGCATAAATGGATGCCCAGATTTCAATCCTAGTTACATAATGTTCTCCTGTCGGCCTCTATCTTTCTAACAAGCACAACTGCTTCCGCCAATGCTCTTTCACACTAGGTGAGAAAGGGCTGCTGAAAGGAGGGAAAGCATTCAGAGCTGTGGATTCCAACAACCTTTGCCACAAATTGCTGCAATGTCTGTGTGAGCCACTGAGATTCTTCTCCCTATGTTCTGCTGCTCCAAATACTACCACTATAAATAATAAGGGGGTCAGAGGGTCTTAGTGGCCCCGGGCAAAGTAATTAGTACACTTCTACTCTAACGGAGTGAAGTGGGGTCCGGAATGTAGATGTGAGAAAGGAATAAAAGGGACTATGTGGGTACAATTCACTGCAGAGAAATAACAATCATTTAACTAAAAATTGTTTCTAACTTTTCAACTTGATACTATTAACTCCTACCCACCAGCCTTCCCTCCCTCCACTTCTGATGAGAGTGGATCACTTAAGAATTATGTTCCAACACTCCACAGTAGGTTCATGTAGCTGTACCACAACGTGCAGGAGGGTGTGGAGCGGTCATCAGAAAGGTCAGCTCAGGAATGACAATTATGATACCCGGATGTGCAATAAAGGAGTCCCATAAGCTTTTAAAGGAAGTGACAAATATATATATATATCTTTAAAAACCTAGCCCTGGCTGATCAGCTGTATGTCTTGGGCCATTAGTTGAACGTCTGTGGCTTTGCCTAAGATAAGAACACATAACAGAGTCGCGATTTGGAAAGGAGAAGGTGCTTTGGAAATCATACTTACGCTATTTATGTAAATATGTACAATATATCTTTGAGTAAGAGTCCTGTTTGATTTACCTCAAAATTGTGCTGAACGGAGAGTCTCATACATAGTAGGTGCTCCCTGAACATGTGCAAATTAGCCAAAAAGGGGGCAGTCAGAAAGAACTATTCTACAATGACAGGTAAGTCTTCGTTATGGTAAGTTTATTCTGAGGAAAGTAAGGTCTTCAGCTTCCTTTAGACATTGCCTAGCTCTTCTAGGACTTACCACAATTTTAAGATTCTTTGCATCATTCATGTATGTGACTCTCTCTCCTACTGGAATATGAACTCCAGAAGGTTGTATACTATATCTACTCACCACCCCCATCACTGAGTAGGTGCAAAATGGGATGCACTGAAGTGTAATAGTGGTCAATATTCTCTTCCGATTAAGCATGCTTGCGAGAGGTAACAGCATCATACACACAGACCAGGGTTTCCCTTCAACAAAGGAGAAAGACACCCAGAAAATTATGTGACTAAACACAGCTTTAACTGTCTGATGAACAGGAGTCACTGGACAAATTGCAAAAGGACACTGATCAGACTATCCTCCTCACCCAACACCTGCCAACCCGTAAGGTTGCTCCTTCTAAACTACAGACCCAGAACATGCATTGGGAGTTTCCTAACAGCTCCAGCTTTAAGTGTATCAGATTAACACTGTATTTCCAGAAAGCAATACATTCTCCACAGTGTTCTAGAAGAAAGAGAAAATTACAGTAAGATGACATGTGTTAAACACCCAGTAAAGTGCCCGGCAGGTAGGAGACCTGAAATACTTCGTAAGCATTGTTGCATTTGTGTTTCTTTTTCAATCATTGTGAAAAAAAAATCATATGTCCTTTTGTAAAATGATCCCAGGTGATTTTTAGAATCAGAAACCGGAAGATAGATTAGATAAGCTACTAAAAGCAAAGAGGGAAGAAAATACAGATATTACATATGGTTGTTATAGCAACTGAAAGTGTATCCCAATCTCCCTCTCATTTTTTCCCATGCTTCGCCATGATCTTGCTTTCAGATAAATAACCTCTGGTTTTTCTTTCAAGCTGTTCATCCAGATGAAAGTAAACTGTGGCCCCTGTTGAATAGCAAAGACCTTGACATCCTAGGGGAAAATTAGAAAAGAAACAAAAAAGAGCTGAAAGGAAAAGATAACTCAAAATCAAGAAGGTGGAAGCTGGAAATACATTTATGCAAAACTTACAGGGGCATTTCATCAGGGACTTCTCATGGGAGTGGCCTGTGAGCACGGGAGAGGACAAAGAACCCTGGCTTCTTTTCATGGGAGGGAACTACTGAAGTCTTAACAACCACAGGGGATAAGAGAATAGGATATATACAATAAATCTTTATTTTTCAGACGCAAACTATGATTCCACACAGCCTGCAAAGAAAACAAAATGCATCAAGTTCAGACTGCATTCCATCAGATCTTGAAAGCGGTGGGTGGTGCTAGACGAATTTGGAGCTGTAATTGTCAACATCAGGAAGATACAGAACACACTTCAGCTCCAGGCCATGTGATTATGCCATTTCAGCTTTGAAGAATCATAAATGGTACATATGCATGAATGTGAATTGTCAGAAGGAGCCTCAGAGATTTCAGATTTTGAGTGAAGATGAAGAAATAAAGACTCAAAGAAGGAATGGCCTTGTCTAATCTCATAGCTGGAAAGGCATGGGGCCCAACTAATAGTAGTATCTAACAATTACAAGGGTGCTGAGAGGTAGCAGGTGCTGCTCTAAATGTCTCATATTTAATTCTCAGAAGCACCTTTACTATCATGTCCACGTTAAATACAAAGTAACTAAGCTATGGATAGGTTGACCATCACACCCAAGATTACCAGGCTAATGAACTGGGGCAGCAGGATTCCAGTCCAGTCTATCTGACCACAGGGTTCATGTTTTCAGTCTCTTTGCAACATGACCTCCTCTCATGAGCAGATATCTGCTGCGTAAGCAGTCAGCCATTTGTCCTCTTCCCGCACCCAAGTGAGAAAAGATGCCAGGTCAAATTTCCAACAGAATACTATTCTTCTCTTGGTCATTGCACATGTCCTCTCACCCGGTGCACAATGACTGCTTCCCCACGTGCCACCAAGCCCCCCCTGTTCCCCTTTTTCTCATTTGTGAAACAAATTTGAGAGACTCAGTCAGTTCCATCTAAGTTCATCTAACAAATTCCCTTCAAATCACTCCACCAGACAGCTCTAAAACCATAGTCTAGCCACCTCTCCTAATACAAAACCATGCCCAGTGTTCCACTGTGGAAAATAAGCATTTCACCAACAGAAGTACCTGGGGCTTTGTGGTCCCTTGCATCCCAGAGCCCCTTTCCATGCCTTGTCTCCCACTGGGAATCCCTGAATTCTGTAGTTACCATCCTGAATCCTCAGTCATCATTCCTCCAGGCTGGGAGCCAAGTATAGGAAGAGGGTCCTGGAAGGTGGGAATGGCAGAGACGATGGGGTAGACCTTGGGTGTTGCATGGGTAACAAGCTCTGGGAACATCTTGAATGAGGCCCACTACATTGATCCCACACATTCCTAGACATTCTTGCTCTTAGAAGAGTTTAACTCAATCTCCTTCCTCTCCTGGATGTCAGCAAAGACCATTCCTTCTGGCTGGACTGCACTGCCCCTAAGTCAAATTTCACTTCCTCAAAAAGTTTCTTCTGCCCTGCCAGATTAGGTCAAGTCCCTTTGACATGTACTTTCACAGAAAGTATCAAAAATTTCTGCTATACTGTTATTTTCAAGAATGTTCATAGCAACAGTTATTAGCCAAAAACTGTAAAGTACTCGAGTTGACATCTTTGGGAGAATGGATAGATAAACTGTGGTATAGTCACAAGATGGACTACTATATGGCAACAAGAATAAACAAACTACTACTTCTATAGAGTGATTTGGATGAATGTCACCAAAGAAACCAGTTATAGAACAGTACGTACAGTGTAGTCCCATTTATATAAAGTTCAAAAATAGGCAACATTATTTTTTTGCCTTTCTAATCTCATTATCACCAAAATAATCAAAGCTTTATCATCTGTCTCAGGTCTTGATTTCTAAAATTTTTCAGGGCAAAATTCACATTTGATTTGTTACAGTTGAATCTCCTGCACCTGGTATGGTGCCTAGCATGTAGTAGGCACTGAACGAATAATTTTAAAAATGAATGAATGAATGCTTTACCTCCTAAATGATCCCTCCACCCCTCCAATCCTTTCTGAGCATCATGTCTGACCATTTTTAATTTAATGTGATCTTCTTTAGGTCCCTTTTTACTTTCAGTATTTACTGGCTCCCTAATGCCAATTAAAGACAACACTTGGATTCCAAGATCCGAACTGTCTTTGCACATGTGTTATTGTTCTTTATGAGGATCCATCTGTACTAAGAGAATGCATTTCCTCCCTCCTCTCCTTCCCAGCCTACCTCAACCCTCAGTAACCACAGCAGCCTATAATGTCCTTCCAAGGTTGATGGTCTACACCACTCATCAAGTCTTACTGTTCCCTATTTTTAAGATGAGCAGATAGACAGAGATATCAATTCACAGTTACCTTTTACCTCTTATGTAGGCTACTCACCCTTTGAGTACAATATCTACTCTCTAAATCTTAGAAATTCCTTTTTAAGAGTAAAGATCCCCAAGGCAATTTGATTGATGGTTCATGGCTATACTTCAACAGGTGCAGAGTACATCTTAAATTTTTAGAAGACTTTCCACTTAAGCCAAAGAACACATTTTGAGCTACAAACATGTGTTAGGCTCCTGGGAAGTGGACACCTCAGTGCCTCTATTTGTTCCATGCTCTCTGCTGTCCTTCACCTCAGACTGACCCCCACGAAGTAGCTGGATAAGAGCTCACTGATAAAAGATTTAGTCCCAGGGACAAAAGCATTCCTTTCCTAGACTTTCCACTACTTCCCCTTCTCTAGCCATATAAGATGTAGCTTTGTGTGGGAAATTCCTCTGGTGCCAAACAAATGAGGGTAAACAAAATCCATCTCCCCTGGCAAAGCTTCTCCAATCTAATTTGTGTAATTACCTATCTCCCTAATGATGTACTTGTTTACAGATTAAAGCTATGAATCTAAGCACAGAAATAAGATTAAATCTGATGAATTAAATCCTCATTTGCTCAAATCATCTGGATAGTCTTTCTTACTTTAAAAAGAAATGCCAGGTTTAAAAAAAGGGTATTTAAGTCACTGGCTTTGAAAAAACATACATGAACACGATTTTTAAAATTAGAAACCAAGCTGGTATCAGGCAGAGGTGTGCACTCCGTTTTAGCCTTACTGATGGAAGACTAGCTTATGCGGAAAGTCTGGGGGATAAAAGCCAAAAGAAAACACAATCTTCATTATTTGTTTATACTTCTAAGATCTTTCCAAATGAAATAAGGACTTTACCACTGAGACCCTGTGGGCTGGCTCTGTAATCGATTGGTGACTTAGCAGTGAACTCCTGGCAAATCCTAGGGACACAAAGGAGAGGGACAAGGAAGAGAGAGAGGAAAAAGACAGAGGGAAAAAGGGAAAGTGGATCCTTAAAGGTACAGTCACCATCCTCACACACGCACCAAGATGTAGAGATTAGTGAAGTTTGTACACATTAGGCAGTTCCATCGCCAAATGACTGCTCTGATGGAACCCATACTCAGTAAGACAAAAGGTAATCCATCCATGTAAATTAGTCATTTGGCAAGCTCTTTCTTGAACTATTTCTAGTGATTATGCAGTTCTTTCTGAGAAACCTGGAGTCACCAAGACGTAATAAAAACAGCCTAGACATAAAGCTAATAATAACAACCAGCAGGTATTCAGAACCTCCACGTACCTAACAGAACACAAAGTACTTTCTTTATGCATGTTCTCTCATTTATGACAACAACATTCCTGTGGAGTTGCCACTATCAACGCCATTTTGAAACTGAAGAAACTGAAGATGGAGAAACACCTAGAGTGTTGAAGTGATCTGTTCAAGGTCACTTGGCTGCCAAAAAGTGGAGATGAGGCAAACCCAGGTTTGTGGGCCTCTTGTAATTCTCTGAATCATTATAATCCACTCATCCATATGAACAAAAATAATGTTGAAGCAACATTCAAATTAAGTCCCATAATAAAAGCATCTTAATCTTGATCCCACAGTCATTCATAGTTTTCATTTGCCAACCAGTGAAAAAGAAATTAAGAGTGAGTAAAACTATGTTTATCTGAACATCCACTGAATATCTGAAGCTTTGGGAACCAAAATTTCCTTGCAGAAACTGTGAAATTAAGTCTACCATCATCATCACAGTTCTTTCATACCTATAGATTTCAGCAATATAGGGTTTCAAAGTAGTCTTTGAAAAGTGTGCTTTGAAAAGTTAAAAACTGTTAAAATTCAAGCCTATAATTTCATGACATATGCAGTTTTATTATCAGCAATAATTTCACAGTGCCATTTTTGCAGTTTGTTTCTTTGTGGTTGACTTTTAAGTGTTAAGTTTTCCAATAAATGAACATACATTTGTTCTTATTGGACCATGTTGTCACAGACTGAGTAAAAACTGTGAATATTCTTTGTGAATGCCTATGTTGCTTTTTAAGTGAAATGTAGTCTATGGCCTGCTTTTAGTACAAAATTCTTATAGTACAAAGGCTTGCTGTCTTATCAACCTTTGTGACAAATTGTTTTCAAGACATACATATTTACATCCTCCCCAAAGGTCTTTCATTATTTTAACCTCTAACATACATAGCACTTAATTTGGACAGGGCATTGTACAAAATGATTGACATACATGATCTCTGGTAATACCCAAATTAACCCTGTTATGTTAATATTAGTTTCATTTTATAGGTGAAAGAAACTGTCTTGGAGAAATTAAATGACCTATTTAATGCTGCCCAACTAGTAGGTGGCAGAACCAAGAACCTGAGCCCAGTCTTTCATCACCAGAACACACTACCAGTGTTCTGAACCCTTTTTAAAAGTCAACAGCATCCACAGTCTGAAGTCTTTCACAACATATTTAGTTCAGTCTCCACAGTCCTCAGATTTTTTATCTGTAAAATGAGAGCATTAGAGGGCTTGACTTAAGAGATCTTCCTGCTTTGTAAGGGGCCCAACAGTTAACAACGATCAAGTACCAAAATCAGACTGATGGAAAAAGAAGAAATGAAAGTGTCCAGCAAAATCCCCACATGAATTCAAATTAAGGCCATAAGAAACTGCACTGAGCATCCCACGCACAAAGTTTTCTCTTGGCCACTTCTGCAGAGAAGGGCATGATGGAGGGGAGGGGCACACACCGTATTTAACATTAGAACAAATTAAAATTATTAGTCTCTCCTCTAGGTGAAAACATAAACTTCAGCATTTCCTCCCAAGGCCAATTGCTAGCACCGTTACAATTCTCCAGCCCAGAACAAGCTGAGAAAGTATGCAGTGTGCCCAGTGGGGATTATTAGACTATTTTTCAAGAAGGTGGTAGTTATGTGACGCAGACTTGCTTTGGGGAAGTGCTCAGATCATTGACTCGAAATGATTTCTGATTCTTTATCATGCAATGCAAAAAAAACTTATTATCACTATTTCTTGCCTGCATGCGTGCAGAAGTCCTAGGTAGAGTGGAATGGTGACAGGCAGGGGGCAGAGGAATCCCTTGGGTTCCTAGTTAAGGGCCTAATTGGGTCTATTTTAAAGGCTGGCTGTAGCAAAGAGGATTTTTCGCCTTTGATCACAACTCCCCAGATGCCTGGCTTGGTGCTGAACACAGGCGCACCCCCAACAGAGTCCCACTGGCATGTCCTGCACTCAGGGAGCTCTGCTGAGGCAGCAGTGTCTTTTTCTATCTGCAGCACCATCCCTTGATTTCCCTGAATGTACACAATAAAAAACACCAGTGCTCACCTTTCTATAAAACACCCCTATTCCTTCCCCCTGACTTGGAACACCGTGGGGGAAAACAGGTCTTGAAGCCTTAGAACACTTAAATTTCCTTCACCCTAAGGAGTGGAAAAAAGACGGTGGATGAAGAAAAGAGATTGGGCACCTTGTATTATCGTCCCAACCAATTCAGTTGCTTTAGTCTTCCAAAGCTCTCCCACTCAATTCTGGCAACATGGATCTGGGGTTAGGCCTCCCATTTGCTGTCTCCCAGGGGCCATTCTCAATGTTCTTGTGTCCAAATGCAGCAGGGGTTTAGGAAGAGGAAAGATATAAAAAGGTGAGCCCAGGAGATGAGGATTCTAGGAGAGTTCCTAACAGGGACTCATTTTATGGATCCCGCTGGAGAGTGTGGTGGGAATTTAGATTTTGTGGCATAGAGAACGGCAATGCATGAAGCAGCTGAAACCACAGGGGCTGTTCTAGCAAAAAATGTCCAGCTACGTTCTGAAGAAAATTTTATTTTATTTTATTTTATTTTTTAATGGAGGTCCTGGAGATTGAACCCAGGACCTAGTGCATGCTAAGCATGTGCTCTACCACTGAGCTATTACCCTCCCCAGAAGAAGACGTTTTAAAGTATCTTCATTAACTGACATTTCTCGAGCACTAGTGTGAGAAGGGCACTACATTAGACCTGGCAATCAGAGAAAAATAGACATCATCTGTTCCCTCAAGCTGCTTAAAACTGAATATTTATTAAACACCACTTGTATGCTCAGCAGATTTACCCATAGCCTGTATTTATTGGCTATTTGAGAAAATGTCTTTGTGTGGTTCAAATCCAAAGTCTCTGTCCTTATGAAGTCCTCTCAATCATTAGCACTTTGGTCTAAATTCCAGTTTCACCTGTGGCTCTTCTCCTAGCTCTTAAATGCCAGCTCAAACCCTTCTCATCACTAGATCATAGGTGGGATCACGTTTGTAAGTTTATAAAGTGGATGAGACCTATGCTCTTGTCCAGTCTGGCATCCTCATTCTCAAATGGAGGAAATAATCCCAGCGAACTAAAATGACCTTCATTAGGCACACAGGAAATCTGTGGTGGGACAGAGGCCCCCCTACACCCAGGCATCCTGACTTCAAGCCCAGGCCTCCCTCTAGCTGGCTTCTGACATTCCAAAGGCATAGGATGAAGGATATAACAAACAAAAGACATCACTACTGATTACACCTATTTTTTGGCAGGCTATGTGTGTTGGTCCTAATTTCTGTAGAGTTATCTTGAAAAAACACATGCAAAAATCACAAAGCAGCACCAACATCCATGGTTAGGCAATTGGCTGCTCCCACGATGTCTCGCAAATGGGACCAGTGGAGGAATGAATTCTTCCATTAGCTTTCTAACCAGTTTCTCTTTCTCCAATATTTTGTCCATCCAATCCAGCCAATTCTTCCAAACTGAAATGCTGATCGTGTCACTCCCTGGTACCTTCAGTCTGGTTTTCAAGGCCCTTCATAATATGATGCTAGGCTCCTTCTCCCACCTCCTCTCACTCCCCCAACTCCATCCTGTGTCTTTCACAGGCTGTTCCCTCTAGTGCTTGTGAGTTGCCACACATGTCAATCCTCCCATAGGGAGCATGTTTTCTTCATCTTTTCTCCAGAAAATTTGTATTTATCCTTTTTATTTACCAAGGACATAATATGTTACCTCTTCCTCAAAAGTCTTTGCTAATATCATTGCCTCACCCTACTTCAATCTGGCCAGATTCTTCTCTGTATATACCTCTGTACTGCACTTAATAAATTGCATTTTAACTATTTATACCCCATTAGGCTGTAAGCCACTTGTGAGGAAGGCTAGTTCTGTATTCTCAGCCTTATCAGAAAGTTAAGCATACAGTAGAATTTACTGATGCTACAACAAAAGGCACAGAGTAAGTAAACAGAAAACAAACATGGGGCAGTGCAGTCCATATTTTTAACTACTCCCCTCTCCTTCCACCTAGTAAGACATTACTGACCATGGGGATGTTCCACAGTACCAGAATGGTCAGCCACAGATCTGGGCACACATTGATTCTATCTCATCCTATGAAAGGACATACTCTTGTAGAACACTGCCTGGGTTTAAAGACAGAGCAAGATCCTGCAGCTAGTTTGTCTCTGCCAAACAAGTAAGAGCCCATGGCTTTGGTCTCATCTGCACTCAGCAGTGGATGGCTAAGTCCCAACTCAGAAGCCAGGTTCAGCACCATCTCACAGGGAACAGCTCCACCTGCTGAATTCCTTGACTTTCCTCTCCCCATTCAGCACAGTTTTCTTCTAACCTGTGGAGTGGTCACTATTTTTGAGAAATAATAGTATCACAGAGGAGACATAGAGGAATTTTGCATTCACTCACTTGCCTGCATTTTGCACAGGAATATAAGGATATATGTGTGACAAATATCTACACTACCTCTCTAAAAGGAAAAAATTAAAAAAGGAATGGCTATGTCAATACGCCAAGGCTTTCTGCAGTGCCTTTTAAGAAGAATTAAGCCATCGGAGTACATGGTGCTATTTAATCTCCTCCCTCTTCCACAAAGTGGCGATAATCTCTGTCTTCCTGTGGATGAAAAGGGAGGTGTGAAAAACACTCCAAATTCTCTGCTCATATCCATCAGCAAACAACGTGATAAACACTGATGTGAATGGTAGGTGGTGTTAAAACATGGGCAAGCCATGAATAAAGCAGATTGTTTGGTAGGAAAATCTTAGGCAAACACATTAGGCATTTCCTGATGGTACAAGTTATTTGAATTACCAGAAATAGTGAAGTGAAAGTTGCTGAATTGAAGCACCTAAAAAAGAAAATGAGGAGACTGGAGAAAGGCCAGAGCCTAGAAACTTCTGGGAAGGAAATATTTTGTCAGTCATCCCAGATTGCAGATATGGTCTTGTCTAAAGTATGCAAAACCTATTTACTATCCTGGTTTTCTGTTTCTATTACATCTCAAATATTGCACTTTAAGAAACCCTGTCCAACACTGAATCACTGTACAGGAAAATGCACCAAGTGTTTTAACAAAGATGGAGAACAGGTCTTAATTAGAAACCCAGGCTTTTGCAAGCAATTTAGTATAAATAAAATGCAAGCAGGCCTAAAAATAAGGAAGTCCATTAAAAGCACAAACAAGTTGGCTATAGGGTAGTTTTAACAATAAATCAAGGTCAGACCATTCAAATTTGTTCTGATTGAATTAAGGCAACTTAGCTGTTGGGTTGAAACATAGCAGGTTGCACCCAATACAGTCTGGTGTAAACAGTCCTTGATTTGGAGAAAGAAACCAAGGGCTCCTTCATAAATAGAAAGGGGGCATTTTCCAAGTGAGAGAAGGAAGGATGGCAGGATGAAAGGACCCCCAATTCTTTGCTAAATAACTTCACTAGAGCTCTATTTTTAATTCATTGCTACAGCTATAACTGGATTGGAAATAGTTTCATCATTTTTTTCTCTCTACATAAAATGTTTGCTTAATCATACAACTGGAGCACCATTTTGGCTTTTCATAGAAAAGCATCCCTATGGTTTTATTAGATTCTTATAGAATAGAATTTTCCTCTAATCTTGAAAACAAAGCAGAGATCAAGGATCTCAGTGAAAGAGACCATCCAGCTACAGGTAAAGTATTCCTGATGATATAGATATAGAAGCAGAAACAGAGATGTGTGTGCAAATATATATATATGTGTCCTTCACATACACCCACACACACAAGCACTCATTGGTCAATGTCCATGATAAAGAGAACCTTAAGTGCTTATATCTCTTTAGATATAGATTTCTGTGAATACACATTTGCATTATTTTAACAATGACAACCAGCACGCTACCTTTAAATAACAATGTTCATCTTATTTAAAAAAATGTCTTCCCTCCATTTTTCAATTAACCCCTAAGGAATGAGTATGCTTTAGGAGTTCTAAAAAGTCTACCTCTCAAAAGGAGTCCTGGATCATAACCTCTCCAGTCCTACAGAGAGTCAGTGGATGGACCGCCAAGCTCTAAGCTCATGGACTATTTCTGAGTTTGATCATGAAGACATCCCAGTGCCTAGTATATGTTTGACACATATTAGGCCCTCAATGACTAATGGCTGAATACATGAAAAACCTGAACTTGAAGACGAAATGCCACAGTGTTCTAAATGCAGTAGAATATAATGTCCAAGAGCTGAGAGTTTTTAGATTGCAACTGTCTGGATTTAAATCCCAGTTCTATATTCTGCTCTCACTGTGATATTCAACCTCCCATTTTTCAGTTCCTTTTTTCCAAAATGGGGATAATGACAATACCTACTTCCTATTGCTGTCGATGAATGTATTACTGGGAATAGTGCCTGCACATTGTAAACACCCAGTAGGATCTGGTTATAACCATTTAACTATCTCCTGACCCCTCAATAAACAGCAGTCCTCACCCACCTTTAATTAAAATCCTACTACTTCCAAACTCACTTGGAAAAGCCAGCAACTCTCAAATTATCCCTTTCAGGTAAATGTGCCTGAAAGAACACGCAGTTTTAACCCATAATTCTTTTCTCATTGTCACCATGCTCTCAGTTCAGCCCATTACCACAAAGGCAATTTTATCTTTCACAGTGCAGTAGGTCCTCATCCTTTCTCAAATGTGCTGGCCCTGCTGAGACTTTTGTATTGTGGGGGCTGGTCCTCAATCCGGCTCCTTCAATGAGGAGCATGAAAGTATTTTCTCCCTCAGGACTGAGGCAATGCCAGCCCCTACCAACCACCAGCTCATCCCAGCTGCTGAAGCATCAGACTTCATGAAGTACCCCTATTCTTGTTCTATGAGAAAGCTGTGACTCTACCTCTCTCCTCTCTCTAGGCATCTCTCTCTCTTTCTATCCTTTGAGGTCATTCTATTAGAACTATTTGGATGAGGTAATCTACGTAGTTCATACTTCAGGAATCAGGGCAGTGAAAAAATCCAGGGAGCCCATCATTATGGTGTCTAAATGCTGACCACCTATCTTCCCTACTAAGAAAGGCCAATAGCATGATCCTATTCTGCTTTAGTGTTCTTATTTTCTAGTATGCTTATTAAGCACCCTCTATGTGCCAAATATTGGTATATAAAAATGAAATGCGTAGCAACATGGATGGACCTAAAGATTGTCATACTAAGTGAAGAAAGCCAGAAGAGAAAGAAAAATACCATATGATATCACTTATATGTGGAATCTAAAAAAAGAGACAAATCAACTTATTTACAAAACAGAAACAGACTCACAGACATAGAAAACAAATTTAAGGTTATTGGGGGTCTGAGGGGGAGGGCTAAATTGGTAGTTTGGGATTTGCAGATACTAACTACATAAAACAAAAGTATAGCTCAGGGAACTATATTCAATACCTTATAATAACTTACAATGAAAAAAATATGAAAAGGAATATATATATGTATAACTGAATCACCATGCTGTCAACTAGAAATTAACACAACATTGTAAACTGACTAGACTTCAATTAAAAAAAAAAAGAATGCAATGGAGCCTGGCCTTCAATGAGCTCACCATTAATTGTAATACAAACCAGATGCTGTTCAGAGCTTGGATAGGGGTCTAAAGACAGTGACCTGGCACATAAGATAAGATCTTTTCTCATAATAGTCAGATATCTCTTCTTTTTGGAAGCACTGGATACATCAAAGGGCCAGGAACAGAGAATGAAAGGGCCACATTGTGACTGGGCGTGTGCAATGGCTCAGTGTATGTATGCCTTTGAGGCAAGAAAATAAAGGTCAAAGGACCACCCTCAAGTCAGCATGCAGATGACAACTGCAGTATCTTCATTGTGTCTCCCTGCTTACAATCTCTCCAGTCCCCAAATCGGGGGTGGGGGGGCAAACCTTTCCCGTAAAAGACTGGAGGATAAATATTTGGGACTTTATGAGTTATACCATTTCTGTCACAACTACTCAAACTTATCAGTTTGGCATGAATGTGGCCATGGATAATAAATGACTGTGTTCCAATAAAACTTTATATCAGGTAATTTTCATATGTCACAGAGTATTCTTCTTCTTTTTATGTTTCTCAGTCATTTAAAAATGTAAAAACCATTCTTAGCTTGTCGGTCATAGAAAAACAGGTGGTAGGACAGATTTGGCCCAGGGGCCTAGTCTGCCAGCCCTTGCCTTAAATAAACTACCTCAAATACCACCTGCAGAAGAAAGACAAATTAATTTCTACACCTCTAATAGGAAATGCCACGGTTGCTTGTTTACAGATATTTTCAAGATCTACATTTAGGTTGAGAGGTACTCAGGTATTTCTAAAGTTGGTGAGCTTTTAAGGCAAATATAACTTTTTCCCTTCTCCTTTCCCTAAGACTTTAAGTTAAATAAATATTGGGAAGAGTCTCACACAGGACATTAAACTTACACAGGTGACTGGAAGAGATCTTGTCTTAGTCCATTCAGGCTACTGTAAGAAAATACCATAGACCAGGTGGTTTATGAACAACAGACATCTCTTTCTCACAGTCCCATAGTCTAAGAAGCTTAAGCTCAAAAGGTCATAAGATCCAGTATCTGGTGAGGGTCCACTTCCTGGTTCATAGATGATGCTTTCTTGCTGTACTGAACAACAGGAAGGACAAGGGAGTTCCAAGGTCGCTTTTATAGGGCACTAACCTCATTCGTAAGGGTTTCATCCTCATGATCTAATTACCTCCTAAAGGCTTTACCTCCTAATACCGTCAGCTTGGGGTTAGGGTTCAACATATGAATTATGAAAAGGACACAAATATTCAGACCATAGTAGACATCATCCTAAGCTTTGGAGATAGTCATTTATATATCTAAGGACTTATTTATTACCAGCTGAAAAGGTCATTCTCAAGTCATTTCTGTCTCAAAATGATAAAATTCCTGAGTTATTTAATCTACTGCTATAGCACAAAATGCTAGCCTAAATCACAATACCCCAAAGCCAGATCTGGATCTCGTAAAATCCTCTAAAACCTCAGTCTGTTTGAAAGTTATGCGTGTGGAAAGGGCTGATCTCAAAGGCCCTGGAAGTGTCTCTTCAACTCATGAGTTGGTGAGCTGGTCCTAAGAACGCATGCTCTCTCTATCCCTGGCCATGCCTTTTCTCACTGACTTCCCTCTTCCATTCTTTTTTCTCTTTTTTCTTCTCTGTAGAAAAGAAGGAGGAGAAGGGGACAACTAATTAAAAGTCACATTTATTCTTTGGGAAAGTTCTCTGTATCAAACATATAAAATATGTTCTGTCTCCTATTTGCAAGGCATAACCACTTAGGTCCGGGTAACACTGATGTGGAATACTCTACTGCATTCTCTTGCTGCCTTGAATAATCATCCTGCAATCCTAAGTGGTGCCCATCCAACTCATCCTAATGCACCCAGTTCCCCATATTGATTAAGGAAACATGATCAAGAAAATGACAATAAACACCCACTTTTAACTCTTTAAAACATGTAGAATAACCTAGGGAAAAATCCCATGATTGCTTAATCAAACTCTACTGTGAACAGAGAAGAAAGCAATACTTTCAAATTGTTCGTGCATCTCTCCAATCCCCAAATGTGTGTGCCTGCCCAAGCACAACTGGGCGTGTAAAGATTCCAGGGAACAATTTTTCCCTTTGGAAAAATCAGATTCCTTTGGTCAGTTTGAGGTCCGGTACTTAGCAGGACGTTTTAAACTGGGGAGTCTAATCTGTTATTTAAACACACTGGGGGCCTTGGCTGCAAATATCTTGGGCACTGAGGTGATGAAGGAAGAGAGCAGCATCCTAGTCACAGCTTGTTGACCCAAGATTTGGGGAGTTTAAAACGAGCAGGAGTGGCCCTTTCTCCTGCTCAGCCCGATTCTGTCTGCAAAACAGACAGCATCTTGTATAAAGACCTGGCTTAAATGTCACTTCCTTTTAAAGCCTTGCCTCTCAATTTCAGAAAAAAATAATTAGTTGGCCCCCACTCGTCTTTGCTCCCCTAGCACTTTGCACAAAACTCTATTACAGCGAATATACACTTACCACCCAAATTGCTATTTATCTGTTTACATGCCTGTCTGTTTCCACCAGAATATGCCCCCTCCAGGGTAAAGATCAGGTCTTATTCATCTTTGTATTCTCTGCACTCAGCACAGTGCTGACACAACAGCCACTTAAAACACGCTTTAGTATTTTTATTATTAAAGAAATGCACGCCCATGTTAAAAATTCAAAACAGTGCAGACTAGCCTAAAAGGAAAGGTTAAAAGTTGCCTTTCCACCATCCAGACCAACAGGCCCATTTCCCAATGGAATTTAAGAGATTCTTTAAAATGCATAAGCACCACATGCACCTGTCCCATCCCACATCCAGCTAACCAGCACACAGGGCTCTCAGAGATGCCCCACGTGCAAGATCCGGCTGCCTCTGCTAGCGACAGGAACTGGCTGGGTGTGACACCCCCCAGAGCCAAAGGCCAGAGACGTGCAGTCACTACAGCAGAAAGAGCACAGTCAGACTAGGACTTGGTTCTACTCGGCACTATTTATGAGTTGGTAACCAGTTCTCTCCACTCACTGACACTTTCCTCACTTGTTTTCACCTCTCACTCTCTTTCTGTGATTCACTCCGTCTCCATGCCTTTGGTACAACGCTGTTTTTCTTCGTCTCTCTGCTCTTCTCAGTCCACGGTGTCACTGGATCTTTGTCCCTTGTCTTTACCCTCCTCTCTCTCCGTCTACCTCTTCTGTCTCTGTCTTGCTCTGTCTCTCTCTTCCTCTGGCATGATCTCATCCTCTCTCTCTTCCTCTTCTCTTCTCATTTTTCCATCTCTCTGCTTCCATGGTCTGTCTCTTCCTCTGGGTTTCTTTTTCTCTCTCCTTGTTCTGGAGAACTTTTTCCATTCAGCTCTCACAGTCGGTAAACATCCTTACCATGGCCTCACAACAATATCTAGTATTGTATTTCACTTTTAAGAGCGGAGACATCAATGTTGTACCTCAGTGTGTAAGCTGCTTTGAATGTACAGAGAGATGCACAGGATGCCCACATCTATGACATATGCACTTGTAGACACATACACGATGCAGAGATGGAGCCCCCAAGATCAAGAAAGAGACTGAGATGTAAACTGAAATGCATGCTTCTTTATTGCGGACTGGAGGCAACTAGAATTTCCAGGAGATGTAGTTGTTGAAATTACCTCCAGATCTCTCTCTGTTTTTCTGGAATCAACAGAGAGGACGATAAACAAAAGGCCTGGAAGCCCCTGCTGCTGCACACCCGGAAGAGAGACGCCCAGTGATCTTGCCTTTTTGCAAAATCCCTGGTCACCGGCTCTTTCCCAACAATAGTGACTGAAAGCGAATCAGGCAACTTGAACGTGGGCTCTTTGTCTAGTTCAGTTGCCTGGAATTCAGTTTTAATGAGGCCAAGTTCACGAACTTGCTTGCTCTCTCTTGTTTTGTTTGTTTCTTTTTTTCTTTTTCCCCATTTTTCAAATAACTTTTAAAAAATAACTCGAACAGTGCATGTTTATGGAGAAACACCACCACCAAAACTGCGGACAAACAAAAAAAATCACCCACAATCCTGATGTTCATCATAATCACAAGCAAATATTTTGAATCATACCCTTCCTCTATGATTTTTTTTACAAAAATTAGGTTTTATAATATATAATAAATTTTTTAAAGTATTCAGCCACTTCTAAGTCCAGGTATATTTCTAAGGACTTGGGATATACATGGGGAAAAACAGTCAAAAAAAAAAAAAAGGAAGAAATCTTTACTTCATGGGGCTTACATCTTTACTATTTTTTATTTTATTATTTATTCATGCATTATTTTATTTCCCCTCTCTGGTATTTTGTGGGACGTTTCCCATTTATATAATATACATATATTTACATGAGCAATCTTGTAATGGCTGAATATTCTACAACACTCACATGGAAGGTCATGGGTTGTTTCTTCTATGTGAAAGCCAGTTTTCCCTACCAAAATAGCTAATAAAACAGTGATTATTTAGTAAGCTAGTTGTGATATTGTGACTTATAATAAGAAATATACATTTGCTCTTAATTCCATTTCTGGCACTGAGCTCCTAAAACCCCTGGAATTTCCTGTGATGCGATGTTAATGAGGTGACTTTGGACTACAACTAAGGATGTAGGCCAGTTGCCCAAAAAAAAGAACATGTGATTAGAGAGCTGAAACTTTCAGTCCCACCCCTAACTCCTGACTTCTGGGGAGGGGAGAAGGGGTGGAGGTTGAACCAATGGCCACCAATTTAATCAATCCTGTTTATGTAATGAAACCTCCATAAAACCCCAAAAAGACAGGATTCTTAGAGCTTCGGGGCTGGTGAACACATGGAGATTCAGGGAGAGAGGCAGGCTCAGACAACGCAGAGAAGCTCCGTGCCCTTTCCCCATCCCTTGCCCTAAGCATCTCTTCCATCTGCTGTCCCTGAGTTATATCCTTTTACAATAAACTGGTAATCTAGTAAGTAAAACATTTCTCTGAGTTCTGTGAGCCACTCTAGCAAATCAATCAAACCCAAGGAGAGAGTCATTGAAACCTCCAATCTGTACAGCCTGGGGGTCAGAAGCACAGGTGGTAACCTGGACTTGAGGCTGGTCTAGGAAGTGGGAGGTGAGGGAGGGGGCAGAGGTGTGGGACTGAGCCCTTAACCTGTGAAAGCTGCTTCTCCCTCTGGGTGGGCAGTGTCAGAATTGAGTTGAGTTGTACTCACCAAGCTGGTGTCAGAACTGCTTGTTGGTCTAGAAACCACCACTCCCCCACCCACACAATTCTGGAAATTCAGTCCAGAACCCTAGTACAACTATAGTGTGCAAACAGCAAGAGATGTGGGAAGGGATACTCTTTCCAGAGCAAAAGAAAGCCCCGACCTCATTATAAGAAAGTGGAACCAGGATGAAACAGCATAAACGCAGAAACAGAAGCAATAAGCAACACATTGCGAAGGTCCTTTAGTACGTGGTGCTCAAGTATTATCCGTGCCAGTATTAATGTTAACAAAATATTGACCAAAATGATAACAGCTAAACTTTATAGATTGCTTATTATATGCCAGATACCACTTTAGGCTTTTTTTTTTATAGCTATTGTCTCCTTTAAGCATCAAGAAACCATATAGAAATTACATCATTATTATTTCCGTTTAACAGATGAGGAAACTAAGGCACAGAGTTATAAAGTTAACTGCCCAAATTCACATATTGGTAGTGGAGTGGGAATTCAAACAAATCATTAAACATCATGTTATATTTAAAATAATGTACTCTTTTAGCCACTTGTTTTGCCCATGGCCAAAGGGACATCCTGGAAAGGTAACTGCCTAGAATATAATCAGTGATAGAAACAATAGAAACATCACCCTCAGGCAGAAAGGCACCATCTTACTCTGCCTGGGGCACCTGTGCTGTGCCGTGTAATCATCTCTCCTTGCCTTACAGAACCTTCCGCCAGGTCTTCAGCATTGTGGTCACAGTTTTAATTGAGAAGCTGATGAAACCTTTGAGCTTCAGCTCTCCAGGGTAAAATAGAGCACACTGATAGAAGATTGTGCGGACAATGGAAGGGGCTCATGGACCCCCAAAACTCACACATAAATTTTAGGGAAATTATTTTTAAACTTTAGAGTTTCTAAGGGAGTTTGTAAAACATAGAGATTTCCAGTCCCCATCAGCAGATTCAAAAGTTGGTCCCATGAAGACAAACTCTCTGGGAAACACTGCCCTAGGTGCCCAAGGAGCAAGCCCATGGCTGCTCAGCTAAGAACTCTCCCATCAATTTGGCAAACAGGGGAAACAGGGCTGCAGATAGGCCTCTAAGCAGGGTGACAACCATGCCTAAAATAGCCTTTTATCCCTTTTAATGGTTCTAATCAAGAGTGTATCTTGGGAAATGCTGACATAGGGGAAGACCTTTTTCATTTAACCTCCACCATAGGCCCTGGAGCGGAAGGATCACTGGCCCACAATGTTGTGTCTCAGTAGCCCCTGCGATTCTGGTTAGGGGAAGGCGACTAGAGGCATCACTGGCTTCAGGGCACAACATAATTAGCTGGTTGTCTGATGACATTATTTTTATTAGCACCATCTTTAAAGAGTGTACAAGTTGTCCACACTGTCACTCTAGGGTCATTAGCCAGCAGGGAGAAATCAAACAGCACACCCCACACATCCTCCCGGGATAATAAGAGGACATGTATTAATAACCCCAGATGAGCCATTCCTGGGGACGAGGATGGATGGAGGTTAGGGCTTTGATCAAGCTCCATCACCGAGCAGCTTATTACCAAGTAAAGTGTATTAGGTCAGGGGACTGAAATGGGGTGACCCGTCAAAGGAAGCTACCTGAGATGAGGGTGCTCCTGTCTAGAGTTCTCCTACTGCCCATCCACACTGATTTATGCCATTCTCCCCAAAGCAACTCAGAGATAAACCCTTATGAAGGGGCAACACGATCAAACAGAAAAAGCTCTGGAGCCTGAAGGGGTAAAAATCAAATTCCAGCTCTGCCACCACCTTCAAGCTGGGTGACCTGGGGCAGGTTCTTTAAGCCTGGACTCCCTCAGCTTTAGAACGAGGATAATGATAGCTAGTTCGTAAGGGTGCTGTGAATAGGAAGTGAAATAATGTGCTGATGCCCTAGAACATACTTCCATGGAAGCTGTTCACTAAATTGGTGGTTATTTAAGCTATTGCTGTTAAGAGTGATTTCTGTTATAATCGTTTCATCTTATCTGGCTGCAGAGATATCCCTAATGTTCAGCAAACTCTCCTTTGTTCCCTTCCCCCACCCCACCCCTTTCCCCACACCAAAAGTTGGAAGGAGCAGAAAAGGCAATAGCTGGTAACTCAATTATAATCCTCCTCGAGCAAATAAAATCCTTTAGAATCAACAAGCCACCCCTGCTGTTTGACTACTGCTGCTCCTCAAAGTTGAAGCTCAGATTCCTTTGACTGAGGCCAACTTAATATTATTTTACACTAGATTTCATAGGCATAAGACAGTGAAAGAGGGGAGGAGGTGGCTAAACCCCTCATCTCCCCAACCTTCTGCTGCAAGAAGCCCAGTCATAAGTAACCTCATCTCTGAAGGCCATCAGTAGCGGAACACACATGGAGGACGGGTCGTTGCCAGAGACTCACTTACAAAAAGTCCCATCATCTCTCTTGAAGGTCCCTTTTTAAAGGTTTAAACAATGCCAACAGCATGACTTTTGAGCGGGCCACTTGCTCTGAGGCCCAGGACAAATAGCTTGAATACCTGAGCCTAGAACTCGGGAGCCCCATGGCTGATACGCATGCTTCGTCCCATGATGGCACACATTATGGACCCAGGTACAGGGGCTCCAGGCGAACCAGGAGGCTGGGGTGCAGCTGTGTTCCAACTCCTGGCCGTGGAAGCCAGCAGTGCTCCAAACCAAGAATCAGTCGTGCAGTGTGACAGAACGTTTCTGACCCTTTTCTTCCACTCGCTGACCTGCTAAATACCAATGCCTTGCTTTCCCTATTTGAGAAATGCTGATGGTATTTGTCTTTCCCATCTCAGGGGATTGTGCTGAGAATAAAACTGAAGCAATGTTCCAATCTTTGAAAACCGAAGCACTCTACAAAGGAAACAGGCTATAACTGATCCACAGTGGTATAACAACATTCAGGAGCGCTATAGAAATAGACACAGTATCTTTCATACATGTGTAAAATTTCACGTAGCACTTCCTACAGAGCATTCACGTCCTTTTTTCCCCCCACCTACACTTTAGAATAGGCTCTTTTTTTCCTTATAAACCATGCACAGTAAGATTCTAGCTTTGTTTCTTGACAAACACTTGACTATTCCACCCATCCCATCGGAGCAGAGGGTGCATCCCTCAAGAGTAATTGCTGCGCCCACGTGGAGCCCAGCCTCCTCATACGGAGCACGCCTCTTCTCTGCCATCCCGTTTGGCCACTGAAGCAACACTGTTTGGCTACTTTCCTTTCTAGGACACAACAGATGCACTCACCACCCTTTCTAGCAGAGAAATAGGGCAGTAATTGAGACATACACAAAGACAGGACAAAAATTTTACATACATTGAGTCAACAAAAGCCGTCAGGGAGCCAAATTAATTTACCCTTCTTGTAGCCTGGCCAGTGATGTTTCCGACCAAGATCTTAGACAAAAGAAAGCCCTTTTGTGAAAACTGCGTGTGAAAAATGTCAAGGTAAGAATGAAACAGTGATGACTCCAGCTGAGACTTAATGTGCAAATAAGGGCAGCTATGTTTTCAAGTGACCTGATTGTACAGGCTTTTCCTGTCTTTTGGGGGCTTGGAATATAGCCAAATTCACTAGGAGATGGGTGTCTATATTTTTGTGCTTAAATCATATTTTAAAAACTATTTCTAAGTTTGAAACTTTAGTTAAACACGGTTTCCATTTAACAGGATAATTTCCTCGATACAGATAGGACTTTTTACATCTCTCCCATCGACCTTTACTCAATCATCCACTCAGCTCAAAATATCCTTATAAAAATCTCCATCTCTTAATTAAAATTTTCTCTACATTTCAAGATTCAGTTGAAGCACTTATTTTGCAATCAAGTTTGAAGACCACCCCAACTAGAAGCCGCCCATCCCTCCTCTGAACTCCCTACAGCACATTATCCCCTCCAAGGACACAGCTTCTGCTACCTCTTCAGAACATTCTTTGGGAAGAAGATTTAAAGCTCTTTAAGGACATTTCTTTTCTTTTCATTTCTTTTCATCTTTGTGCATCACTACACATGTGTTCCTATTATCAGTGCCTGACAAATATTAGGACTCAATACATATTTGTGGGATTAAAAGTATGATCATTTGTGAAGCTTCTTAGCATAATGCTGCCATATGACAATGTCTCCCTAAATGTGAGCATTAATTATGCTCTTGAATAAATCAGATAATTGCATCAGCTTCGGTATCCTAGTTTATGAGTTTCCGGGGTCCCTCTTTAAAGAGATGTGGATATAGTTCCCAGAGAGAACACTCATGTCAATTTACTCTAGAAAATCCCACTAAAGTGTCTTAAGAGATTTTTACTTTCCAATTTCACATTAAGCAGTTATTTTGTCCAAAGATACCAAGTGCCTTAACATGAAGGTATGATACAATAAACCTAGTAAGCTACATCTTGCTGCAAATCCATATTGAAATGAATGCCTGCTTGGGTCTCAGATGTCTTGATTTCCTATTAATAGATGTGCATAGAAACTGTAGAAAGAGGAAGAATCTTGTGAAATGAAAGGCTTGCTTACTTATAGGTCAAGGGTATAGGATCTTTTGTCATTTTTGCATCCCAACCAATCCCAGTGCACTTTATTCAGATGGAGTAGTTGCATGATACCTGTTAGTCGAAAAAACTATTAAGTTAATTTCAACCTGTAATGGATTTCAGTGGTGCTTTACTGTATTCACATCATTTTACAGAGGATAAAATTGGGGCCACAACGTTTTAACAGACTATCACTATGCATCTAATTTTTGTGTACAGTCAGGACTATAACCCAGGCTTCTTAATACCAGTAGAGAATCATTTCCTACAAAAATTAGAAGTAGCATTTATTGAGCACTTACTATGTACCAATCACTTTGTATATGTGACATCAAATCTTTAGGAAAAAGCCAGAAAAAGACATACCATCCCCAAATTTCAGTTGAGAAAGCTGAAGCTCAAAGAATTTAAGTGTCTTGCTCAAAGCAAAGTGCTTGTAAGCAGGAGAGCCAACGTTCAAATTCAGATCTGCTTCCAAACCCACCGTCTTCCATGTCACACCACATTAACATTCATTAACAGCATAAATCCCTGATCAGAGAAGGAACTATGTGGGCTTGCTAGAGAAATCTACAATCCTTTATCATTTTACTTTAGAAAAAAAGGAAAAAAAAATCTTATGTCACAATGTATAGCCGAATCAAGCATTCAGAGGCAATCTCTCTATGAAATCAGATTTGTGATTGACTTAGAAAAGGGATCTCTTCCTGAAGAACATCAGACCTGAAAGCTGAATGATGGCACATTACCTCGTGCTCAATGAATCACCAGGTGCGGATTCCACATCTCACTAAAGATGAAGAGGTGGGCGGAGAAGAGAACAGCCAAATCACTACTTTAAGGTAAGGAGTGCAATGTGACAAGCACATGTTCTAGTCCTTGCTTTTCTACAAAGAGAATGGAGCTTCCAGCTAAGACTCTGTCCTCCTCCACCATCATCTGAAATCCACCCAAGACAGGATGACTTAAAATACAGATTCAAAAGGTCCGAGTTTCTCTGTCCTACCTTAACGTCTACAAAACGAAACATTCTGCAGGGCTTTGAAGTTACATCACCGTGGGTGCCAGTCCCCACTTTGCTGCTGAACTGCTGCATCCTCTTAGTAAGTCATGGAGCTTTCTGGAGCTTCAGTTTCTTCTTTTATGTAATGGGAATAATAACATTTACTTGCAACATTTTTATGAAAATTAACTGAGATGATGAATGTGATGCATCTACCCCAAAACCTGACTCAAGCTGGGACTCAGTTTATTCAAATAAGAATGGATAGTTCAATGTCAAGTCTCAGAACAACAAAAGGCAAAGAAGTTCATGACACCCAACCAGATCATCATTCTCTGGGATAAATGCAGTATTAAAAATATCCTAATAGCAAAATAAGTCAAGTAAAAGCCTCTGTTTACAAATCTTATAACACTATTTCTAGTAAGAAAGGGACAAGACGGTGAATGGAATATTCAAATTGACTCCAGCCTATTACCTTACAGGGATACTATAACGGATTATTGAATGTAGCATTTTGAAATTTCTTGGAAATAAGGAATAAACACGTGTCCCATCATACATACATATAGGCAAATATATATTTCAATGAACTAAGAATTACTCTATAAATTTAGATCAGGGCACAGCATGCCTTGGATGAGTAGGGTAGGAACAATATGTTCTTGCTTACGACACCAAGCTCATGACAAATGATTCATACCCAGAACCTTTCATGCCAAAAGATCCCCGAGGTGTTCCACCAACTCTAGTGACAGTTTCCATCAGGCTAGACTGCAGTATAGAGGAATCACATCACACCCACAGATGAGGCAAAACAGTCATATCTTTTACACAACTGCACAAGTCCAACAGTGGAGGGGGCAGGAAGGAGAAGGGAAAGGAGATGAGAGAAAGATACAGAATTCTTCACCAGTTTGACAGGCAGCCTGTAATTACCATACATTTACACCTTTAATGCAGGTGTTATTGGAATCAGAAGCCCTACTTAGCAAAGGCTTTTAGCTAAAGGTGAGACAGGTTCAGAGGATGTGTACAGACAGTGGCCCTGAATGTTTTGGGGATGGATTTATAGGAGACAGCATCTAAATGTGAAGAAAATGAGAGCCCCCCACCCAATGCTGTCCTCAGGGTTAGGTTAGTGGATTTCTTGCTCTGGAGGAAAGGAAAGTGTACTCTGAAAGTTACAAAGAGGTGTACAGTACTTTACAGTCATGATTCCCTCTTATGTATATTCCATCATGTAATTCTCGGTAATGAACCTGATAGGCATTGCCCCCGCCCCTTTTAGAGATGAAGAAATTCACACTCAGAGTGCAATCAGCTTGCCAAGATCAAACCACAAATAAGCAGAACTAGAACTTAGGTCTCCACTCTGCTTTTCACATCACAGAGTTGCCTGGAAAAGTTTCTTTCTGCCTTCCTTCCTTTCAAAAAATATTTTAAAGTTTCTCTCTCCTATGAATCTGGGACAGCTTTGTTTTGGAGGATCTTGATAAAAGATGATTTCTCTTCCTCTACTACCTGTACATATACACAGAAAAAAAACCAATTTGTGTGTAAGTGGGCAGGGGTGCCGGGTGGGGAGGATCCTTATAGAATGAGAGACTTAATGGGATAGAAATCTCATTAGTTTACATGAGTTGAGTACTCTGATCTTTAACACCTTGACTAATGCCTACATTATCTCAGAATTCCTTGCATGTCACCCGTCCAAGACCTGACCCTAATAAGCCTAACTGGGCTTATAAGCACCAATGGGGAAAAAAAAAAGGCTGGCAGGGCTTGGTATCATTTCTTAAATTGAGTTTAAAATTTGCCAAAGATGTACTCTCCTTTTCTTGCTCTTTCCAAGATCTTTCAAGAGATGAACTAAAGTAGAGGTCTAATGGGTAAGTGATATTTCACAGCTTGAATTACATTAAAAGCCAGAAATATTTTGAGTCCAAAGTCCTTTACTTCTTGATACAAGATCTAATATGTTTGATGTGTCTAAAATCTCCCCTCAAAGCTAGAAGCTTGGAGTTAATCACTTAAAGCAGTGTGAAAGTTATGTCATCAGTTTAAAAAGATTCAAGTTCAAATTGGGGGATTAATTTTCATGGTTATGATATGAAAGATATGATGGTTAAGGTCAGGAATGAAGGCAAGGGTCTCTAGAACATGAATGAAAAGTATCTTGGCTTCAATTATTTGATTAAACCAATCCTGAGAACCACATAAAACCATAGCCTTGGTCATGAAGGCAAAATTGCAGGGAAAACCCTGCTGTCGCTCTCAGGGCAGAGACATGATACAAAATACTATTTATCATGATTTGCCTTAATACAACTTATACCTGTGTACCCAAGGAATCCATAATGACAGACTCTTATTTTAAAATGTTCACAACTTCCATTAAAAAGCTGACAGCACAATTCATTATAGTGGCAGTTCCCTGGGAAGGTTTCTGGCAATTATATCACAACTGAAAACATTTTGAAATGTACCAGGCTGCACAGACAGTGCATAGTACAAATACTACAATCTCCATAACCTGGCAGACGCTGAAACTTTGACTTTTTTCTTTTTCATTTTACCCATCCTTGGTTTTTACGTTCTTGTCTAGTTGATGGCAGCCTGGAGAAGTTTCCATACTTTAAAATCATCTGTAGTTATTACCATCAAAGCTTGTTCTTTACTATTTTAGCTCCTTGAAGTTTTCAGGTGCGGTTTAAACTGGAATAGCTACTTCAAATACCAGATATGCAAGCTTTTCCAAAAATCTAAAACCTTCCCTGACTTCGCTACAGCTCATGGGCTTGCACCCACACTCTCCAGTGTCAGCCTCCTGGAATCCAGCAATCCCTCTCTTCCCTTAATAAAGGGAGCGCTAAGTCTTTATTTGTGCTCTTCACTGGAGGTCAGGCAATGGGGGAGAACAGGGAGTTGTTGTCACACGGATATATCTGATCTTCCTGGGACCGATCAAGCCAGAGAACAACCACTCATTCACAGGCTGGAAAGCCCTGGCTCTCAAAACACACTGGCTGGTGCTGTGAGAAGATGCTGGAGAGTTCCCATCCTGAAACTTGCATCCACTTGGTCTTGCATCCAGAAACAGACAATACATTAAGGGCATCTTATCACCTACTGAATTTCTCTTCCCTTGTGGGGCAGAGGGGGTTAGGAGCTCTGCATAAAAATAAAATTAAAAACCTACAAATAAAGACTTTTTTTTTAATCTAACTTGCACTCATCCTCAAGTCTAGCAAGTAATGGGAAAGTCACTTGAGGGAATGCCAGCCTACTTGGAAATTTAACCCTTTCACTTCCGCGTTCATAATACTTTAACCCCTCCACCTGCCTCCTCCTCTTAGGCTCTGCCCTACACCAACAAGACGGAAGAAACCGGAAAGAGAGATCTGCCTGCCCTGTATGAAGCTTTTTTAGAGGCTTGGAGAGGACTCGGATGATGCTGGTGGGAAACGGATGGGGGTGGTCTCCTAGTAGGTGACTTGATATTAACTCCTGGGGGAGGTGAACAGGGAAGACTTTAGTTTGCAGCATCTTTCAAGTCCAGAAACCCCATTTCCCCTGATTCTCCATCAGATCACATAGCGGCCTTTAACCCCTTCCATCTTTCACCCTTTTGCCCTCAGTCCCATTCTACTCACGCTGCTGTTGTGGCCAGACCAATGGACCATGGCTTGGTTATGCGCTGAGTCGCCTGTCAGAGCGAACGTGGTGCTGGTCAGTCTCAGCTCCTCCAGCCGGAAGCGAGTGGCTTTGTCCGGGTCCCGCTCCAGAGTCCCAGGCTCCTGCTGCCCTCTGTCCTTTAACACTCCCCGGGGGCTTCTACTCGCGCCCCCTCCCCGTTCTGCCTTCTCCTGATCTCCACTCCGTCTCCTCCGGCCAGAGCGCTGAGCAACCTCCACCAACGTCCCGGTGCCCGGGATCCGCTCCAGGGACAGCACTCGGTCTCCGGGGGCCACTGCGAACAGGGGGCGTCCAAGCAGGGGCAGGGGCGTGGCAGGAGCTCTACCTCGCGAACCCTGGTGAGCAAGTCCCCCTGGGGTCGGAGCCCAGTGTGGGGCCGAGCTGGGGTGCCGCGGGGGACAGCAGGAGTCGCCGCCGCAGGCGCCCGGGGCACAGAGGATCAAGAGCCCCACGCCGGCAAGGAGCGCGCTCAGCCCGGATGGGGAGCCGCCGCCGGTGCCAACTTTTCCCATCGCGGGAGCAAAGAGGAGCGGAGAGGGAATCCCGGACCGTGGGTGGCGGCGCGGGGCTCTCCGCTGGCCAGCTGTGCGGGGCAGGCGCTCAAGACCCCAACTCCATCCAAGTTGGGTCGTGGTGGGGGCGGGCGGCGCGGGGCAGGTGGCAGCCGCTGGCTCGGGCTGGGCTGGTGCCGAGCGCGGGTTCGGACCGAGCGAGCCGCCGCCACGCGGGGGTGGAGCCGAACTGAAGTCACGGGCGGAGCGGGCGCTGGCGCGCTGGCAGGCGACGCCGGAGAGAGGGCGGGCGCTGCCGGGGCTCCAAGCGCCGCGTCCCGCTCCCGAGCTGCGCTGCGCGCGGGTGGCTGCGGGGACTGGATGCGCCGTCGACCCTCCCCTTGGGCTCGCCCGCGGCGCTGCCGCCGCCCGCTCCTCGCCGCCGCGCGCTCTGCGCCCCCGCGGACGCCGGGCTCCGCGCTGAGTCCGTGCGCCCCTCCTGTGGGGGCGGCCAGCCGGAGCTCGCGGACTGGTCCCTGTGTTGGGGACTTCCTATTCCTGTTTTGTTTCTGTCAGTCTCTGTGGCTGTTTCTTTTGTTTGTTTTCCTCCCTGGTCTTTTTCAGTTTAGAAAATAGGGATGAGTGGGCTTCTCCTCTTTCCCTTGTTAATCTCAGTTAGTTGGCATCTTGACCTTACCTTGAGTAGAGCCTGTGTGTCCCAGCATCAGCACAGAATGATGCAATTAAATAATCGTGTGTGTGTGTGTGTTTTGTCTGGGGGATTTTTCCATCAATTATCACACGTAGATTCCTTCCTTGACCTCCTAAAGCACTCACTGTATTTGAACCCGACCTTACTGCATTTTGTGGGCATATATCTTGGCTACCCTAAGAGACTGCACACTCACTGAGGACATGAAGACCACATTGTGAGCAACTTGGAAGAAGTGACCAGTCCATCTTGTGTGCCATTTTACCCTTAGTACTTGAAATAGTGCCCTACACGGTAGGAAATCTGTCTGTCGTTAATTCAATCAGTATTCATTGTGAGTCTATGATATATCTGTGTGCAAACCCATACAGGAAAGGAGGCATGGTGCTCCATTTACCCTGTGGCATTACTGCCTAGCTTAGAGCTACTAACACATGCCTTAAGATTCTTGATAGCACACTTGAAGTGGATGCTGGATGCTCTGCGGTTAGTTTGCTGTGGGACCTCAGGCAAGTAGCAATCTCTCAGCTTCCTAGCTCTCAAACTAAGTTGTTGTATTAGATGATCTTTAAAATCCCTTTTGCTTCTAAAGTTCTATAATTGTATGATTATAATGTCTGCCCAGCCTAGCTCCCCTGCTACTATTCAGAAGTTCAGATGAAGATTTATAGTAGGCGAATGGGCTTTGAAAATCACAAAGAATTTCTCAAAATCCAAGCCTTTTTCATATAGGAAGTTTGCTTCTAAGGGTTGAAATACTTTCAAATGTCTTTGTAGTCTTCACGAGCCTGATAACACTGTCTTATCACATGGTAACTAGTAAATTATTCCACGAATATTTACTGATTGAATAAATGAATGCCACAACAAAAATGGTCCAATTTCCAGTTTCTAATTACACGATTATTCATTCCCACACTTGCAAAGGTAACCTCACTGGAAAATCTGAATCCTGAGTCTGATGAGACCAACTGAAAGTAACAGAGTGATCATTATTCTTCAATTAATAATACTCTTTTTTAATGCTGTCCAGGAGGAATTTCTCTTATATTGTTTCAATCCAGAGGTGTGTTGCAAAAATTAATTGACAGTATTGTTCTCTTGACCAATCCAAGAAATTTGCAAATGCCCGAGGACAGGTTTCTCAGTCATTAAATTTGAATACTTAAAAGGACAAAAGAGTGTCCTGTTTGTCACTGAAGGAGACACAGACTGTTCTTCCAAAAGCTCCTTTACTACCAAGCCCAAATCCTCCTAAGAAAGGGACACCGGCAGATTGTGGCTCCTAGATGAAGGAGAGGAGACCCAGAGGGCCTCCTTCCTCCCTAATTGCAAGTGCTCTTTGTCAAAGCCCAGGACAGCTGTTTTCCTCTCTTCAGAAAGATTTTCAAAGCTTTGCAGATCGTTTGCTTAATGCCTTCTTTCTATGCCCTGCTAACCTCCTTTCTACTCCAGCTGAGTGTATGAGAATTCCTCCAAGAGAGGAAAACCAGATTAGATTAAAGACCCAGAAACCAGATAAACGCCCATCCAAATCTAGGACTTGAAAAAGCAAAATGGAAAAGAAATGAGTAGATTCATATTTTCTGGTTTTAGTCTATTATTAGCCTACCAAAATTTAGATTGTTTTGGTTTCAGCATGAAGTTCTTCCTGAAGAATCGGTACAAGTGGAACTTCTATTTCCTCCTTAAAGAGTTTACAATGCCCATCTTTTAAAACACACCTATTACAATAATCCCCCTAAGTGAAAGCATTTGAAGTCCATTTGCTGAGAATTCATAGAGGGCAGGCAATTTTTGAATGCCTGATTTTAATTATCTATTTGTGAAAAAGGTTACACATGTGGATGAAATGGGCTCTAAGAATTTTTTTTAAGAGATTAATTTTATTTCTTATGGCTCTGATCCCCATGGGCTTTTGTCAACAAGCAGAAATGGGAAGTACCAATAATTCCCTAAACCGTCGTCCTTTTCCAGAGGACTTCAAGAAATAGGCTAATCATGGGGGAAAGTGGGCTACGCTATTTCAAGGTGTTTGCAAGCCAACCACCCAAAGGTTTTATTAATATAATCCATTAAGAATGGGTCATTTATTAGGAAAAGAGTTGCTATCAAGGGCCAGGAGAGAACACAGATCTGTAATCTCAATTAGGAATCTTTTCCATTATGCATAGGAAAAATATGCCACCACCTAGTCTAAGTTAGCATCATTTCTTACCTGGACTAGCACAACAGCCTCCACACTACTCTCCCTACTCCACAATTGCTCTGCTCCATACTTTCTCTACAATAGTCATCTTCAAATGGGATATAAGTACCAAAATGGTACCACAAGATGATTCATTTATGTGTAGGAAAAAATAGCCTTGTTAGTATTTAATTACTGATTAACATATGTATTTAGAGAGAGAGAGAATATGAACATATTTTAGTGTCACATGCTAGTTGTTGTGCATAATCGAAAAGTCTGAGTGCCTTGCCTTACAAAGCAGCATAAGTGGTCTTTCAAAAGTCTAAAAGTTCTAATTCCTTGCCACTATTTAAAATCCTTAGGTGACTTACCTTTGCAAACAGAATACCCACTCTTCTTCCCATGGCCCATCAAGCCTGCGTAACTGGGTCCTGCCTGTTCCTCCATCGCATTTCACAGGCCTTTCCCTCCTCAGCCATATTCTTCAGCAACTCTGGACAATCTCTTCCTCCCACATGCCAAGCTTTTCCCAACTTGTAACCTTCGCATATACTGTTCCTACCCAGAATGCCCGTCACCAACCCCACTTCATATGGCTGACTCCTTTTCTTTGAAACCTTCCGTCTAAATGTACTTCCTTAGAGAGACTCTCCCTGACTCCCTAAGAAGAAATTCGTTTCACATTTTCTGTCAGTCCCCTCTTCATTCCTTCTTAGCACGTTACAACCTTCAATTATTTTATTTGAATGTTTTTTGTTAATACCCCAGAGCTACATATGGATAAGGGCCATGTCTCCCTTTTTATCTGTCCTTTCCCTAAAGCCTCCTTCAATGCCTGGCTCGTGGGCGTACTCAATAAATAACTGGCTAGCAGAGCAACAGGAGTGTAGCAGCCCTACCTGCACAACTGCCAGTATTTAACATTTTATAGATCAGATGAGTCTGTGTGCTAGAAGCCAGGCTAAAGATTTTACATGTACATGCTCATTTGTTTTTTTCCAAAATTAATCTTAGCTAAGTACTGTCACTGTCCCCACTTTACAGGTTATGTTAAGCCACTACCCACAATCACAGAGCAATTTAGTGCAAGAGGCAAGACTCCAATCCAGGCAACATATTCCTACTATGTTCTCGACTTTATGCAATACTGTTTCTACTCCAAATCCAAATAATTACATATATTGACAGTTTACTGTGTGCCGGGCATTCTAATTAGCACTTTGAATCATTTTTAGTAGTGTTGAGCAAGCAATTTTGGAAACAAGTGAGCGAGTTTGTTTAGGCTGAAGGGAAAACATTTATTCTCCAATTTATTTTTGCTTTTATTTTGGTGGAGGTAGGGGGGAATGTCATAGGTGGTTATAATCACATATATGTTACATGAATATAGCCGTATATTCACTAAGCACAGAACCTGACCACACTGACTACAGGAGCTGTCACATTGGATTTTCTTCTTCCCCTTTTCCTAGGTCTCTCTCTGTCTGATAGATACCTTGGCTTCGGCTGCACTAAATCACATTATATGTCTCATCATGAGAACAATGTCTTTTAATAGCTCTCAAAATACTTGGCTCCCCTTGGATACCATTGAGACAAGGTGTCTTGCATTTCAGATCAATTTCATGAAGAACCTCAGAAAGAAAACTGGGGAGAATAATACTCAGACTCTTCTCATTGCCTGCCAAGGGGATGATGGGATTTTTTTTTAAAAAAACAAACCGCCCTTTAAAATATATTCAGGTATCACCAAATACTGGCCTCGCTCTGAATCCAGTAATTGTATCTCTTCTCATACACCCACTCTAAGTGGCTTTAACAGAGGAGCTTAAGCCTCCTTCTCTGAAAAAAAATTGGTCTAAGATTATCTGCTTGACTCTTAAGGGTGTTGTAAAATTTAATTCAACTTCATACATCCCTTGGAGATAACAATGCTGCCTTGTATTTATATAACTCCTATCTCATCAGACCTCTGAGGAGTTTTCGGGTTTTTTCCTCCTAGTTTAATAAATCTTGCAGCAGCTCCGAAAGATAGGTAGGGGGCAGTTTTTGCCTGCATCTTACAGAATATAAAGAAATTTATCCAAGGTCATAGTGTTAGAGAAAAAACTTAGACTGAATTTTGTTATCTTTTTTTCCCCTCCATTTAGTCCAAATCCACCTCCAATTTGTATATATATGAATTAAAATCTAGATTGTTTTTGTTTAGCTATTATGCATTACTTATACAACCATTTCATGTTTCAAAAGATGGTTTGTATAATGAAATAGGAAGAGAAAAACATGAAATAACATCCCTGTCATTGTGTGAAGTCATATATGCATATATATTTTCCCATTTAAATAGGCATACTTAATATGAAATAGAGAAAATACATGCTATGACTAAGTAAATTTATTTAGAGATGTAATATGCGATTAAAAAAAACTTTACCAAAAAGTCTTAGAATATATTTTAAAAATTCATTATAGTCTTAAAATGATCTAGAAACTGTAACTTCTATCATCTCTCTCTCTCTCCTGTCCTCTAGTCTGTTAGTCCAACAGAAAAAGGCTTTGACGTAGTAAATCACAAAACCAACTTCATAATACTTTTTTTGATTCCAGTCTCCTTGAAAGTACAAAAAGGAAGAAATGAACTCGACTGGAGCTACATTTCACTTCTGTTTCTTTGGGAGTACTGACAAGAGCAGAGAAGACAAAAGAAACAGAAAACTAAACCTCAAAAATTTTAAGGGCCACTGAGATGATAACCCAATGCTTCCCATATCCCAAGAAGACGTATTTGGTTATTTTTGTCTCTTTTCCAAAGAACTGATCTAAAGATGAATGAGGTTAACACGGAAGCCAAATTCAGTAGATTTCTAGGGCATAATATTCCAGCAGAATACAACTCTATAAAATGCAGAGTGGCTATTGGAAAATACGATCTTCGGGACTTCTCCCTCAGAACACAAGCGTTACTTGCAAAGAAAAGGGGAAAAAAAATCAAAGAATAAGCAGCACAGTTGGGCAGACACTGAAGAATTTGTGCACTTACGATTTCTCTGTTTGATCTGGACAAAGCGTAGACATACTCCAGCCCTCAAGAGTCCAGATACCCCGACAGGATGTTAATCTCTGGTAGCAGCACAGACGTTCACTGAAGAGGCAGGGAAGAGAAGTGATCAAAGCCTGAAGTTTATTGTGTCTATCTGACTCCAGTGTGTGGAGACAGTACAGTGTAGGGTTTAAAATCCTAAACTTTGAAGTCACATCCTAGTTTTAAATCCTATGTATGCCACACTCCAGCTGTACAACATCACTGGACTTTCTGCATCCCTGTTGCCTAATTTGTAAGATGGACGTTAATGTCACTTTCCTCGTGTGAGGCTATGCCCTGTGACAAAGAACAAATGCTCAATACATGTTAGCTATTGTTATAGTTACTTCACACTTCAAATACCGACTCTCCTTAGACACTGTTCTCCAACATGCTTCCTTAAGTGAAAGACAAGAAGTTAAAATCCAGTCATTTTTTTAAAAAACAAATTTGTTTCCTGCTGAAAATCAAACAAAAATTAAAGACTGACATACCTTTTAAGATACAACAAGAGTAGACAGCAGGGGTAGAAGTCTGGCTTAGGAGGTAAATTGAAAGGATGGAATAAACTACTGCCTTCTTAGTTTTTGCCAAACCAAGCTTCTGTGTAAATTGTGGTACAAGGAATCTGCCCCTGAGCTTCTCAAGCTTCAAGGAAGTCAGTGGTAGATTGGGTGGCAGACTGAACTTTTTACAGTGTACTTGAATGATGCTTTGCAATGTTAAAATTTAACTTTAGAAAAGGTCAAAGGAATCCCTTATTTAATACATCGCAGAGCACATACATGGCATTTATCATGTAGAGATAATAGAATGGCTGAAGATATAAACTAGCTTAGATAGTTGCCTAAATGCAAATTCAGGATTGCTTGCCATGAAGAACTATTATTAGGAAGCATTCAACTACCTTCACCTGCTCAGTCACCATCACCAGGTATGCCTATCTGAGTCACTCTGGGGGCTGAGGTCTGTCCATCTCTAAAGCCAGCTGTGGTCCTCGTGGTGGTGGTCTCATGAGCCCCTATCTAAGAAGGGATTCGTTTCATTGTTAAGCTGCTCTATGACTGCCATACAAATGCTGGATTTCTGCAGAGGCCCCACATCAAAATTTTTAATTTTCATTTCTCCATCTCTAGTCCAACTCCCTGATACTTCTAGATTTTGGTTTCCTGAATTGATGACCTCAAGGTACATACCAGCCATCCTTTGTAGCCTAATTCTTGGTCCCTGCCTGCATATCCTATATCATCACAGCCTAGATCTTGTCATTTTATTCGGGAATGTTTGAAATTAATCCATAGCCTTTGAAGGGTTCTTCTTAAGGAAGTTATCTTATAATGCGTATTTCTGTGCTATTGTTTTAGTGCTATATAGGTGACCAGTATCTCTTTTCTATACTCTCTTGGCACCTAGTATCTATTCTGACATTGTGTTTTTATTACTTTGATCATCTGTTTTACTCCTTTGTCTCTTCCATTAGACTGCAAACTCCTATAGGTTAGGTGTCCTGTATGTTGTATGTTTATCTCTTTGCCTTAGTACCTAAGCCAATGCAGGCACAGAGTAGACATTCAGGAAGTTTTTGTTGAATGAACGAATGAATGACAAAGCTGGGTTCTCATATCTTTGATAGCATTTCTTAACATCATCAGATAATCATCACTAGGATGAATCACAGACACCCACCAACAAGTACCATATAAAGCGAAATTTATACCAAAGACAAAAATTGAATCAATGAATAAAATAATTTAAAACAAAACGTCAACTGAAAAAAGTTCATTATTTTCCAACCTATTGCTATTGGCTGCAGCTTGCTTGAAGAGAACCCTGCCCAATAACAATGGAAATGCTTTTCAGCATTTAACATTTTTAAAAAAATCATTTTGAAATTTAACCTCTATCCATGAGTGTCCAAGTCTTAACTACAGTGCTCAATGATTTTTATTGTTACACACACATGCACACACACACACAACCACACAGATGAAGAGAGAAATCCTTTCTCTGTATCCCAAAGGCTTCCTGTACCCTGACAGTCAATAACACCAACACAATACACTCTGACAAAGAATGCCTGTTCTGACTTCTATAACCATAAATTAATGTTGCTCTTTTTGAATATTTTAATAAAATCAATCAGTTTGTATCCTGAGTCTAGCTGTTACCATTCAATATTATATTTGTGAGATTCATTACCCGTGTGGCATGTAACATCAATTGGTCCATTTTATTCCTGTGCAGTATTCCATAGCATGAACATACAACCATTTACTTATTCATTGTACTGTTGGTAGATATTTAAGTAGTTTCTACTTTTGGCTGTTAAGAATACAGCTGCTATGCGCATCATTGTGCATGTCATTTGGTAGACATAAGCTAGACATTCTCTAGGATATATTCTTGGGAATCAATGAGTTCTAAGAAAGATGCATGTTTTTTACTATACAGTGCGAATTTTTCTAAGTGTTTGTTCCAAACAGCGACGTATGGGAGTTTCAATTATTTCACATCTTCACTCACACCTTTTTTTTAAGCCATTCTGGTGAGAGTGTAGAGGTAACTCATAGTCATTTAATTTGCATTTTCCTGAAGAATAATGATGCTAAGTAGTTTTTAAAGTATTTACTGCCTTTGGATATTTTATTTTCTGAAGCATTTGTTCTGGGCTTTTGGTCAGTTTTAAAACTATTGGGCAGTCAATCTTTTTCCTATTGATTTATAGGAATATTTATGTAGTCTAAATACAAATAATTTTCTAAGTAAAATTTTAAAGACTATAGTAATAATTTTACATGTAGTGTTCCAAGTTTTTTGTTTTTTTTTTTTTACAATATACTAATCCTTGGTGAATAGAAGTTCTTAATATTTATGTAATCCAATTTATCAGTTACTTCAAAACTTTTCTTTGTGGTTAATGCTTTTAATTTTATTTAAGAAATCTTTTTTTACTCTATGTTCATGATTGTATTCTTCTTTTTTTTCCCCTTAAACTGTATCATTTTACTTACCATGTTTATTTCTATAATCTGTGATTAATTTTGTGGGTATGGTATGAGGAAAGGTGAAAGTTCGTATTGTTTCGTATGAATACCAGTTAACCCACAGCCATTAATTAAAAAGACCATCCTTTTCCCACTGCACTGTTGTGACATGTTTATTGTAAATCAAGTGACAGTATGTGTGTATTTGTGTTTCTGAATTTTTTATGCTGCTTAATTGATCAGTTTGTCAAACTCTACAGTAATAAAAATACATTTTAATTACTGTGGCTTTTTATAATAAATCTTGATATTGGGTGTGAAGTTGCCTATTTAGTTCTTGCAGATTGTTTTAGAATTATCTTGTCAATTAAAAAAAATGCTGAGCTTTTTAATGGGACTGCACTGTGTCTATAGACCAATTAGGGAGAAATTAACATCTTAAAAATATTGACTACTCCAATCTATGATTATATTATTTCTCTTTATTAGTTTAGATATTCTTTGAGTCCTCTCAGCAATATTTATTAGTTTTCAGTGTTGAAGTCCTGCACATCTTTCAATATTTTTATTCCCAAGTATTGGAGGTGTTTGGTGGCAATGTGAATACTATCTCTTTATCTTAATTTTCAACTATTTTCTTTCTAGCATACTGAAATAGAATTAACTCACATTAATTTTGTATATAGTGACCTTGTGAATTTTACTTATTAATTCTAAAAATTTTTAGATTCTTTCAGAATTTCTATGTGCCTAATGATAACATGTACAAATTAAACTTTATTTCTTTGCTTCAAATATTTCTATCATATACTTATTTATTTATGCCCATTGCTTTGGTAGGAAGAGAAATAGGATGAATAGAAATGGTAGCAGTGGACTCAGAAAAATCAATGGGCTCAGAAATCACTATGAAGTATGTTTACTGGCGATTGTTTTGCAAATCACATTATCACATTAAATAAACTTTTATTCTCAGTTGGCTGACTTTTTAAAAACCATCAATGAGTTTTGAATTGTACTACATGCTTTTTATGCATCTTATGAAATGGTTACATATTTTCCTCCTTTGTTCTGATGTTGTAAATTGATTATAGAATGTTAAGCTAATCTGACTTTATTATCTATTGTTCTATTTTACTGGTGTTCTGATCGGCTTATATTCTGTTTGGGATTTTTACAATTATGTTCATGAGGTATCTTGTTCTTTAATTTTTCTTTGTGTAATGTCCTTGCCAGGTTTTGAAATAAAGATTATGTTGACTTCATAAAACAAATTGGTAAGTGTTCCTACTTTCCCTATATTCTGGGGGAATTTGAGTGAGATTGGTTTTACTTTTTCCTTATGTTTTTTGGGGAAATAACCATTGAAGTAATCTGGGCCTGGTATTTACTTCATGGGAAAATTTTATTCACATACACAATTTCTTTTCTATTCTCCCTATATTTTTCATCTCTTACTGCATTCATTTTGGTACATTGTGTTTTTCAAATAATTTATACAATGAATTTTCAATCTATCAGCATAAATCTGTTTCTATTGTTCCCTTTTACTACTCATTGTTTTATCTGTTAGACTTAAATTAATATCCTCCTTTTGATTCCTGATACTGGTGATTTTTGTTTCCTTTCATTTTTATTGATCAATCTTACTAAAATTTTATTAGTTTTATGAACTGTCAAAAACATTTGGCTATATCAATTTTGTATATTTTACTTTATTTCTACTTTTATCTCATCGTTTTCCTCCTTTCCTCACCTTGTGCTTAATTTCCTATTATTTCTCTCTTCTTTTGATGTAGAAGTTTATTATTATTTTTCCAGCCTTTTTCATACACACACACATTTAAAAATATTTCCCCTCTAATCACTGCTTTAACTGCATCCCACAAGTTTTGATATGACTCACTCCTTATCACTCAGTTTAAAATATGTTCTAATTTCCATCTTAATTTCTTCTTTGATTAATGAGCTATTAACAAGTATTACTTTTAATTTTCAAGTATTTTTGTTTTTGTAATTACTGTTTTGTTTTTATTTCTAGTTTGCTTCCACTGTGATCAGAAAAAATATGTATGTAATTTCAATTATTTAAAATTTGTGAAAATTGCTTACTGGCCTATCCTATGATCAACAATGATAAACACTCCAAGCACACTTGGAGGAATGCATTTTATCCTGCAGTGTGCAAATCGTGAATTGCTCAAGAGGATTTTACATGTATATGGTTTTACTCACTTTATATGTATCATTTATGTGCAGTATCTTCTTTTAAAGTCCTAGCTGCTTTGTCTACCCTAAACTCAAGCTTCTATCTCCTTGTCCCAGTGTGACTTACTCATTTTAGGAAAATATTTTCAAAGCATGGATTGGCAAATGGCCTCAGGAATAAAACACTGGGAATATGGAGCTCAACTCATCGTGTGAGTTACAGCATCTTGAGTCCGCTATCCATTGTTTATTTCCAGTGTCTTTTAAAATAGTACTTTTATGATATTGGCTAAGTTTTACAGTGTTTTCAATTGGGGGATTATTCTGATTCAAGCTCTAACACTGTGGCTATAACCGAAAGTCTAAGAGAGCCTAGTGCTCTTTTGTTTTTGTGTGTCCATAGGACCCTTTTAAATACTTACGGGATTTTAGTCATTGCCAACAAGAGTATGACATTTTTAGGCAGGAGATTTATTTTTATTGACAAGATCAGAGAAATTCTTGTCCATCACTGTCACCTACAGCCCTCAACTTGATTTTGAAAAGCTTATTGGAGGAAAGAGAATAATGAGAAAAATAAGAGAATGTTGCAAATATATGGCCTGTGAAGTATATCTGTAGTTTTTCATCATTACAGATGGTATGTTCTGTGCTGCTAAAATAAGTCTTTTCCTTCAGTTGGCAAATAATTTCCAAATGATTTTGATTGGGATTTTCACTTTTTAAAAAAAGATATTGTTTTTCCTTATTTTTAAAAACTGGAAAGAGCAAACAGAAATGCCTAACATTTCAAGATAGTTCAGAAGTGTCTACTGACATTTGTTCAGAAACAACTGGGAGTTTGTTAGAGATATAAGTTCTCATGCCTCACCCTAGACCTACTAGATTAGAAACTCTGGGGGTGGAATTCAGCCATTTGTGTTGAACAAACCTTCCAGGTGACTCTGATTCATGCAAAAGAAGAGGCTCATGCTGATGGTCCAGAGGCCACACTTTGAAAAACACTGTCCCAGAGATATAATACCTGGCACACGTAGGTAATCAATAGATGTTCATTGAATAGTTGAATAAATAGCAGATTAGTAAACAAAATTAATCCTGCTGCTATATAAATTCACTTACAATTTGGAAACAAAGTTCCTAACTCTAAATATATGACTAGGATGGGAGAAAGGATTACATTTATTAAATCTTATATAAGAACTTCACACTTAGAAATTTTCTGTTATCTCCCAAATGTTAACCCTAAGACAGTACCAGAACAGAGATATCTTGGCATCTTGTTGTCCTACAGCAGAGAGTGGTTCTCAATATGTGGTCCCCAGAACCAGCAGCATTAGCATCACCTGGGAACTTGTTAGAAAAGTAAATTATTTGTCCTTACTTGAGACTTACTGAATCAGAAACAGAAAGTTTACAAACATTATAGGGGATTCTAATGCATACAAAACTTTGAGAATCACTGCTCTAGGACATGGATTTTAATTAGTTGGCAGTGAATTACATGGAAAAGTTAATTCAAGGTGGTATTTCAAGTAAGCACCAAGGTAAAGAGATGGAAAATCCCAAAGTAACTTTCCAAACTGATATATGCAAATGTTCAAAGGAACGTCTTTAAACTGTTCTGCAACTCTTGAAATTTCAACTAGATAATATGTACATATGTGTGTGGGTGTGTATTCCTGAGAATATAGGAAACCTAATATATGATCAGAGATTACAGTCTAACTCCCATCAGTGAAATCTAGATGGTTCTGGAAGAACTGCTTTGTGGTTATCTTGCAATTAACCTGCACCCCAAGAATTGTCAGTACAAAGGATATGTAGGTCTTTCCTTAGGTCAGAGGTGGGTCATGTGGAGGAATAATATTTAGCCTGGAGTCATCTTGGGTCCAGTTTATAAATACACCAAGACAGTTCAAGAACAAGAGTTTCAAATTCCAGTAGCAAAAAACTAAGGGGTAACCCTGGATATCTAGGGGCTACTGAAATTAGTGCAAGCCCCCAACCACAATATGATGCCCAAGGTATGAGATCTATAAACAGAGGAGCCCAATAAAGAAACTCTAAAGAGTGTCTAGTAACATCCAAAGAGAAAGGATCAGCTCTAAACAGTTGCCAAGCCCAGGGAGCAGAAAATCAGCTTATGAAACTACATTTAAACAAAAGACTTCACTTTTCTTTTTCACTCCACCCTCACTCTGCTCCAAATGTGTAGGAGTCACAAAGGATCCAGCAAGGTTGGGTGAGGGCAGTGAAAGCACAAGCTAAGGAAATACAGAAGAAGTTAACCTTGTTTTTCTTTTCCACAGCAGGCTTCCAGGGGAGGCAGTCTTCTGCAGGCTGGGAAGAGGAGAGCATTTTAATGCTCAGCCTAATCCAAAGTTTGCTTTAATATCCTGAACTGGACATCCTCATTTCTGAATGAGGGCCAGTTTGTTTCTTAAAATGGCTCCAGGATATTTTAATCAAAAGAAGCAACAAAAAAAATATCATGGGCTTGAAGTTTTCATTCCAAAGGCAGAGAAACATTATCACAACTGAACACATTTTAGCAGGATGGTAAGAGACAAAAATAAAGTTATGTTTTGATTATGTCAGGAGTCGTGCTTGTTCAACATACTGGTTACACACAGACTGAGCCTTAAACTATTTGGTTCAAGTCCAAAATTTCTAAAAAAAAAACAAAAAAAACAAAAAAAACCACCCAGAATTGAGCCAGCTCAGTGCACGTGAAGCCTATTCTATAGCAAGTCCACATGTGGACCCTGGTTCAGATGCCCAAAGAGACGTTGACCATGAATTTCATGTTTAAAATAGTACATAAAGATATGAAGCAATTTCATAGGGGCAAAGTAGTGTACTAAATATAGATTTCCTGCTTTTCTTTCCAGTACTTACATGAAGTACTAGGTCTATCACTCCTTAGCATGTGATATAGAGTAAGCCACTCATTCTTTAGGCTTCAGATTCCTCATCTGTGTCATGGAGGACTGGACTCGATCATTTGAAATGTTGATAGTTATGATCTATGACATCGTTATAAAAAACAAATTAACATATGAAATTTACATAAATGTTCAGGCTCTTGCAATTAGCGTGAAATGTGATCTTGGGCGGATTTCCTAATTTGTCTGTTACAACTGCCTTAATCCATAAAATGCCTGCCTCACATTCCTATGAACTGGAGTTCTGGAAGCTGTGAAAGGCAGTAAGGGTTTTGGTGGTCAGAATAACGCACGCACTCAAAGATGTCAATGCCCTTGGAAACTGTGAATATACTAATTTACATGGGAAAGGGGACTTGGCAAAAGTGATTAAGGTAAGAACCTAGAAATGAGTGGATTATCCAAGCTTGTTTAATCTAATCACACAGATCCTTAAAATTAAATAACCATTGACCAGCTGTGGTATGAGGGAGCAAGAAAGAAAAATGATCAAAGAGGTACAAAGTTGCTGGCTTTTTAGATGGAGAAAGGGAGTCGCAAGACAAGGAATGTGGGTGGTCTCTAGAGCTAAAAATGGCAAGGAAATTTATTTCCCTCCAGAGCCCCTGGAAAGGACCATAGCCTGACCAATGCCCTGATTTTTGTCTAGCGAGTCAACTTTAGACCTGCAGAAAACAGTAGTATTGCTTAAGCCACTAAGTTTGTGATAATTTGTTATGGCAGCCACATAAAACCATTATAAGTGTGAACATTTTTAAAAAGTTCAAAACCCTATGCAAATGCAGGCTTTGCTAGTGACAAAGATAATCTAAAAGGATGTGAAATGAAAATTGATTTTTAGAAAAACATACCAAAATGCTACCAAGAGTGGGGAGGGAATTCTAAAGGTCATCCACAGAGTCTGCTCCTTCCTCCACAGCTCATCCTCCTTATCCAGATGGTATATTCTTAAATATTTCACGCACAGAAATTCAGCAAATACTCTTAGTCACCGATTCCAGAATCTCACGATTTTTATTACCGCAAAATTCATTTCAATTAGGACGGAGTTTTTAAAAGCACATACTTATTTTATTCTTAATTGTGTTACCATAAAGAACAATAAAGTCTTCTCTACATATTAATGGGGAAAACAATTTCCAGATTAACTAAGTTTTGAGCTAATGCCCAAGTAGATCTTTTTACTCTGTTTTTTAGGTAACCCCTGTGGTTTGTTTTGATATCAGGATTATTTGAATCATTCAGTAAGTGGTGCTGTAAAGGTAGTATCTCTCCCTTTAGAACCTGCCATTTTATACTCTGTGATGTTGGGGAGGTGGGTTGCTGTGCAAATTACATTTTTCTTTCGCCTACTGCTTTCTGTTAGGCTTGACCCGACAGGGGGCGCTAGATGGGGTCTATGAAAGAAGAATATATTTCCTTTCTTTTTTCCATTTTGTTTCTTTTTTATTATGAATGTTAAGTTAATAGCTAATACAATGAATGAATTGCAGCAAATGAACTTGCTACTTACTATCTGTGTCACCACAGAAACTGTACATCATGACTGCTGCAGCTGGTTTTGATATCGGTGGTTAGTTTCAGCTTGTTGCTTTTTCCCCCCGACACTACAAAAACTAAGCCTCAAGGGCCCCCTCGGAAATGTCAGGACACTTCCCTCGGAGGTTTGAGTTCCATCTTGCAGTGCTTCACTGAGATTCTGAGGTACCAGTTCCAGTCTGGTCTACCTGTGCTCTGAGGGCTGGGTCTGAGCTGAGTATGGCGCCTCTTCTCCCCTCTTCTTCCTTTTGCTCTCCCAGGCCCCAGGGGTGGTAGCTACTACTTCCGTGATACTTCAGAGATCTCTTTTTGCCTTTTTAGTTATCTAATATGAGTTGTTTTATATCCTGACTGGAGCCTGAATGATTCAGAAAGTGGTAATGAGTGGTTCCAGGAAACAAACCCTCAAAGAAGGGACTTTGTAATTGCTTTTGTCTGTGTCTTTGGGCTTGAATGTAGTGTTGTACTTCTTGAGTTAGGAATGGGATGTTGGTAATCCGTGGCACTTAGTGATAATTAATTAAATTATAACTTAGGTTTGTTTGTGATAAAGTAAAATCTGAAGAAAGGGAATTGCGAGATAAAATGCTGTTTTAGTTGACTGTGATGGTGATGGTAACTTGGATTTTAGTGTAGGGTAACTGCTTCTGAGTGTTGTAGAGTGTTTAAACAAATAAATGACATGCTGAGAACACAACTGAGGAACCAAAAGACGTCTCTGGTGGCCTCTCAAACAATGTCTTATTTTTAAAATTTTTATTGGGATAACATTGGTTTATAAAATTATGTAACTTTCATGTGTAAAAATAAGTCTCAGATACTCAGAAATGCCCCCTAGATTAGTTGCACTTAAAGGAATAAGGAGAATGGATTTGAAAAGTGTAGAAATGTTACTTTCCAAAGAAAAAAAAAGGAAGAGTTACAGAGGAATCTGGATGGAGACAGAGAGACAGATAACTAAATAGTCTAGCAGAATCATTTTATGCACTTTTCACGCACACTTATTTTTAAATTCAATTTGTTGGGAGTGTGTCTGTGACTGAGAAGCTTTGGCTGATTTAGCGCAATAAAGCAAAGGGAGTTAAGTTTGAAGTTAAATTGTAGTTACTTAAACTATGGAAGTATGCACCTTATGTAACACAGGAGATAATACACAAGAGTGAGCAATGATGGGAAATGATCTCCAGAGCTTATTATTTAGGAACATGGAATTCGGTGGCTAAATATTTAAGCTTTAGAGTCAGACAAAGGCCAGAATTTCAGTACAAATTGTTCAAAACATGGTCTCTATTCAATACATTTTCAAGATTATATTTTGTTATCTTGACTGTTAAGATGTTGATAAAAAGATGTTAGAGGAAGCCATGTCCTTCCCAAAAGTAGGCAATTCCCCTTATGTAAGAACTTGCATTTTTTTTTTTTTTTTTTTGGCACAGGCCAACACTGAAAATGTGAGAATGGTTAAGTCAACTCTGCTTCTGAGATCCAAAAGGAAAAAAGTCTTCTTGTTACAGTTCTGGTTTGCTTATCTGGAAAGTGGAGATTATACTAGTGCTTGTATTACAAGATTTATGTGAGAATTAATGGTTATCATTTTTAAATTCATGATGTACTAGGTATGTCATGCCTGGCACACAGTAAGTTCTCAATAAACATTAGCTATCACTGTTATTTGTAGAGAAGGAGAATGGCCTCTATCTTGTCCGGCATGGGCCACTCCAAACACTGATGCTTGGGGTTTCCAGAGAAATAGTGGGCACAAAATCTTATCCACTGTATTAATCATATTTTTATTTTCCATGTTTTACGATTTCTACATCTTTTGACATTTTGGGGTCCCTTGCTGGCTGGGGGGAGTTCGCCCCTCCCTGGGCTAGCTAATTCTTAGAGATGGTAAACAACTTGTAAATCAGCCTGTCTTTCATGTAGAAACCAACTACTCCTGAGTCCACACCCCCAATCACCAATTTTATCTAACTTTCACACACCAAGCCCATATCTTCACTGCACTAAATCAGCACAGGGACAGATACCAGACAATCATGGACAGCTCCCATGCCCCAAAGCCCACCGAAATTTTTCAAACTAGTCAATCCTGACATGCTTACCCTGCCTACCTTGCTTTACTCACAGAAACCCCAATAAACATTCTGGTCTTTGTCTTTCTCTTAATCCTTTGTGCCTCCTGACTGACTGGTTTTTACTTCTGTACCCTGTGTGGTTGCCTTGCTTTTCATTTCTAGAGGAACTGTGACTAACACTAAATTTGTCTTTCAATGGCACTGGCCTCTCCATGTCATCACTCAGTCACCTCTATCATTTAAAATCCTGCAGGTACACTTTGAGAAACTCACATTTTTCATGAAGAGGTGCATTCAAGTCCTCTCAGATATTTACTCAGGCTTGGCCATATTGGCACTTTCCCCATTGCTAGGCTGCCCTGAGATCCTCATGCTAAGTAGAAGCTGATCCATCCTAGAACAAGGGGACATAGAGAAGAACTGAGGCAGCCCAGCTGACAGGCAGCTCTGAGACAGATGAGAGTGAGTGAGGTCATTTTTGACCATCCAGCATTTCAAACCATATCTGACTTCAATGGTACAAGGGAGTCCAGGCATCTACAGGGTGAGTTCAACAAAATAATTGCCTAATAAACCCACAGCATAGGGAACCACAAGAATTCATTATGTTGTTTTAATTAACTTAGTTATGGGGTGGTTTGTTATACAGCCATTGAGAAGGGGAACACTAAAGAAATGTTATAAAAATTATATATTAAATGCCTTGGACACACATTCAGCAAATACACAGACACATATTTCTACATATATGACCAGTTAATATGTAATATGAGGCAAATTATGAAAAGTTCTAAAAATAAAAAAATTGTATAGAAAGACAAAATGGTTTCTTTCCTAATCAGTATAACTTTGATTAGTAAAAGTCAGGAAAGGAATTAATCCAACTGGATCCTATAGTCTTATGTAAGGCCTTATGAAACTATAACATCGCTTTCCCTCATAGGGTTGTTTTGATGCTTAAATGAAGTAAAGTACAGAAAGCACATTGTTCAGTGTAACTCAGCCTGTGTTAAGTTCTGATCCAAAAATACTTATCTGAGATAGAAATATGATGGTAATTCTAGAGATCAGTAATAAGAAGGCAAACATCCCAAATAAAACACATGGGCAAAGAAATTGATATTTCACAAAAAAAGATACCTGTATTAGTCAACTTGGGCTGTCGTAACCAGGAGGAAAAAAAAACCAGATTGGTTGGGCAAAACAACAGAAATTTACTTTTGCACAGTTTCTGAGGCTGGAAGTTTGTGACCAAGGTGGCAGCAGGGTTGGTGTCTGATGAGGGTTCTCCCCTTGGGCTGAAGTTGGCCACTTTTTCCTCACTGTGTGCTCACCTGACCTTTCCTCAGCTCATGCCTGTGTGTGTGTGGGTGTGTGTATATGTGGGAAGCGGAGAGAGAGAGGGAGATCATGGAGAGAGCTCCTTGGTGTCTATTCCTATAAGGACACTAATCTTACCCTATCGGGTCTTCACTTTTATGACCTCATTTAACCTTAATTACTTTCTTAGAGGCTCCATCTCCAAATACAGTTACATGAGAATTAAGATTTCAACATACGAATTTTGGGGAGATACAAATGTTCAGTCCATATCCCAGTGAACAACAAGCTCATGAAATAATACTAAACATCACTTTTGTAGGTAAATGCAAATGAATAGCACATCACATCTACTAAGATGGCAAACAAAGAAAAACATGTCTGACAGCACTAGATCTTGGCTTTGAGGAGGTGAAACTGGCATTTTCATTCATTGATGGTGGTAGTGAAAATGGAGAAAATAGTTTTTTTTAACAAAGGCAAACATGAATATACACCTAGGTATTTGGCCAAGATAAAAGAAAATTAATGTACACAAAAAGATTGTGCAAGAATATTTATAGTGGTCTTATTCAACCAAAAACATAGTGTACATCGACAAAAGAATGTATAAACAAATTGTGGTGCATTCAAATAATGGAATGATACTCAGCAATAAAAAAGCATTGATACCATTATGTGCAACAAGATAAAATTTAAACATTATATTAAGCAAAAGAAGCCAGAAACAAGAAAGTACATGCAATATTATTTTATTTATATGGCATCCTAAAACAGGCAAAAAATATATGATGAGATATTTTGTGTTGGTGGAGGTGTGATTGAGTGATAAGGGGCACAAGTGAATTTTCCAAGATGATAAAAATGTAAGCTTTTAGAACAATTTGTGAATTTCATACTTAATATTTGTGAATTTCATTGTATAATTATAAATGTTTTACCAAGAAGGGGGGAAATAGCATCAGAAGTAGAGAGCTCTAATAGGTTTATTTTTATCCATGGTGTGTTTGTTGTTTAGAGACTACTTTCATGTATTCTAGGATTGAGCAAATAACTAAATATATAGAATGTAATGAGAGCTGTGGTTCGATGCTCAAGAAGAGAGTTACAAACATGGAAGGGGAGAATCCTTCTATGTACCACATTATGTTGGATTGGAATTTGAAATATCAATATGAAAAATAAATATATATAATAGATATGTATATATAAATATATATACATGTATACATAGATATACACATATGTGTGTGTTAATCTGTGTACACACACACACATGCACACACACATAGCCTACATGCTTTGATGACCTCCTATCTCTGCCAGCTCCCTTTGGACAAACCAGGAAACTTCTCTGCAATCCACTGGGCTGAAACATACCTTCTCCTATGAGACCTGAACTCCTTCCAAGTTTATACATTTCATAAATACCCTCCTTCACCCCTAGAGTACCAGACAGACTTTCCTTACATTTTTATAGTTACTCTTCTACCACAGTTAATAATTCTTTGTGTTAAACCTCTCCTGTTAAATCTCCTGTCATTTTATGTCTCCTGATCAAACTCACATACATCAAACTACATGATCAAAACAAACACATATCTCATAATATGAAAAGCTCTTCTTATCAACCACTAAAACGTTAAAGATTTTCTTATGCAGGTAATGATACCAACCAACCAACAACAAACAGCAAACAAAAGCAAGCCTTGCTCTTCTCATCTTGAAGAAAAAAAACTACCAAAAAAGTAGAAATTATAAAAAAAAAAGAAATCCCTCATACACAGTAATTGACATTCGTTGTTATTTTTGGCTATTTTCACACATTTTAACACTTGGGATTGGAATCATTTCAGCTAAAATTTTCTCTCAGTTGAGAAGCCTAGATTCATGTTTATTATTAGCTTGGCAGCAATGAGACCTGTCCCAGCTTTAACATGAGAAGCATATTTTCCCACAGAGTCAAGACGATATGGGAGGACACTGCCTCAAGTTAGGGGTCTCCAGGACTCTCATGAGATCTGTTAAACTCAATATATTGAGCAACTACAATGTGCTGCAGTAAGTACTTCTTGGGGGAAAATCTCTGCCTTTAACTAACTTAACATTGAAAATGAATGAATGGTTCTATAGATGGTAATGTGTGACATAATTCAAGTGAGACAGAAAGATTTGAGGATTCAGAGGAGACAGCTATTAGAGACATCAGAAGATCATTATTCAGTTTTTTGTTCTTCTTATAGAAACACAGGATGTGTCATTGTTAGTAACATGACCTTGAAGTCTGGGTGGGATTTTAACTGAAAAAAAGGACATGCAAAAACTAATGAGTTGTGTTTGGATTCATGAATATGGTAGAGGTGGCAAATAATGAGACTCCATCCTCAGGAGATAGCCTGCTCAGTTTAATTAGGAAGACAGAAATTAAGAGTAATAGACTCAAACATTTAATTAGAATGCCTTTGGTACATAGAGAGTACTCATAACTAATTATAATCCAAACATCCACCTCATAAACCATGAAAGGGTGATTAAAATCACAAGTAGGTAAGATTTTTAGTTATTAAGTTGTATAACATAATAGATAGTTCTGTAGAATGAACTAGAAGTTGAGGATTCTATTGGGTGTCACTGGCATTAATGTCCTAGATGGTAAGCAAATGCTCTATTCATTCTCTATGAAAATAATGCCATTGACCTCTGCTCAATAAGTCATATGGGCTGAGACTCAGCAGGAGTTGTGGCACTCTGCCAGCTGGTCCTCTTATAACAAAGACTTGCATTCACATAATTGTCATCATACTAGGGAGTCTGGAACTTAACAACAATGAGAAACTGGTTAGCCCATGAGGCCATGGGACTGCCCACCAGCTGGCCTATGAGCTCTAGTCTCCAGCTCATGCTGAATGAAATAATTAATGACTACTTACATAAGCATCATATTTTCAAATATCTGGTCACATAATGATTACCTTTTCTCCATTTTTTTTTCTTTGTTATTTTTGCTGAAAAGATAATACCTCTGAAGTTCCAAAGGCCATTAAGAGGTTAGGCTGTCAAGGATAACTTGGAATTGATTTGAAGTGGACTTTTCTTTTAAGATCAGATATGGCAATTTAACAAAATGGCTGGCACACAGTAACAGAAAAATAAATGACACTGTCTGAATATTACTATTCTCCCTTACTTACATTTCCTTCTTCTGACCATGGAGTTCCTTTTGCCTTCCTTCCTTTATACCATGGTCTTCAAAAATTTTCACATTGGTTTTGAAATCTGAACTAATCATGTTGTCCCTCTGCTGAGAACCCTTCAATGGCTTCTCATAGCTCTTAGAATAAAGAACCTGTAAGGAGGAGTCAGAGCCTCTGTAATCTGATGTCACCCTTCCTCTATATTCTGTATTCAGCTAGATCATCTTATCTATACAGAAATAATGGAGGCAAAAGACTGAATGTTAACTGAAAAAGAATTTTACCAGCTAGGCTTATTCATGTCATTTTAGAAGTGTCTAGAAAACAGTATTATTTAATATGAAAAATAAAAATTTCCAAATTAAAAAAATCAACTTTGAAGGTTTGTTTTTACCAACATATTTGAAAGCATGAATTTGAGTGTTTGTATTCATAATTTGCTGAACTGTGGAACAACTATACTATATGACATCTGCTTTAGGCACTGGATGGTAAATATTTTGTGGCTTTATAAATGTACTATGATTAAGTGTGTTTTAGTGGTCAACTGAAGAATGTTTTACAACATCACGTTAAAATAAAAAAAGTTGTTTTATTTTTCTTTATCTGGGAGCATTAAAAATATATCACAAAGTTTATTTTATTTTTTATATATTAGGACCAAACCCAAAGTTCTCCCAGTAATACCAAAGAGAGAGAAGATTCCTGAGACTTGACCCACAATTCTCCCCTATTCTAGGAGGAAATGATGTAAAACTTCTGATGACAAATTCTCAGCTAGGTCACAAATTTGTGTTGATACCTATGGAAGACAGAATAATGTACCCCAAAGAGGTCCCAATCCCCAGACCCGTAGGTTAAGTTACCTCACATGCAAAAGAGATTTTGTGATTAAATCAAGAATCTTGAGATGGTATTTGATAATGGAAGCAGGGGTCATAATCAGAGAGAGAAGTTGGGAGATGATACACTGCTGGCTTGAAAATGGAGAAAGAAGATACATGCTAATGAAGGCAGGCAGCCTCTAGAAACTGGAGAAGTCAGGAAAGGGACTCTCCTCTAGAGCCAGTCTTGCCAGCACCTTGATTTTAGTCCATGGAGAACCATTTCAGACTTCTGACCACCAGAACCACAGGATATTAAGTTTGTTTTGTTTTAAGTTAATGTTTGTGGCAATAGGACACTGATATAGTAACAAATGATACATATTTGATAATCAGAGTTTTTATTAGTATATTAATAATGAGTGAAATAAAGTAGCCTCAGAATCAATCAAACAAAACTCAAATATTTTTTAACACATTATCTTACAGGCTTCTTAGTACTCAAACATACCTATTTAATCAGCAAGTCACTTGGTCTTCTGGAACTATGTGCAAATAGGTAAGTTTGCCTTGTACCCCTAATTCCTTCTGTAGAAGTCCAATTTCCTTCAGCCCTGAACAAATATAGCATTTAATAGGGGTGATAAGGTAGGTTCAGAAAAGATAATACAAGAGAGAAGCAATATGACAACAAATATGTAGGGGGTTCAGTGGTTCAGTGAGAGTGAGAGAGAGAGAGAGAGAGAGAGAGAGAATGTCCAGTTGGGAAAACCAATAACTGGTTCTCAGAAAGATGGCAATTGTAAAAGTCAATACCACTAGAGACAAAGGAAATAGTTTGAGTAAAACTATTATGTTAGGAAATCATGGAGTAAAAACAGAGAAAAATTGTAATTTTGAGGATAAGACTGGAAAGGAAAAAAAAAAGCTGTTAAAGACTCTGAACGTCAAGTTCAGGATTTTGGTTTTTATTCCGTGGTCAATGGAGAAATTCCTCAGTTATATAACATAAACACTTTCTTTATATCCTTACACTAATGTTAAAACAAGTGCCTCTGGTTTTCTTAAGGGAGTTGTAGAGGGGAGAAAACCCACCCATTTCCAAGTGCTCTTCCCAAGAACTCAAAATCCGGAAGAACCTACTCCAGCAGGGAATTGTCAGTTCCGTAAGACTGAGAAGTTACACAGATGCTTGGGGTTGTGAGAAATAAATTGGTTTCTTCATAAAAATGAAGACCTAAAGAGATAGAGATAGTTCTTCAGTGCTTCCTGTCTAAATCCATCCTTGACAGGAAGTAGAAGACCACAGTGAAGAAGAGTGTGAGCTAGGGTGTGACATGCAGTTTGCCATTATATGTAGCCAAGGACTGAGTTTCACTCATGAAAAGTAAACAAAGTGATCCAGCCATTTCCAGAAATAAGCCTGTATAAGAAATTTATGTGCCTACTCCTATGTTGTCTTTATTTTCCCTCTGTCAGGATGGGATCCACAAAACCACCACAATGACCTAGAAAGCTACATGCTGAACATGGCAGAGCCTCCCTCTAGTCTGTGTTGAAGAAGAGGATGTGGACTTGTATTTGGTAATCACCTAGAAGCCTATGATACAGAGAATAAGGTAACAGTTGTTATTTCCAACTAGAACTTCCTTTTATCTTCTGCTGAACAAGGAAGGCATTTGAGGTCTTAGAAGCCTGAGATTAAGTCACTTACTAGTGGGTGCCCTAAGACAATTAATTTCACTTTTATCAACTAGCATATCTTCATCCATAAAGTAGGACTGATATACCAGCAGAACAAAATTGTGACAATTAAATGGAATTGAAGTGCCTAGTGCAGTGTCTCCTATGTAGTAGGTATTTACTTCAACTCCCAAAAAGAATCCCTTCTGTTGAAGAACCCCCGATGGTCACACATCTGTTTGTCCCTGCGCCTCATAGCTAATTAATCTTTTTTTTAAAACTAGTACAGACTACACTATACTTGAAATCTGCTACCTGGATACTTCTAAGCTTATTCTCTTTTATAAAGGAAAAATATCAAGTCACTTATTACTGAAGGAGCTGTCACCATTCTACCAGCCCAGTCCTTCCTATCATGCTCCAGTCCCACCTGCTCCATGAAGCCTTAGGTGATAGCCTTTCTTCCTACATATCTTCCTGCTTCCCAGTTGCCCAAAGCACTTATTGCTTGAATTATATATTTTACTTGGTAACACTTTTTTATATATATTATTTCTAGCTTCAGCTTCTTTTGAAGAAGGTAAAGTTTAAGTAGTTATATTATATATTTTGAAATGTCTTAGATAATTATAAAAATATATATTCCTTCCTCCCACAATTTAATTACCTCACTCTTTGATTAGAAGCCTTTGATAGTTCCCTGTGGCTGATTTTTTGTTGATTCCTAATTACCCATTTTCCACTGATTTTTTGTTGACCCTTAATTATCCATTCTTGCCTTCTTAGATAAAAATAGAGTTTTAGTCCGACACAGGGCCATTTCACAAAAGACTTTGTACTTGGGTATTGCCAGGAGACTAAGTGAACTATTTCTCAGCTTTATATGAATGTTCAATTAAAAAGGGACTTGTATTTTCTCTGTTGAATAGCTGTGCAGGAGAATAGAAAAGGCACATTATGAGAAGCTATGAAGTCTACAGCCAGAGTCATCATCAGCCAGTTGTGAGTCTTTTTCTCAGGCTAGCTTCACTCTACTCAGTTATAAAATTAGGATAATGATATCTACTCTTACTTCTTCTCAAGGTTGTGAGTGGTCAAGGGTGTGGTTAGATATTTCACAAGTATTACAAAGTACAGATGTAAGAACATTTTTCATGGCTTTTGGAAATTGTTTTTTCAGTGCTGTCATTTCACATCTTAGAAAAAAAACTGAATGGAACAAAACCAAACCAAAAAATCTCTGAGGCCTGGGAAGTTGAATGATTTGTTCAAGGTTGCATGACTCTTAGAGTCTGGGTCCAAAACTCTCCAGATTTCATGACTTGGGGCCTGGGCACTTTCAACTGCATCACCCTCTGTTTACATCCTGAGGCTCAATGAAAACCTTTGTCCTTTCTCCTCTTACTGGGAAACAAACAACAGTGAAAACTGTGCCTCTGAGCCTTTCACTGAGTCAGCTGAACTCAAATTTATCTCCAAAGTCTGACTACTTTCTGACCTTTTCTGAATTCCTTTCTCCAGGCATGGGCGGGAAGTCAATCCTTCTGCAGCCCCACTGGATGCTTTGGTTGCGAATCCTCTTATTTGTATTCCTGTCAGTGTCACTTTTAATGCACCAAAGTCTGCGTTTAGGGTAATAACCAGCCTGAAGTTTATGAAACAAAAGTGATATCAGCTTCATAAAACTCAGGCAAAAGCAATATCTTTTCTACATCTTATTATGCCTTCAATTCTAAGAACCTTTTTACTTGGTGACTCCTGAAAAATGTTATAATTAGTAGTAATAAGGGCAAAAATGAAAATAACAATAGGAAGTGTCTTCCAAGAGCCACCATTTTTGCTAACGTTCTTAATTTCTTCATTGATTACATGACAAGGAAGGATATATTTACTACTTTCCTTAGGTTACAAGTATATTTTCTCTTTTTTAAGGAAAGTGAAAGCTTCTGAATATGTGGCTTAAATTTAAAAATCACGTAGCTTGTTTATGCATTGGAGAATTGAAAAGCTAAAATGCATAGCCACAGCTAACCCATTCCTCAAAACCAGGATGATTTTGTGATGAAGACATAATGTTTGTGAAATACGAGCTTTTGGAAAATAAGTCAATTACACAGATTTCTAGGACTCTATCCCACTTCATCTACAGGGCCATAATTTTTCTCACAAAGACAAATAGCAAATGTAGGGATTTGATATTTTAAGGTAACCACCCCCTTCATCTCTGTGATTTGGTACCACTCAAACTTGACTTTTCTGTCACTTCTCTAATTCACAAACATGATAAATTAAACAAATTATCATTCCTACACATTTTCACTTTTCTTTAAAAATTGTTCTAAAACTTAAAAAATATTTATTTTATTATTTTCCAACTTTAATGAGATATAATTGACATATACCACTGCATAAGTTTAAGGTGTACATTGTATAATTTTATACACATATATATTGCAAAATGATTACCACCACAGTGTTAAAAATAGAATGTTGGGAGCAGGATTCATTTTTTCTTAAGTAGAGACATATTGAGAGCCTATTATGTGCCAAGCCCCATTTTAGGCTTTTGAGCTGGGAAATGACTCCATCTGATGTATCTTTGTCAAATTATAGCCCAAATTCAAAAAAATTATTGGTAGCCTATTGTGATCCAGGACATGTGACAGGCACTGGGGACAAGACAATAAAGGACTATGTAATTCATGGTTTTTTCCATTGTAAAGCTCACAGCCTAGGTGAGGGTTTTTCTTTTTTAATTGCTAAGTACAGCCAATTTAAAATATGCTGTGTTAATTTCTGGTGTAAAGCATAGTGATTCATTTATACACACACACATACATATATATATATATATATATTCCTTTTCATATTCTTTTTCATTATATGCCATTACAAGATATTGAATATAGTTCCCTGTGCTGTACAGTAGGATCTTGTTGTTTATCTATTTTAAATAAAGTAGTTAGCATCTACAAACCCCAAACTTGTAATTTGTCACTCTCCATTCCCCTTCCCCTCTGGTAATCATAAGTTTGTTTTCTATGTCTGTGAGTCTGTCTCTTGTTTTGTGAATAAGTTAATTTGTGTCCTTTTTACTTTTTTTTTTAGATTCCACATATAAATGATATCATATGGTACTTTTCTTTTCCTTTCTGGCTTACTTCACTTAGTATGATCATTTTCAGGTCCATTCATGTTGCTGCAAAAGGCATTGTTTTATTCTTTTTTATGGCTGAGTAGTATTCCATCACACACACACACACACACACACACACACACACAAACACACACACACACACACACACACACACCCCATTATATATATATATATATATAGTGTAGGAGGGTTCCCTTTTCTTTACACCCTCTCCAGCATTTATTGTTTGTGGACTTTTTAATGATGGCCATTCTGATCAATGTGAGGTGATCTAGGTGAGGGTTTGACATGGCAAAATAACGGCAGCAAGTAGTGATAGTTTGGAAGATAGACTGAAAAGACATGGTTTCCTAGAGGAGATAACACTCAGATGACTCTTAAAAAATGACAGGATTTAAAAAAAAGATTAATGGCATTGAGAGTTGAAATAACCTGGAGAGGATGGAGAACCAATCAGACTTCAGTGTTTCTGGGTAGAATGAAAAGCTTTGCTTACAGAATTCCTCCTATCTCAAGTGCTCCTGAAACTTGAATTCTGAATTCCTCTTATACATATTCTCCATTTTTCACTCTTTACTAAAATACTTAATTAAAATGCTACCCACTCCAAGAAGCATTTTCTGATGCCCACAGGAAAAATGTATTAGTGCCCCTATCATGCATCTAATCATCTCTAAATAGACTGGAAGGACTTCACCAGTATTCTCTCTACCTTTTTTATATGTGTTTCAGCTATACTTCTTAACTTCTACATATCCAACAAGTCTTCATTACCAATTCATTTTTCTTTCTCCAAACTCAAATACCATTTTGTCAGGTTTGGTTTGGCCTCAGAAACATTTTTCAAATTTATTAGGTTGCCATAACTTCTATTTGTTACATACCTTATTATTGTCCACTTTCAGGTTAACTAATGGCATAACTCTCTTTCATTCATACCCTAATACCCATTATCTTGTACCTAGAATGTTAGACCAGAAAGAGAGCTTAAAATTTATATCTAGCATGAATTCATAACTCTGGATGCATGTTAAAATAAAAACAGGACTGAAATGCAGTGATAAAACAGTGGTATTTTATAAGTGCTTGTTCAATTAGATATCTATGTTGAAAAAAATTAACTTTGACTCTTGAACCATAACATATATAAAAATTAAATGTAGTATAAGGCCTAAATAGGAAAAATTAATGTAAAAACTTCAAGAAGAAAACATAGCAGAAAACCTTCATAATATTGAAGTAGGCAAACATTTCTTAGACATGCCACAAAAACTACTAACCATAAAATAAAAGATTTATGATTTGGACATTGAAGTGGACATAGAGATGTGACACCCAGATCCCCTTTCAAGGAAGGACTTGTTGCCCCAGCTACTGGGAGGGCTGTCAGTGGACAGTGTTCAGCTGTAATCCACTTTAGGGACAGCCTCAGGTACAGAGAGCCACCTTGTCCAAGGTCATGCTTTTCCAGCTACAGTCAGGGACTGATCTAGAAAGAGGTATAAAATTCTGGCATTTTGGTCCAATGTAGGAAAACCCTAAGAGGTAATATACGCTCCCTGTGTTTGGTGGAGATTGCAGGACATGCATCGTTAACAGACATCTCCCCTTCTGCCTTCCTTCCTGTGGGTGTTGGTCCAAAGAACAGTCTATAAACAACTCAAACACTAGACTTTCTCAGAATCTACTATCTGGGGAACCCAAATTGTGTTAGCAATCATTCAAATTAAGAGCTTCTGTTCATCAAAAGATGCCATTAATAAGGTAAAAAGTAAGACTCTGCCTGGATGAAGATATTTGCAACCTGTGTGTCTGAAAACTGTCTTGCATCTAGACTAGATAACGAGTTTCACAAATCCACAAGAAGATAGTTATATTAAAAATAGAGAAAGAACTCAAAAACTTCACAAATAGGATATCCATATGGTCTATAAGCTTAGATAAAGGTAATAAATTCTCCAGTCATTAGTGAGGTTACAAACAAAGGAACAAACAAATCAAAAACCCCAAAGAGACAACAAAACAATGTCATACAACTACACACTCACTTGAAGGCCTCAGATTACAAAGATTGACAATAGCAAATATTGATAAAAATATGGAACAACAAGATAATTCATATATTGCTAGTGGGAGTTAAACTGGTTTAACTACTTTGAAAAATGTTTTGTGGGTATCTACTGAAGATAAATATAAAGCCACCCTATTCTCCAACAATTCCCCTACTAGGTACACACCCTGGAGAGGAGTGTGTTTATCTTCCAAATGACTTGCACAAGAATGCTCACAGCAGTACTATTTATAATATATAAGATTTTGGAAGAAACTCAAATATCCATCAACTATAACATGGATTAGAAACATGTGGCATATTCATATAATGGATCACTGTGAAGTAATAATTTATGAACAAACTACATTGAACATTATGGATAAATTGCACATGCTTAATACTGAATGAAAGAAACCAGACAGGAAAGAGGACACACTGTTTGATTCCAGTTATATTAAGTTCAAAAACTAGTAAAACTGATCTATGGTGTTAGAAATCAGCATAATGGTTACCTTGGTGGGGCTTATTGATTGAGAGAGAACCTGAGAGGGTCTTCTGGAGTGGTGAAACTATTCTACTCTGTTTTTGATCCAGGAGGTAATTACAGAGATGTATACATAGTTAAAATTCACTTTACACTCAAGATTTGTTGACTTTATTACATTACACCACCAACAACAAAAATCACCTGGGGATATATATATCTCCAGACTCCACCTCCAGAGAATGATTTAACCGGTCTGCCTTGCCTTGGGCCTGGCGCTATTTTACTTTGTCAAGCTTCCCTGGTGATTCAGCCAGTGTTAAGAACCACACATCTGATGAAACTTTCCCACATTACCAATTAGAAGTAAAGAAAATTCAGCCCTGAGAGTCAAGCAACTTACCCAAGGAGACTTACAAGAAATCTGATTAGTGCCAAAGCTGGCTCTGTTACCACACAGTTCTCACAGTTTAAACTACATTTTAAACCATGACCATCTTGTACTGCCTTTTTCCTTATGTTACCAAGTAGACATCTTCAGTTAATGCGTGGTGAACCCTCTCCCAAATCCCCACTTCACATGAGAGCAAGTATACCCTCATGAGCCTCTCACCTCAGTTACATTAATTCCATCCAGATGTACTTAGGGTTGAGGGACAGAATTTGTTTTCAAGCAGAATTAAACTACATTTCACAACAGAGATGCTTTCACTTGTCCGGATTCAATAATCAGCCGGCTGTAATCCCAGAGATATCCACATTGGAAAATCTTTACAAGGACTGGATTGTCTGGATTGTCTTCCTCTCTGGGTTTTGTGAGGACTGAGAAAGACAATGCATATAAAGCTTTTAGCACAGTGTATGTTCAATAAATGGTAATGATCATGACAATAATTATACTACTGCTAATGATGATTATAATTTTTAGCATGACTACAATAGTTATCAGCATCAGTAAATTTAACATTAGTACCATATTTTTATCTAATACTGTTTGTGTTCCAAGTTCATCAGTTGACCCAATATGTGCTATACAGCATTATTTCCCCTACAAACCAGAATATAGTCTCTAGTCAAGTATCACATTTAATTTTTTTTTTTAGCCTCTTTAAATTTGGAACATTTCCACAACTGTTTTTTAAATAACATTAACATTTTGGAAAAAAATGCAGTCATCGTCTCCCTTTATTAATAAACTATTGCTTATTTTGTGTTTACCTGTTTGCTCATGATTTGAATTAGGATGTGCATTCTGCACCAGAATACTACATAGGTGAGGTTGTGTTTTTCTCAGGGTATCATATCCTGAGGCATATCATGTCCATATCTCCTTTGTTGATAATGTAAATTTTGATTACTCATTCATAGAATTGTCTCACATTTGTACTATATATAAATATATATTTTTTCTTCATCACAAGTAATAAACATTCAGTGGGGGAGCCCCTTTAAGTTGATGCAAATATCCTAGTTCTTACCAAAATTTTCCCATAGTTTTAGCATTCATTGATGATTCTTGCCTGATCCAATCTTTAGTATGATAGTTACAAAATTATGACTTTCCAACTCTACTGCTCCTCCAGCTTAGCAAATGAGAGGAACACACTGCAAGGTCCCAAGGATATTTTTATGAACCCAAGTGTTGATCTTGTACCTGGGCCTAAGGAAAGTCTTCAGTCAGATCCGGGAGCCTCAGGAACCAAAGCTGCTACTCTGTCCCTCTCCTTTTTCCTGTTGTTCTTCCTCTCTATTTTCCTGTGCATATTGTCTTTATTTTATATGCAGACAGGTTTTCTGAGCAATTCCATGCACATATCCCAATAGGGACCCTCTCATTTCTTACATGTCTCCCCAGTTCAAGTGCTTAAAGGAAACTCGTAGGAATTTCAGTTTTGAAGAGAGAAACATTTATTGGCCCCTGTTGATTCAAATGTCCACTCCTGATGCAATTATTTGTAACCCAATGAGCATGCCCTCACATGTGGTACTGGAGCACCCCAGAAGTTGGAGATGGGGCATAAAGAAATACAAAGAAATAATGTCAGAAAAAAATTTTTTGATGAAAATTATAAAGGCACAAATTTAAGAAATTCAACAATTTCTAAGCAGGATAGACACAAAGAAAATCATAGCAAGCTAAATTGTAATTACATTTCTGAAAGTCAGTGATAAAGAGAACATCCAAAAGACAAAAAAAAAAAAAAAAAAAAAGAAAAGAAAAGAAAAGGTATATCAAGTACAGAGGCAAAAAGATAACAATTACTGCAAAATATTTGTTAGATACACAGCAAGCCAGAAATTCTGAAAGAAAAAAATCTGTATAATTCAAATTTTATGCAGCAAAAGTATCCCTCAATAATGAAGGCAAAGAGATAGTCATTTTAAATTTAAAAATAGGTGAGATAATTTATCACCTGTAGACCTGAGATAAATTAAATAATTAAATAGTTTTTCTAGAGGAAGGAAAATGATAACAGATGGAAACTTGGATTTACACGAAAGAATGAGGGCAATAAAAATGATTAATATGTGAGTAAGTGTAAAAAAAATACTATTATTAAGCCCTCATCAGTCACATTGTTTGCAAATATTTTCTCCCATTCCGTAGGTTGTCTTTTTGTTTTATTTAGTTTCCTTTGCTGTGCAAAAGCTTATAAGTTTAATTAGGTCCCATTTGTTTATTTTTGCTTTAATTTCTATTTCCTTAGTAGAATGCCCTAGGAGAACATTGTTAAGATTTATGTTGAAGAATGTTTTATCTATGTTTTCTTCTAGGAGGTTTATAGTGTCTTGTCTTATGTTTAAGTCTTTAAGCCATTTGAATTTATTTTTCTGCATGGCGTGAGGGAGTGTTCTAACTTCACTGATTTACATGCTGCTGTCCAACTTTCCCAACATGACTTGCTGAAGAGGCTGTCTTTTCTCCATTGTATATTCTTGCCTCCTTTGTCGAAGATTAATTGAATGTAAGTATGTGGGTTAATTTCCAGAATATACAAATAGCTCATATAACTCAATAACAAAGAAATAAATAACCCAGTCAAAAAATGGGCAGAAGACCTAAAAAAAAATTTCTCCAGTGAAGACAAACAAATGGCCAGTAGGCACATGAAAAAATGCTCAATGTCACTATCAGATAAATGCAAATTAAAACTACCATGAGGTATCACCTCACCCCAGTTAGAATAGCCATCATTAAAAAGTTCACAAACAATAAATGCTGGAGAGGGTGTGAAGAAAAGAGAACCCTCCTACACTGTTGTTGGGAATGTAGTTTGGTGTAGCCATTATGGAAAATGGTATGATGATTCCTTAAAAAACTGAAAATAGACTTACTCTATGATCCAGCAATCCCAGTCCTGGGCATATGCCCAGAGGAAACTCTAATTTGAAAAGATACAGGCACCCCAATGTTCATAGTAGCACTATTTATAATAGCCAAGACATGGAAGCAACCTAAATGTCCACCTCAGATAACTAGATAAAGAAGTTGTGGTATATATATATATAATGGAATACAACTCAGCCATAAAAAAGAATGAAATAATGCCATTTGCAGCAACATGGATGGACCTGCAGATCATCATACTAAGTGAACTAAACCAGAAAGAGAAAGAAAAATACCATATGATATCACTTACATGTGGAATCTAAATAAATGAGACAAATGAACTTATTTGCAAGGCAGAAACAGACTCACAGACATAGAACACAAAACTGTGGTTGCCAGGGGGGCAAGGGGGTGGGAGGGGGATGGAATGGGAGTTCGGGATTTGTGGATAGTAACTACTATATGTAAAATAGACAGCAGGGTCCTGCTGTATAGCACAGGGAACTGTAGTCAATGCCTTGTAACAGCCTATGGTGAAGGAGAGTATGGAAAGGAATATATATGGCTGAATCACTATGCTGTGCACCAGAAATTAATACAACATTGTAAATTGATTTACTTTAATAAAAATACTGTAGTACCTTTTTAAAAATTTAAAGTGTTATTGACTATTGAAAGCAAAAATAATTACTATTTATGATTTATAAAATATGCAAAGTAAATTTTATATCAATAACACCCAAATAGAGTCATGAAGTTTTACATTTGAAGGTTTTCAAAATATACATGAAATAGTATAATATCATTGAAGATTGTTAAGCATTCACGTTAGAAACTTTAGAGCAGCATCTACTAAAAATTTAAGATAAAAATTGCACAGCTGATAAACCAATATTAAAGTTCAAGTGAAATACTGAACAAAGTAATCCAAAAGAAATTAAGGAAAGATAAAAAAATCTAGAGGTAGTTAAATAGCAAGGGAGTAGATTTAAATCTGACTATGTTAATAATTACATTAAATATAAAAGTTCTAAACACATTAATTACAAGATAGATAGTATTATACTGATAAAAAAAACAAGCACCAACTCTCTTTCTCGAATATGTGTAAGCACATTTCACTGACCTTTATGACTGGATTACCACATTCTGTTGATTCTTATTTCGTGATTGGCTTTATTCCTTTGATAACTATGTAAGTTTAAAAAGCTAAAGCTCTAATCTGTTCTTAGAAATAATGATCAGTATATATATATAAACTAAAAAAATACGTGCAGTATATTGTATATATGTATATACATGCAAAATAATGTATGTGTGCAGTAAAACTGTAATAATTCTACCTAATAAAACTGAAAAAATTTTTAAAAAGAAGCATTTTAAATGTGAAGAGACTGATAAGTTTAAATTAAAAGGATTAAAAATAATATGAAAACACAGTACTTTCTTATGTACTGTAGTTATATTATTATCAGATAAAGTACACTTTAGGACAAGGGATATTATTAGGAATAAAAAGACTATGATGATGGTAAGTGAGTCAATTCAACAAAAAGCTATACAAGTCTAAATCTGCACATGTGCAACAACAGTCCTTCAGAAAACATGAAACTGACATGAACAAAATTAAAAACTGCAGTAGTCAAATACAAAACTATAGTTGGAGACAAACACTTATCTAAGTTATTGGTAGAACAAGTGGAAAGAAATTCAGCAAGTGTATAGATGTCTTCAGTAGGACAATCAACCAATGTGATATAAGAGAACACTCAAGCCCCAAACAACACAATTCACACTGCTTTCATGAGCACACAGAACATTCACTAAGATAGACTATATTCTGTGCCATAAAATAAGTCCATCACATATTTGTGATAAAACTTTCTGTAAAATAGGAATAAAATGGAACTTTCTGGAAGGACAATCACAAGCTCCTATAGAAAACATTGTGCTTACTGTTGGAAAACAGAATACCTTTCTTGAACTTTTGGAATAGGCAGGGATATTTACTATCACTATTTATATTCAATGTGGTATTTACAGTCATAGTACAAGAAAGCAATTAAAGTCATGAAGATCAGAAAGAAAGAAGTAAAATTTACTTTATTCTTAGACATGATGAGGTACATAAAAATTATTAAATAATGTTAAAAAATTGCTATAACTAAAAAGTGAATTTACCAAGTTAAGAAGATACAGATCAACACATGAACCAATTGAAAGTTTAGGCAGTAGCAGAGAACAGTTGTAAAATCAAAATTTTAAAAATAAAGCCACTTATGTTAGTATCAGAATATTAAACAATTAGGAATAATTTAATACAATATGTGCAAAGGCTGTGCACTTAGTACAAAAACAAAAATAAATCCAGAGAAAAATAAAATAAAGCCTGAAAAAAATAATGTACTGTGTTCGTGAATCTGAAGTCTCAATATTGTTAAAGATATCAATTTCCATCAAATGGATCTATAGATGAAATGAAATACCAATCAATATTTCAGGAAATAAAACTTGACAAGCTGGTTCTAAAATTTATATGTAATTACAAAAGAACTAGCGTAACCCAAATAATTTCGAAAAAGTAAATTGGAATAATGTTTTTATGGCTTATATAAACTTATAAAACTACAGTTATCAAGAAAGTGTGCTATTGATGTTCAATATAACAGAATAGACAATCCAGAAAAAATAAGAATATAAAACCATATCTATGTCTAGGTAGGCATAGAAAGGTACTAAGAAAGAGGTAAACATAATGGCAGAAAGGAAAGCTATACATGGATGTAAAAGCATGGCCTGAGTAGTACTATTGCTGCTGGAAATCCAGCCTGTCAGCAGTAAAGACAAACCCTGAGCACTTGGAGTGGTACTCTCTCAATAGATGAGACCAAATAGCTGTTGAGGGTCAGCTAATAATGTTGGTCATCTTTCACCTCGGAAAGGCCAACTATTTATTCTGATCACACATATTTTGTATATAATGTTTGCCTTCCTGCTTGCAATGCTTAGCATCATTGTCCAAGGGTTCATACACTGTTTGAATCAATAATACAAGACGGTGGATATTACCACCTCAAATCAAGTGATCACTTTATGGCAAGGAAACTGCAGCAGTAGGCAGGCACTGACCATGAAATCCATGGTCCTATCATATACTGTTGTCTTCATAGAGGTTTGGAACAGACTGTTAAAGTAGCAGCTAAAGCAACAACTTGTAGATGATACCTTATAAGGTAGAGTTGTGTCTTTCAGTATGAAGTATATATTTTAAATGATGTATCCTCAATAATTAGAATATGTGGGTCTGGGAACCATAGGTGGAAATAGGAATGGACCTGTTCACAATCTCTTCTAGTGCACTATTCAATGAATTTGTGCTTCCCATACCTGAGCAGTGCTTTCCAATAGAAATATAATGCAATCCACATAAATAATTTAAAATGATCTAATAACCATATTTAAAAGATAAAATGCAATCAGTGAAATTAAGCTTATTAATAAATTTTACTTACCAAATATGTTCAAAATATTACTTGCACATGTAATAATTCTATAGTGAGCTCCTAACAACATAATTTACATTCATTTTTTCCACACTAAATCTTCAATATCTGGTATGTATTTTACTTCTAAAATACATCTCAATTTGGATACTAAATTTTCATCAGAGATATTGATCTAGATTTAAATTTATGAAATTTAAAGTTGAAAAAGTATAGTTGACCCTTGAACCACATGGGTTTAAACTGTGTAGGTCCACCTATACATGGATTTTTTTCAATAAATACATAGTGGCCCTGATTATCTGCAGGTTCTGCATCTGCGGAATCAACCAACAAAGGATTGTGTATGATGTTTAAAGTCCACAGTTAGTTGAATCTGTAGATATGGAATCTGGATATGGAGTGCTGACTATTTGACTTGAGTATCTGCAGATTCTGGTAACCTTGGTGGGTCTTGGAACCAATCCCCTCAAGAATACTGAGGGATGACTGTAGATTAACCAGGTTGTTCCTAATATACTTAAAATGTCTCCAATAAGTGCATCAAGTAAACAAGTAAAAAAAGAAAAAAAAATTTCCTGTGGTGTTTGCATCCACATTGACAACATTGATTCATCCTTCTTTTACAAAATTGATTTGGCTTTGAAGTAAAAGTTTATCAATTTCAAAACTACATCCAATCAAGTTAAATAAAACTAAATCTTGTGTCAGCTTGCCATCATTAACCTGAAAATCAAAAGGGTGCGCTATAAATTGAAAAGCAACTCTAAACTTCTATTGACAAAGTATTCTCCAAATTTTTTTGTGTAATTTTTGAAACTTATGTATCTGGCACTGGTGTTTACCGTTAAAACCTGCACATTGATTCATACTAGAATAATGTGTAAAATAATATTTTTTATTAATATGAAAAGTTTTGACCTTAAAAATGATCACACTTGATTAGGTAGTTCACAAATAAGCTCTTCCTTTCACTGAGTCTTTAACTTTTTCTTATGCAGTGTGATACCAGTGGAAGAAGCATAAATCACATTGCCAGTTTTGTCTTTGATTACTGAATATTTGGCAAACATTACTACCATGGACTTAATGTTTGTGTCCTTCCCAAATTCAGTTGTTGAAACCCCAAACTACAATGTGGTGATATTTGGAGGTGAGGCCTTTAAAGTAATAAGGGTTAGATTAGTTCATGGGAGTGAGGCCTTTGTGATGGGATTAATGCCCTTATGAAAAGAGCCAGATACAAGGAGAAGTTGGATGTCTCCAAGCCAGAAAGTGGGCTCTCACCAGACACCAGGTTTCCTGTGCCTTGATCTGAGACACCCCAGTCTCCAGTACTTGAGAAATAAATATTTGTTGTTTAAACTATCCGGTCTATAGCATTTGTTATAGTAGCCCAAACTAACAATTACTTTTATTTCCAGAAAATCTTAAATTGGAATAAACATAGTGAATCTTGTTAAAATTATTTCATGACTCAACCAAGTTAGCATTTATGTACGCTATAAGACTATTAAATTCATTCTCTTTTAATTCTTATAAAAGTTTTGCCAACTGGATGATGATTTATGGCATTTGCATTTTAAAAAGTGAGCAGTTTTAACAACTGTATCCATGATATTTTTCATATAGTTTGATTAAAAATCTATATAAATTATTTAAATATGTATCATTCATTGGAATAAGACAATAAGGAAAATAGTCTCTTATTTTAAAATCTAATACTTCTAGACTTTTGACCTAACAAAGCTGTAGCACCATTTATTGTGAAGCAATATTTTTAATATCATTCTGAAATATTTTTGACAGATGTGAAAGATTTAAACATATCTGTGCTCTGTGTTCATTTTTTAGGCCTCAAATTGACAATATTTTTGTTATAAATTTTGGAGTCCTTTGAGGCAAAATATACCCACAGTTAAATTAGATGATGTCTTCTATGTCACACAACTAACCTAACGCTAATGGAAAGTATTTGCAATTCTTCCGATTTGAATCAATTAATCTTTGATATTGACATAAACATATTTTATGAGCAACTGTTTGGTGGTTCAATTGAGGAAATTTCTTTTTGTGAAATATATTTTCTAGTCTGCTTCTCATAGATTTTCAACAAAATTTCTGTAACTGAAACAATAATCTTTCCATCTAATTTGTGCATGCATGCACGTGTATGTGTGTTCAAGCATCAGCACCACTTCAGAGTTGGTCAAAATTACCATTTCAGACTCAATTATAAATCATTTAAAAATTTGTTGTTGAACATTTAATTCTGATATTAGTTGACTAATTTTGATATTTTTATGACTTGAGAAAAAATATCAGTTGACTAATTTTGATATTTTTATGACTTGAGAAAAAATTTCTCAAATTTACTATGTATTTGCTGAGAATGTCTCTTAACACTGTTCATTTTATTATGTTAAGTTTTTTCAAATGCACAGAATAAACATCCTTTTCATTTTGTTCCATCTAAGAAGGTTACAACTGTCATTTAATATGAAATTTATAACATACTTTCTTTCAGTTTCTCTCTTTTTTAAAAAAAGAAAACTGCTGTAGTTCTACCCTCCACTGTATTCTGCATTAGTAGCATGTCTGTATTTTAAATGCAAAATTTCATCCATATTTATTTTTAAAACATAACAAATAATGTAATTATATTATAATAAAATAATACGTACTTTAGTTTAATTACTAATTATAATTCACATAGGCATCTCTTTAATTCATGCTGTTTGCATAACATATTCAAATAAGCACATCAAAATGTAGTATCATTGTGTGGGAAAAAATACTTCTAATTAAATCAATCTGTTGATCCCACCTAGATTGGTAATGTGTTTATGTATAATACTGGAAATTACACACAAAGCTTAAATGAACACTGTAACAAAACAATAATATCTTATGTGCTCCACTCTCAGAGTGAAATGCTACTATCCCATTTGTGTTTCACACACACAAAAATTTGTAGTATTTTACTTTTTAAATTTAACTTTCAATTCAAATTTATTAAAATTATGTAAAATAAAAAATTCGGTTTCTCAGTTGCACTAAACACATTTCAAATGCTCAGTAGCCACATGTGACTGGGGGGCTACCATATTGGACAGTACAGGAGAGGTCCTAATTCCATAGTAGAGAACACTTAGACTGGGAGACATATCATGAGTCTCACTAAGCTTAAAATGATCACTGCTACCTGATCAGTTTGGTCTCTTCCTGCCAGTAGACCAGAAAGCAAAGAAGGAAGGTACCATCCTAATGGGAGTAGCTTGACCCCCTCATCATCATGAGGAAATAGGGCTGCCGCTACCAGAAGGTGGTAAGGGGAATATGTTCCTCAGATGCTCCATCTAGGATCTCTTCATGCTCCCTCAACCAGGTTTCTTCCTGAATGGATAATTACAGTAGACAGTCTGAAAGGGGAACACTAACCTGGGGTTTAGGTGCCTCAGTAACTAAGGTCTGTATGGTGCCATGTGATTAGTCACCTAGACCAACAGAAGTACAAGCAACATGTAAATGGAAAGTGGAATTGGTCAGCTAATCTGGGGGGCCAGGGGGAAGGAATACCAGTTACATCCTGGAGATTAACTGCAGCAACAGGGGCTGTAGTTCATCTTACTAAACTTTCTTTTGAAATTTTCCCTCTGAAATGGTAACCAACCATAGTCTTGAAGCTACATCACAGGATGGAGTTAATGTAATGTAAGAAAGGAGTGGATGCTAGTGGCAGACTATAGTGGGTGCTGGTAGTGACTTGTTCCTAGGGGTTTGTATTTATTTTAGTGTATTGTGTGCCCTCCCCCAGCTTCTATGTGCTTGCTTCTAAAGAATCACCCTTGTGATTTTCTTCAGAAAACGGACTTTGGACTATTGGAGTCCCTTCATCTGCAGATGCAGAAAACCAAAAATCTTTGGAAGCTGCTATCTCACTAGCAGCCCTTGTTGACTTGACGGGAGTAGGAAATCATAAGTCCCTTGCTGGGAAATGGGGCAAACCGAGCTATGAATTTGTGTTCCAGAGGGCCCAGTGTGATCAGGTTGATGCCACGTTGTTGCTGACAATCATGACTTTCCTAGCTTTCTCCCCTTCCCTGTCCTGCTATTATCCTCCACTCTCTTCCTGATTTCTCCAGGGAGCAGACCCTTGATAAATCACTTGTACACAATTCTTCATCTCAAGAACTGTTTCTGGGGAACCCAATGTAAGAAACATACACATACATACAATCTCTACTTTCATCATTCACAATTCTTTAATTAATTCTGTCAGCGAGATGTGTATAATGTGTCTATTATGTGTTTAAAAATCTAATTTAGTTTAAAAAATACTTAAAGGCAGACCCTCTTTTTTTGTCTCTTTCTAACTTCTTTTTGAATAGATCCCAAAGCTAGTGCACAGAGAAAAGTTGGAATTAATTTATTTTTCTCTGAAGAGACCACAGGCCAAAAATGTGTGTGTATGTGTGTGTACATGCATACAGAGATAGAGAGAGATATAGAAAGAGAGGAAGAGATGAGCACAGTCAGAGAGGGGCATACATATTGCACCGATTATTTCAATAATTTTCAACGTATATTCATTGACACTTTGTTAGAGCAGGCAAATAGCTAGATATGAGCAGAGAAAGGGGGATGCAGGCCAAATGGAAGGAATAGGGTAAAAAAGGAGAAGGGTATAAGGCCAAATGCAGGGAACTATTCATCATGTAAACAACAGGGGTCCCTGAGCAAACAACAAAAGCAGAACCTCTGGGCTGATAAGAAATCACACATTTTGAGGTGACAAGTGTCCTAGAGGCCGACAAAGAAAGGTAGGAAAAGGCAGGGCTCTCCAGTCTCTGAATGTAACCTTTTGCTCATTATGCCCTCATTTTAATACAGTTAGGCTTGCAGATTAGAAGTACCCATCATGCACCAACACCATGATACTTCTGATCTGGACCAAATAAGGACAAAAATCCTTCCTCCCTTTGGGAAGGTGGAGTTGGGATGAAAATCAGGGAATAAGACTCCAAACCCTCCCCTCCTCAATGAATATTCTGCCCAATCATTTTTACACTCTGTGTAACCAACTTGCCAAAGAAACAAAGGGTAGCTGCTCACCTGAGTCTGCTCACTCTCTCCTTGAGAGTGTACTGTCTATCCCTTAATAAATCCCCACTTTACTTTCTTAACCTCCGCATCTCATCTCTGAATTTTTTCTGCAACAAGACAAGAACCTAATCAGTGGCAACACCTTTATCTTGTATGTAAGACAAAGATAAACGAATTACTCTACCTTCTGAGAGTTCATGATCTAGTGGAGAAAAGGTATATCACCTTAGTTAATTCTAACACCTGGCACTCTGTGAAAAGTGCTCTGATGAATGTGAAAAGTTTCAAGTTCATGATGAAAGTAACCATAATGATGGAGAAATGGTAGTGTGGGTTGCTTGGGGGAATTCTTGGGAATATAGAATTTAATATGGACCTTGGGTCCCAAAGCATTTTTCCCCCCAAGAGCAGGGCTGGTAGGGGCCTCAAAAGCTCTGGTTCTATGCACATTGCATGTCATGTAAAAACTTTTATTAAGTTCTTATTTACATTTGATATTTTGTAGTAGCCAGTGTGAAGTTTTATCAAGGTTTTTCAGTCATTTCCTGAGTTTGCAGTGTGACTGTAAAATAATGACATTGATTTATTTGAAACCGTAGGCCATGATTTGTGTAAAAATGGATATTTCTTGTGCATAAAAATTGTTAATCTCTTGGATCATCTCTGCCTTCTTTGTAAAATAGGGAATATAAGACCTGTCTTGCAAATATTGCAGCTTGTGCTTTACTGAGGTCTCTACCTCAATCCCTTGTATAAAAGATCCTCAGCAAATTTTTGCTGTGATTTCATTATTATTTCCAGGGTTGATGAACAATTAGTTATATTTTTAAGGAATTATTATCAACAAATAAAACAAAGCCAACCATATTCATCACTATTGTGTCAAGCTATATTAGAGCCTGAGGGAAAAGGACAAATCACTAATACTGATCTTGTTTTTTTTTTTAATTTTGATATCTTGTTCATCAATGTTTTTGCATTAATTTTGGTTAAGAAATATTAGGTTAGAACATTATTTATTTTGGTTATTGATTTTTTTTGATGCCTCCTTAAATTTTGCTTGGGAGTCCTCACTGATCTCACCCTAGTCCCAGGGCTGAACATGTTCTCATTTTCTAATTGCTGTTTCGGTTCTTATGTTGAATATTGAGCTGTGTCTATATTCGCCTTGTTAAGGATCAGAGCAACCGTTCTCTCAGAGGCTGAGAGCTACTGATGAACCCAGTTCATCACCCAGACCCCTCCAGAGACTATCTTTCACTAATGGTAGCCTTCTTGTCTAGATCACACTGCCCAGGGGCATCCACATGTAATGACCGGTAGATATGATATAAAGGTTCAGTCCCCTTCCCCTAATTTGGGAAAACCCTGAATGATCATCAGAGTTTCTTGGAGGATTTTCTCAGGCCTATTTTTTTTTTTTTTTTTTTTTTTTTTGTGACTGCCTCACAACCCAACTTTTCCCTCTGTCCAATCTTACTTCCTTGACTTCCCCTACTGGAGTTGGTTCCAGGAGTATTCCCTTATACATTTCCTATACCCAGGTCTCCGTCTCAGAATCCGAATCACAGGAGTGAAACCTGTGACAGTTGTGTCCAGGAGTGGTCTGAAAGAGCAGGTCCTCCAATGAGATTTTTTGGTGCTGGAGAACCCACTGACAGAGTGACAGTGAGGTCCCCAGCACTAGTACGATGTGGAGCACGCATAGGCTCTGGAACAAGACAGCAGCACAGCTTTAAAACTTTACTAGTGATGAACTGAGAAGGTACTGTAAAAATCAATGCACCCGCAGATACAGTATGTACATTATTTGAGAAAAATACTGGGGAATAGGAGCTAGGCACTAGAAGGACACTGTTCCTCAATGTGATAGATGCTTTGAAGAAAGATAATGAAAAGCTGAGGGCCAATTAACCAGCAATTAAAAGCTAAGCATGAAAGTCAGGGAACCTTCTTGATAGCATTTAAAGAGATTCATATCTCCTGCTGCTGGAGGGCTGAAAAAGATGAAGACATTTCTCAGGAGTTACTCATAAGACCAATAGAGCTTCATAGAGGGTTGGGGTCTCAGACCTGATAGGTCGGCTAAGTCAAGGATCAGGATCCTATTTGGGAAGGAATAGGATCCTGAGAAATGGGAATAGGTTGATGAACTGAAAAAGAAAAAAAGTTAATCCCTAGATTCACTCAATTATCTGTGCCTGCAAAAGTGTATCACTTCTCCCTGTTAACTCCACTCCCCCTCTTACTTGAAGATTATGTAGAAGCCTTTGCCTTGCTAGACAGAACCTCTACTCTTGGCTATTAAATCAATAACTAGGCTTAATGCAAGATATAAACCAGCCAGGGACTACTGGGATTATTAAGGGAAGAAAGAAACTATATTTTTAAAGAACTGCAAGATCTACTAAACATATACAGGCAGAAATTGGGATAGTATATATAGAACAAGATTCTGAAGTTGTTGGATCAAGGGCAGCAGAATATGGAGTTGGATTTTGGAGAGTTTGTTGATACAGGAGTACTCTCTGAGGAGTTGGAGAAAGCAAGTGACCCTTGGCTGTGTGTAAAAGAAATGGTAGATTTTTTTTTCCGGGAGAAAGTAGATGAAAGACTTGAAAGACTCAGAGAAGTAGACTTGCTAGAGTTCTGTGCCATATACATCTTGAAAATCCACCAGATACATGTTGTTCCTTGGAAGGACTTGAAACACAATCCACTTAGCAAAAAAAAAAAAAAAAAAAAAAAAAATAGAAGTAAATAAGGCATGTGCTGATGAGCTGGAAATTAGCCTCACTGAGAAGCTCAGAGGTTGTTACTCTCTACTACCCCATGTTATTACATAGTCTGAGGGGACCCAGGCCATCTGGTCACCCCACTGAGCATCACACAAATGAACTTATTCATGACATCAGGTTAATCAGACGAGATAAGAAAAAAGTGACAAGTTCACTGGAGGATTCGGTAAGAGACATACACTTTAAAGAGCGAGAGATAAAGCCCATGAATGTTCAGGAAATTGCTATATCAGTGAATTATTTAGGGATCCAATGAGGCATGCCAGGACATAACCTCAAAGGAAAGGACAAACTATTGCATCTCACAGTGCTCATCATGAAGAAGGAAGCACCATGCCTGGTAGACTTCTTTGGCTTTTTGAGGCAGCACCTTCTACCTCTGGGAGTATTGCACTGAGCCACATATCAGGTCACATCAAAGGCATAAGGAAAGGGCCCTGTAGCAGGACCAGGTTTTGGTGCAAGCAGCCCTGCTACTTTGTCTATAGGATATGCAGGACCTATGTATTAGAAGTGACTGTGGTAGGAAAAGATTCTCAGGATATTCTTACAAGCATAAATAAAAGATTCACAGCTTATCACTCTAGGGTTCTGGAGCTAGACCACATAATTTGCAGTAATGTGTTAACCTTTAAAAAATAGCCCTTGACTGATACCCAGCCACTTTAGCCCATTTGAGAGAACAGTAAGCAAGGAAAAGAGTCACCACGGTGACAGCACTCATGACCTTGTTCATTGGAAGGAAGCTGAGATAGTTTTCTACCGTTGGAGTTATGGAGAAATATGATTTTTACCCTATTAATCCACATAGTTGTCTCTTGATACCAATGTTGGTAATTAATAGACAATAATCACAGCACAATAGCTGCAGCCTGAGAAGTATCTCAGGCTCTAAGGAATAAGGATCTGGGTTACCCAACTAGGTAAGTCACTTGTACAAGCAAAAGAGAATCTAGAATGGATGACAGAAGAGAGAGGTGATGAGTCTATTTGCAGCCTTAAGAGGAGCCACAGTGGTAGGCGTCATTGGTCCCACTACCCTTCTTCTTGTAAGCTTACTTCAGGGAAAGTGGACACCAGAATCCTGAAGGAGTGGATTCCAGAACTTAAATGAAGGAAGTGAATCTGAGTAGCTCATGCAAAAGCTGCCATGGATGCTGTATTGCATCCTTCAGTTCTCCCGTCTCAAAACTGAAGCCCTCGTTTCTTCAGCTGCCAATATTTTTGGAGACTAAGATTTTGCATCTGAGCATCCACAAGATCACTTCATAGGCTGAAGAGAAACACCTTTCTCAAGATCACATCCTTTTCCCTGGGGTCCACTTGGGAGTATAAAAGCCCAGCATTTCCTAATCCCAAACTGGAAATACTGCACAGAGACAGCTCAGTCCAGGGTTCCCCACAAGATCAACTGAGTCCTTTATTATGACTGTATCTCAACCCAATTTTTCCTTGAAAATTTTGCTTCCTTCACTTCTTCCACAGGTGTTGAACTGAGTGTCATTTCAAATATTTCCTGTAGAGTTTGCTTCCTGGGGGTCTTGTTCTGTGATAGTTTTTCTCCACACATCATCCCCAACTTAAAACTCATTCTTCTAACTATGCTTTTGTGAACGAAAATACTGCAGTGTGAGTGAAAATACTGCAAGCATGTCAGTGAGCGGAGAATGCAGAAACCAAGTCATTGGCGGCTGCCGCCACCCCCCAGTGGGGACAGGCCTGCAGCCCAGCCTCTGCAGCCACTCACATTGGTGCACTCTAAGCAGACTCTAAGAAAGGATAGAATACTGGCCCTAGATAGCTAGGTGCTTGTCAAAGGAATGAATTCAGTGAGCCCAAATGTTTGCTTCCTCCCATACATAGAAAAGCACTAAATTCTTTAACTTGAGATGCCTGATTTTCTTTAGATAACAAGTAATCTTTTATTGTTCCAACTACCTGGTCTTTGTTGTAAAGCTCCTATATATCCTAGCTCCTCCTCTACCTCTTCGGAGCAGTCCCTCAGAGTGATCTGAGAAGCTGTCATCCCGGCTCAAGTCCTCCCGCCAAATAAAACATAACTCTTAACTTTTAGGCTGCGCGTTTATTTCAGTAGACACTCTAATTTACTTACTGTGCTCTAATTTACTTAAATTTTCTGAAATTCCTATTTTTATTATCCCCCCCCCCAACTATATGGAGTCTTTGTTTTCCATATGCAATACTGGACATGCCTTTTTAGTTGAGTAATCTTACCCTCTGCAATTAATTCCAAGGTTGCTGCCCCTGTCCCCAAGTGAAAGGAAGAACACGGTATGTGCTATTTGCCTATTTCAATAATGTCAAACCTCTTGCACCTGATGTGCTTGACGGATTCTAAATTGAGAAGCATCTGAATGGACAAGTCCTGAGCTTTGTAAATGTACTTGCCACTGCCGAGGTATCATCCTTAAAGACAGTATGAGCTGAGGCTGCACAGAGGGCACGTTGCCCAAGCTAGATGAACACGAAGAGGCATTTTGGAAGTTTGTTTTGTGCATTCATAAATAAATAAGTCCAATTTAGCCTATGTGGTAAAATGAAATCAGGGAGAAAGACACAAAATATAGCCTGAAGCCCTCACCCAGAGGAATCACTCTGTTTTTCCATGTAAAATCTTGAAAAGGTTTTTAAAAAAATAACTATTAATTTTCTCCAGCATAGTCCATCACTATCACCTAGGGCAGGCCCACCAGCCATTGTGGCTGACATCCTTTCTCTTACAGTATTTAGTGAAATTAAACTGTCAGTCTTCATTTTTCCTGATGGCTTCAGTACTGTACCCATTTCTGACTGAGAGATTTTTTTTTTTTAAACATTAATTTTAAACAGAGTCTTGGTGGATTCAAAGCCCTTATTTTCAGTTGGCATCTTCAGATTAGATCCTGGATGCTAGAGGCAAAGACATCAGGACAAATGAAGGTTGGCAGCATAAAAGCAGAAGAAAGCATGTTCCCCTTTCCTGACTTGACATTCTCTCATATGGAAGCTTGAGAGAGTCCCAAGCTCAGAAATGGCCTCATTTTTGTGGAGATGGGGTATGGAATAGACTTGTGACTGTGCCCCAAGGTAATATAAAACAGACTAGAGATGAGGAGGGATATTCACATCAGAGAGCTCGGGGAGCTGACAAAATAAGTCAACTCCTGAGACTGCTCTCCCGGGGCAACCCTGGAGGTGGCCTTGTGTCACCCTTCTTATGGTCCCAGCTGCCTCAGTTACCTCACCGAGTATGCTTCATTGATTCAGGACCCCACACAGTCTTCTAATCAATTGGACCTTCTACAAATTGCAACACAGACTAGAAATACTGGAAATCACCACTTCACTTACCTTCTCACCAAATCCCCCAATCCAGCTTAAATTTGATTAAATCACCCAACATGCCACTTTGCTATTGAGCGCCTCCTAGTTGTGAATGAAAAGTACTGCAAACCATAAACCATATCAGTAAACAAAGAATGCTGAAACCATCGAGTCATCAGTGGCTTCTGCCACCCCCCATTGAAGACAGGCCTGCAGCCCAGCCTCTGCAGCCACTCACAATGGTGCACCCTGAGGGGACTTGGAATAAGAAAGGACAGAATACTGGCCCTAGATAGCTAGGTGCTTGTCAAAGGAATGAATTCAATGAGCTCAAATGTTTGCTTCCTGCTATCCCTGCCGTTATCCCGGGCTCGAAGGGGTTCAAGTCCTCAGAAATGTCTGCCAAATAAAATGTAACTCTCAACTTTTAGGCTGTGCATTTATTTCAGTTGACATGGTTCAATTTTTTGGTTTTGTATTACCTCTCATCTTTTTATTCACCCAGACACTGAGGGTACTAACACCACTTTCAAAAACCTTCTCCTGATCCATATTCAGGTTTCTGTTTTTTTTTTCTTTTTGTAAAGCAAAATTGCCTACCCCAAATTTGACAGGAGGATTGATTTAGGTTGATTGTTTTTAAGAAACAGAAGACTCAGGAAGTGTTTATTGTTACCTCCCCTTTAATTGCCTAAAAGAATTTAGATAAATGGCCTGTTTCTAGAGTAGAGCTATCACCCCAAACATCTGCAAAGAATATGGCCTAGTTGTGGTGGGGAAACTCAACAAGGCCCAGAGATTAGACTATTCTGTGTCTTATTGTCTCCGTGGAGCCCAGCAAGCATTTGTTTACCAAACATTTGCTTTGCCATCTCCAAATGAATGGCCTTCCTCCCCTATGAAATCCCAAACCACCGCCCCACCCCCCACCCAACATCATCTTTTGTCTTTAGCTGAAGACGGTATTTAAGGTAAAGGTTTAAGTCATTTTGGCAAGTTTCTTAGTTTTCCTGCGTTTCTCCCATGTATACATGTTATTAAATTTTTTATTGTCTCCTGTTAATCTGTCTCATGCCAATTTAATCCTTAGACCAGCCAGAAGAACCTAGAAGGGTAGAGAAAAATTTCTTCCTCTCCAGCACTCTAATATTGTGATGTTCTATAACTCAAAACCATATCCCTTTACCTCCTAATAGCCAAATTTATATTCTTTAAGGATGTTCAAAAAGTGCTACAGCCACACACAGTGACGACTCCACTGAACCCCGTTTATTTACCTAAGAGTTAGAGGAAAACAAACTAATAAAAAAGATTCAGCTGAAGATAAGAATGAAGTTTTATTATTTATGGAGTATTTACTTTTTAAAGAGAAGCACATGCTAACCAAAACTGAGCTCCCTAAAACATATCTATGTCATACTCATGGTTATGTATCCTTTAGTATTTAACATAGTGACTTGAGTAAGTGGGGAGTTCAAATAAATGTTGGATTCACCACTATCAAATGAAATTAGTTACCAAATGAAACTCTAGGAAACACACTTCATTTTGCTGCTTGGCTTTGTAGTTAAAATCATAAGCTTTTGGGTCCAAAAGGCTTACACTCTACTTTTTAGCTTTCATGTACTTGAGGAAGTGTGTTTTGTGGGCAAGTTATGCGGCATTGCTGGGTTTCAATTTCCTCATCTGTAAAATGGGCATGCTTCCATTATCTGATTCATAAGGTCAATGTGGGGATTACAGGAGGTATTTTTTAGATGTTCTGCATATTGACATTCACATGTAATGCATGTTAATAACAATAACAGTAATAGTAACAGTAAAACAAATAATTGGTTTACTATTTCTCATGACTGTGGATGAATTGTTAATTTAGTGAGCTAACTCATATCTATTTCTTTGATTCATTTGAACTACAAGGAAAAAATTATAATATTTAAACTCCCACTATTATTTTATTTCTGTAAATAATACAAGGGAGTGAGATCATTATGCCTGAAGCTCCTAAAAGAGTGGAAGTTGGCAAACTTTTCCTGTAAAAGGCTAATAGCAAACATTTTAGGTTTTGCAAGCCAACTATGGCCTCTGTCATAAACATTCATTCAACTCTGCCATTGAGAAATAAATGAATGAATGTGACTGTGTTCCAATAAAACTTTATTTACAAAAATAGGCAGTGATCTGAAGGAGGTAAAACTAGAGGAAAACATTGGGTTAGTGAAATTCACTATTGAGTGATGACTCATTTGAGAGCCTTTCAAAGGCTTGTCTTCCGTTCAGCATCCATGAAACACTACTGTATCCTTGTAATAAACTCTACATGTGCACTTAAAAAAATAAACAGACCAACTACACACACACACAGAGTAGAAGAGGTACTTGGTTGGATATAGTCTATAGGCTATAGTTTGCAAAGAGTATCTGAAGTCACAGCACAATAGGTGAATCAGAGTGGATTCACTGTTAATTCCACCAAGAATCAACAGGGGGAGCTCTGGAGGCCATCCTATCCCTTCACAGAAATCAACTAGTTAAATCTGGGACTACTTGCTTGGCACAGAGGCTAAGGAGTACATTCCTAGGACATGTAGTCAAAGTAGATGGATTTGATAACAAACTTTTAGCCTCTTATCCATCTAGTGTATTCATGCTGTGTTTCTTTGTTGAGAAAACAGTTGGTTAGGAAATCAGTTACTGCAGTGGGCTCCCAATTTTAGTCCATCGGACTTCAAATGGAAAAGAAAGTGGAAATGTTTTGCTGTTTTCTGTACACAGAACAATAATGAACAAGAAGCCAGGTAGGATAATGTTAGAGTCTTTGTTGAGGTAAGTTGTCACACAGCCAGAATGTCTTACTTCATTGCTATTTATAGAATGTGTCCACAGCCGACCCAACTATAACATTGGGAGAAACTCAGCCTATTTACAGTGGAAAAGAGGGAAACCTGAACTTAAGCATTGGTGGCACTGATAAGCAACGTGAGGAGATGGCCAACAGTGCCACCAACTCCCTCATCTTTTCTTCCAGCCCTTCAACCTCAGTTTAAAAAATGTAGCTTCAAAACAAGCCTGGTAGCCCCTACTCACTTCCTAGAAGATTTCACCTCCCTTTTTAAAAAAATAGAAAATCAATGACAAAAACTGTCACCAACCAAGAATATTAAAATGATCAAAGCAGCCAGAACGGGATCATCAACAATGGACAAGATTCTATAATCTCTGATCAACCTCAGAGAAGTAATCAAGGAACCAAATTTTGAGCAAATTGCTTCTCAAAGGTTATTTATACAGCCACTCACACTAGTTCAATTTGAGCCTGATGATACTAGACTGAGCATGAATACAAATTACCCAACCTTTATTATAGCCCTAGCTTAATTTGTATATTCCCATGACCAGATGACAGAATGTGGGTTGATTTTCCTCTCAAAAATTTAAGAATGCGGTTGGGAACACAAATTGCCAAACAAAACCAAATTGCAGGAGCAGTCTATCATAGCTTCCAGAAAATCATAAATGACATTAAACTTGAATGAACATTACAAGAGCTGAAACCCAGCTTTAACTGTTGCATTTTCATTTCAATTGCATTTGATTATTCTTGCTATGTTATTACTATGTTCATAATTGTTGTGATTTGTCAGTACAGAGTAATTTCTTCCCAAATGTAATATGGCTTGAAATAAAATATGCTGATATTTTGCTCTGTGCACCCATTTTAGAGGCCATTGGTCAGGCAGTATTTCATTTAGAAAGCTCAAGGCAGTGTGTTGGTCAGAATTTGAACACCTGTAATTGGGGAGAAAGATACTGTAGAAAGAGCACTGAATTTGAACCTAAGCTTTGTCTTTAAATACTTGGCTGAACTTGGGCTGATGCTGCAAACTATGTAATGCTGCCAGACCTTTGCATAGGTGTTATTTCTATTCAAAATGCCTCTCTTCCTTTCTTTCAAGGTCTTCTTGGTCAATTTTTCCTCTTTCTTTAAGTTTCACATCTAATATATATACCCTTTGATTTCCCCATGTAGAGTTGATTATCAAAAATTCTTTAATAATAATAACAATAACATAATGTTTACTATTTTCATGTATATAAAATGGTATGGTGTTTTTGGGTTCCTATGCCACTTTGTACTTTAACTCAGTTTACATATCTATCTTCCTTCTGCAACAGACTACTAATTTCTTAAGGGAGGAAGTGTGTTTTGTTCAACTTTATATTTGCAGCATTCAGAACAGTGATGACACAGAGTAGACATTTAATAAATATTAATTGAATAAGTTTCTATTTCTGTAAAATGAAGTTAATGATATCTGCTCTCCATCTTATAGAGTTGTTGCAAGAATCAAATGAAATGATCTATATTAAAATTCTCTGTCAACTAAAATACACTCTACATGTATCAGAAGTTACTGTGATCTCCCAACTAGGTAAATATAATCTGCATGAGAAACTGCAAAGATGCTTATTAATACAACTGGGATCTAGATGTGGTGAGAACCCATGCTCATTATTTCAGTTGCTTGACAAGAATATAGAAATGCAATGTATCCTGTGTTAAAAAGGGGAAAGCAGCATTATTTACAATAGCCAAGACATGGAAACAGCCTAAATGTCTGTCAACAGATGACTGGATAAAGAAGTTGTGGTATATTTATACAATGGAATACTATTCAGCCGTAAAAACCGACAACATAATGCCATTTGTAGCAACATGGATGTCCCTGGAGAATGTCATTCGAAGTGAAGTAAGCCAGAAAGAGAAAGAAAAGTATCATATAAGAGCGCTCATATGTGGAATCTAAAAAAAAAAAAACCAAACCATAAATACAAAACAGAAACAGACTCATAGACATAGAATACAAACTTGTGGTTGCAGGTGGTGGGGGTGGGAAGGGACAGACTGGGAATTCGAAATTTGTAGATACTGACAGGCAAATGTAGAATAAATAAACGAGATTATACTGTATAGCACAGGGAAATATATACAAGATCTTGTGGTAGCTCACAGTGAAAAAGAACACAACAATGAATATATGTATGTTCATGTATAACTGAAAATTGTGCTCTAAACTGGAAATTGACAAAACATCGTAAACTGACTATAACTCAATAAAAAACATGTAGAAAATAAATAAATAAATAAATAAAAATAAAAACATACACCATTAAAAAAAAGAGAGAGAGAGAAGAAAACATGTCCGTATGTGGTTTTTACAAGAAAGATGCAGAGTGTGGAGAGATGTAGGATGTGGTAAGATGATGAGATATTTTGAACACAAATTTTCATTACATGTTTATTTATGTATGTTTTTCTGCAATTTGCACTCTGCTGAACAGGTTTGCACAGAAATGCAGGCTCTTTCCCCAGAATGATTACATGGACTTGCTCCTTCACTGTGATGTGTGTGATGTATGTGGATGTGCATCAGCCTAAATGCCTACTCAAAATGAATGAAAAAGTAAATTATGATGTATAGATACAGTGAAATGCTCCACAGCAAAATAACCATTAACTAACACAATAACTTAAGTGACTCACACAGATGTAATATTAAGCAAAGCAGCCAGTGCCTTAAAAGAAAACACACCATATGATTCCACATAAATGAAATTAAAGAATAGGCAAAAGTAATATGTGGTGTTGGAAGTCAAAAGAGTGGTTAATTCATGATGTGTTTTGGGTCCAGAAGGGAATGAGAGAGCCTTACGGGTGTTGGAAATGTTCTATATAGATATGAAAATTATTGAGCTGCCCACTTAGGATCTGTGCACCTTCCTCCATGTAAGTAGTTCCTCAATAAAAAGTGTAACAAAATCAAGGAAAGTAAGACTTCTTTTGGGGGATGGGGTTCACGAAGAATGTATGTGTGATGTAGTAGACTGATTCACTCTACTTTCCTTGTACGTTCGACTGCGTGCTCACGATGATGATGATGATGATGATGATGGTGGTGGGATTACATAGCGATGTCTCACCGTTAACATGTACAGTCTTTTGTTGGTAGACATTTTGGTTGTTTTCAGTTTATACTATTATGAATAAAGCTGCTATAAACATTATTCACATGTCTTTTATGTGGTCATTTGTACTGCTCTTTCTTGGATATATACTTAGGAGTGGAATGGCATTTGGTACATAGTAATTTGTGAATAGCAATTTGTTAAATAAAAAGGAATAAATGAGGAAATTAATGAAGAAATTATCTTTAAAACAATTCATGCAGAGAGGAGGGGAATTGGCTCTATTCTAGGGGGAAAGTGTTCCAGGAGGATGGAGGTAGTATGGAAGGGATGAGACATCACTACTCCTACCAAAGACAGGACACCAATAGCCCAGGGACTGATTTCTCCACTGAAAGAGCACCTAGTGGATCTCTCTTTGTCCAAGGTTGGAGTAAGTGGGATCTGGTGGAGTCAGACAGCCTGGATCTGCCCAGCAACCATTGGGACTGCCTCTCTATTCTTGCGTGGGTCAATGGAAATGTCTTGGAGGAAGACAAAGGGGCACTTGCTCCAGCTCTGCCCATAGATGCTGTATGGTCTGGATAACTCACTTCAGTGTTCAGGTCCTCTATTTTGTTATCTCAAAATTGGTAAAAAAAAAAAAAAAAAGGCAGCTTAACTATGTGCTTTTCTGACATTTTCAAGTGGCAGAAGGAAGTGAAGGTGGGGCACAACCTAAGCAAATTACAACATTCAGGAAAATTTTTTGCAATATTGACATATTTTTCAAATTCATGCAAATTGCCCATTTGAATTTATAGTACATCTTTATGATTTAATATTTAAAATGTTTATTTATAAATCCTTCAAAGGATATAGAACTCACCCTGAAAGCAAAGCTATGTTTACCCTTGTCATGGCCCCTGTATTATCATCACATACCTGGATGTCGATGAGCTCGGAGCCCGACGATCTCCAAGGCCTCAAGGTGGAGTAGGCAACTATTTCCATGTCTCTCTCCCCGCTTCTCTTAAAAAAAAAAAAAAAAAAAAGACTAGCAATTAATTCTTGTCTATCTCATGATATTTTAGCCTGAGAATTATTCTTTGATTAGTAACTTACAGACCAGCAAACTTATTTATGTTTCTTCAATATATCTTTAAGTTCAATAAGCTTCTTTACTGACTAATGAAATCATGACTTTCTGGTCATCCTGCATCTCAAAACCTATGATTTAGATAGACATCATTCAGTAAGAAGTTTCTCTAGTTTAAAAAATTTTATTCTGTATCATTCCTTTGTGTATATGCCAGTTAGGCCACTTGCTTGTTGACAATGAGCTTTTAAAAAATCTCACTTAAAACTTGTATTGATTATGTCATGTTTTTTCTCTCAGTACTTAGATTCATAATGACAAGACTTGCTACGACACTGGTAAACAACTGCGTTTTCCATTTAAGGATGCCTGAGATTTTGAGGATTAATAACTGATAACGAGTGCCAGGATCACGTAGCCATACATTCTACTTCTAAGGTTGCTGGAAATGCTTTGCCAACTTCCCTCCTTCTGTCCTCTCACACTCAGGAAAAACCTATTAGAGACCAAAAAGAAATTCTTTCCAGGTTACACTTCTTGGAAGAACACTTTCAAAAGAAGAGAAAAGATATTACAGAGGCCTTAAATCAGAATGCTGTCTTAAATGCTATCTTAAATCAGAATGCTGTATCTACCACTCGGGACAGGAAGGGAAGAACCCCACTCCCAAGCACATGCGTGAATTTGCTTAAAAATCGTTAAAAGCAGGAGCATGATTGTCTCTTTGGAGGACTATCTCAAGGACACATCTCTTACTCATCGCAGGTGACAACTGTACACAACAGAGATTAATTTTTCAGCTCTAGAAAAGCAAATCATCTGTATGTTTCCTGTCGTAAGAACGTTTCTATATGAGAAATGGAAATTAATCCCAAGGGGAAAATGTATTGTTAGCCTTTGTATTTACATTTACATGCTGTAACTACCCATGTTGAAACAACTCCCAAAAGCCAACTTATTTCTCACGTATTACTGCTCTAACAACTGTTGCTATAACAAAATGCCGTAGATTGGGTGGCTTATAAACAACAGAAATTTATTTCTCATAGTTCCAGAGGCTGGGAAATACAAAGTCAAGGTGCTGGCAGATTTGGTGTCTGGTGAAGACCTGCTTCCTGGTTCTTGCTGTGTCCTCACGTGGCAGAAGAGGCAAGAGAGTTTTTGTGATCTCTTTTTTTTTAATATATATTGAGATACAGTCAGTTTACAATGTTGTGTCAATTTCTGGTGTACAGCACAATGCTTCAGTCATACATGAATATACATATATTCATTTTCATATTCTTTTTTATAGTAAGCTGCTACAAGATAATGAACATGGTTCCCTGTGCTATTGTGATCTCTTTTATAAGAGCACTGCTCCCACTCATCATGTCTCCATCCTCATGACCAAATCACCTTCCAAAGACCCCATCTCCAAATACCATCACATTGAGGGTTAGTTTTCAACATATGAATTTTGGGAGGGCCACAAACATTCAGTCTATAGCAAACAGTAATTCATATGTATGAGTCATTACTGACCCAGTATTTCCAGACTACATGGATAGACTCTCCTTTGCTGAATGAAGACTTCTTAGAATCAACATTTTATTTTTTTCCATGAGCTGACTGAAAGTAAGTAAAAGCATGAGTTGGAAACCAATTACTCCTGGACGTCTACAAATCTAGAATACTATGTCTAAAATTGAACTAAGGGAAGGTGATGACACACTCTTGGTTATATTTAAAAATGGGAATTTAAATTTTATGTATGAATTTGAATCAGAAATTAATTCTTTTATGATAAAGATACGAAGATTATCTCCAAGTTAGTAGTTATTTGCTTCCAATTACAAGCTGGGATCATATTAAAAATAACTATAGCTATATATATACACACACACATATATAATATATGTAAATGTATGTATATATACATATACACATACTTAAATATATTGTCAGGGAGGAAGAAATTCTTTCTACATTTTAAAGTTCTTCTGGCTGGTCTAAGAAATAAATTGACCTGAGACAGATTAATAGGAGAAAATGAAACAAAAGTTTAATAATATGTATACATGAGAGAGACTCAGGAAACAGTAACTTTCTGAAATGAAATGACTTTCATGAAATGAACCCAACATTAAACATCATCTTCAGTTATGACCAAAGAGGGTTAGTGGTTTGGGACTTCAAAGGGGAGAAAGGCCATTCATTTGAAGATGGAAAAGCAAATGTTCAGCAAGCAAATGCTTGCTAAGCCATGCATAGGCAACAGGGCACAGAGTAGTCTCTGATCTCCAGGCCTTGCTGAGTTACCCTCACCACAACTAGGCCATATTCTTTGCAGATATCTCTGGTGATAGCTCTGTTCCAGAAACAGGCCCTCTATCTAAATTCTTTTAGGAAGTTAACAAGGTGGTAGCAAGAAAAACTTCTTGAATCTTCTGTTTCTTAAAAATAATCAGCCTAAAAGAATCCTCATGCCAAAAAGGCACACTTTAGGGTAGCAAGTTTTGCCCCCTACACCTCCTTTTTCTTTCTTATATGAGTATGAAGTAAGAAATTTGATTCACAAAGGCTCTCACACCCACATGATCTGGCATACCAAATAACCTGAAGGTTGGGAGTTAAAATCTGAGAACATTGGATAGTCATGTCTCTCTTTCCAGAAGTTACAGTATTTACACTGTCCATGAGAGGATACAATCAGATCTTTCTCTTGAGAGGGCTTCTTAAAATGTTGCCCTTTCTTACAAATATTTATGCCTGTGACTTCCATCCATAGTATTCATATCATTCCCATGTTCTCTTGAGATTTAATTCTTCCTGCAAGTAACTGACATGTGCTCCTGAAGAAAAATGCATCCTTGACTTCATGAAAATGTAAATTAGAAATTTAATTCCCAGCTTCACAGGCTGGACATATTCTCAGGCAATAAAGCATTTCAGAGCATTATAAAACTAATAGAAAAAAACAATATGAGCTTTGAAATAACACCCAAATACCTGAGTGCTTCTTTTAGAAAATAGGGACTCTGAGGCCCATGTTTAAGGGCCTTAAAAATTCTAAAATGCCTCCACTTCTAAGGAACTATTTGTCATTATTTCAGTGCTGTAGCTGATCTCTCGTGTGTGAAATAAATCTTTTCACAGCCTGAAAACCTGTTTTGTACCCGAAACCCATGTGGGTCTTGTTTCTTAGTCATGTTCATCTCCAGCTTCTCTAACATTTCCTGAATAGTGGTCCATCCTCTTCACCATGTTCTTTATAGGAATCTACAGAGATGTAGCAATTGATAATAGAAAGAAGTCATAAAGGAAAATCTACATTCTGGCAGGCAATGCACCAGGGCTTTATAGTTAATAATTTCACTACAGCCATATAAGATATGTAACATTCTAAATCTGCTTCCAAAGGTAAAGAATCGGAGACACAGAGAAGGTAAGTATTCGGTTTCAATTTTCCAAAGCTAGGAAGTTGAAGAGTTAGGTTTGGAAATTAAGATATTTTGTTATATCAAGCCTTAAGTGTTTGCCTATCTAGAAATCCCATTTAGACACAAGGGTAGTCACTGTCTGAAGTTTTGAACTTTTTGAGAGCAGTGCCTTGTTCATTGTGTAGTGCCCTGGACCTACATCAGTACTAGGTTTAGATTAGGTGCTCATTAAAGAATGGCTGAGTGAAAGAGACAGACAGCTAGATGGTGAGGATATTTTTGGCTGTGGAAAGATGTTTCAGTGTCCTATTCTCTTAACTTACACTCAAACCTGACAGCTCGTTGATCAACTGTGCCTGTTATCACCAAGGAATTAGAAGTATCCATATTTCTCATGGCAGGTTGGGGTACTAGAATATTTGCTTGCTCTCAGGCCAAGACAGTAACAAAAAATATATGTAACTACTTTCCTTTTTTCCTGTTTTAACCTGCTGAAGTATGGTGCAGAATTGCCCAAGGAAAGAAACAGTCCATAAAAAAATGAGAGCTCCAAAACTGTCTCCAAAGGAACTAAATTTATTTTAAAAAGAGTATGGAGATGTGCCTAAGGTCACTCTTGAAAACAGTGGAAATTTTGGTAATAAGTAATGAAAGAATGGCTGACAAAATAAAACATCAATAGGAGGACAGATTCATAGAAATTATGCAATCTGAAGACTATAAATGAAAATTATGAAGGAAAATAAACAGAGCCTAAGAGAAATATGAGTGACCTTTAAGGGCACCAACATATGCATCATGGAAATACCTGAAGGAGACGATAGAGATAAATGAACAGAAAAGTTATTCAAAAAATAATAGCTGAAAACTTCCTAATTTTGATGGAAAACATTAATCTAATCAAAGAAACTCAGAGAACTCCAAGTAGAATAAAGACACAGAGGAATCCACACCCATATACATCATAATTAAAATATTTAATGTCAATGACAAAGATAAAATGTTGAAATTTGCAAGAGTAAAATGATTATTCACATACAAAGAACATAAATAATATTAACAGTCAAATTCTTGTCAGAAACAATAGAGGCCAGAAGGAATTGGGATGACATATTCAAGATGCAAAAAGAATAAATGTCAACAAAGAATCATATGTCTAACAAGACTAGCTTTAATTTTCTCAGTATCTTTATGTCACATTTTGGTAATCCTCACAATATTTCAAATTTCTGCATTATGATTATACTTGTTATGGCATTCTATGATCAGTATTCTTTAATGTTACTGTTGTAGTTATTTTGGGGACCCACAAAATACCCCCATATAAGATGGCAAACTTAAAATGTGTTGTGTGTGCTCTGACTGTTCCCCTAACCATCCATTTCTCCATTTCTCTCCCTTTCCTTGGACCTCCCTATTCCCTTGAGACACAATGATACTGAAATGAGGTCAACTGATAACCTTACAATGGCCTCTAAGTGTTCAAGCAAGAGGAAAAGTCAGTTTGTGTGGCAAACTTCATTGTTGTTTTATTATAGGAAATTGTCACAGCCATCCCACCATTCAGCAATCATCACTCTGACTATTTAGCAGCCTTCAACATCAAGGCAAGTCCCTCCACCACTAAAAAGATTTTTGACTCCCTGAAGGCTTCGTTTATGGTTAGAAGTTTTTTAGCAATAAAGTATTTTTAAATTAAGGTATGTATATTTTAAAAGACATAACTATATTGCACACTTAATAAACTACAATATAGTGTAACACAACTTTTATATGTTCTGGGAAAATAAAAGAATTGTATGACTTGCTTTATCATGTTATTTGCTTTATTGCAGTGGTCTGGAACTGAACCCTCAGTATCTCCACGGAATGCCTGTACTGCATTATTCTAATAGTGGTGGATAAATCACCTTTAATTGTAGTGAAAAGGTTAAAAGAGAAAATTAATAAAATAAATCTAAAATTTGTTAACAGATGCACAATTTAAACAGATGTAAATTGTGGTATTGATAATATAAGTATGCAAATTGTTAATAGCAAAGTGTGGAAAAATAATACTGCAGAGTTTTTGTATGAAATTGAAATTAGGTTATCAGCATAAAATAGATTATTATAAGGTATTTTATGTAAGCCCCATGGTAACCACAAAGAATATACTTACAGATGTTACACAAAATAAAAATAAAAATAAAAATAAATCAATGTATAAAAATACAAAACATGAAACAGATGAAATTGGCAGTAGAGGAAAAAGGTGACAAAAGAACTACAAGACAAACAGAAAACAACAAAATAACAAAATGGCTATTGTAAAAACTTCCCCATCAATAATTACTTTGCATATAAATGGATTAAACTTCTCATTCAAAAGATATAGAGTGGCTGAATGGATAATAAAAGAGGATCCAACTATATGCTGCCTACATATTACTCACCTTGGGTTTAAGGACTCATATGCTGAAAGCAAAAGAATGTAAAAAGATATTTCATGCAAACAGTAACCAAATGAGATCAGGATGGCTATAATTATATCAAACAAAATAAACATTAAGTCAAATACTGTCACAAAGATACAAAAGGGCATTATATGATAAAGTGGTCAATCTACCAGGAAAATATAACAATTATAAATATATATGCATATAATATCAAAGCACCTAAATACATAAAGCAAACACTGATGGAACTGAAGGGAGAAATAGCAATCAAATAATAATGGGAGACATCAATACCTCACTTTTAGTAATGAAGACAATAACCAGACATAATAATCAACAAAAACACAGAACACTTGAACAACATTATTGAGCAAAGACCTTATAGACATTCACACAATATTCAGCCCAACAGCAGCACAACAAACCATGCTTCTCAGGTACTTATAAAACATTATCTGCAACAGACTATATGTTAAGTCACAAAACAAGTATTAACAAATTTAAGAAGATTGAAATCATACTAAGAATCTTTTCTAGCCACAATAGAATAAATCTAGAAGTCAACAGCAAAAGAAAAACTAAAAAATTCAAAAACACATGGAATTAAATAGCACACTTTTGAACAACCAATGAGTCAAAGAAGAAATCAAAAGAGAAATTAGAAAATATCTTGAAACAAATAAAAATGAAAACAAATACCAAAAGTTATGGGATGAGGCAAAAGCATTACTAAGAGAGAAGTTCATAATGATAAACATTTACACTAAAAAAGAATGATAGAAATAAACTATCACTTCAAGGAATAATTTTTTTTTACACTTCAAGGAATAAGGTAAATGAGAATATTAAAATAAGACTGAAATTAGTAGAAAAAAGGAAATCATAAGAATTAGATCAGAGATAAATGATATAGAGAATAGAAAACAAAACAAAAAATGACCCTCAAAAAACTGAGGGATTTTTTGAAAAACAGAAAAAAATACTGACAAACCTAGTTAGAGTAGCAAAGACAAAAACTGAAAGAACACACACACACACAAATCAAAAATTGAAACTGGAGATATTACAACTGATGCCACAGAAATAAAAAGTATCACAAGAGATTACTATGAACAATTATAGACCAAAGAAGAATAACTAGAAGAACTGAATACATTCCTAGAATATACAGATGCATAACTGGCAAGGAGATTGAATCAGTAATCAAAAACCTCCCAACAAAGAAAAATTCAGAGCCAGATGGCTTCACTGGCAAATTCTACTCAACATTTAAAGAAGAATTAAAGGCAATTCTTCTGAAACTCTTACGAAACTGAAGAGGAAGGAGCACTTCAAAATGCATTTTATGAGGCTAGCATTACCCTGATATCAAAGCTGGAAAAGACACTACAAAAAAGGAAATTACAGGTCAATATTCCATATGAATATAATTGCAAAAATCCTCAGCAAAATACCAGCAAATCAAATTCAACAGCACATTAAAAGGATCATACACCATGACCAATTGGGATTTATCCCTGGATGCAAGGAAGGATCAACAAATAAAAATTAAATAAACATGATATACCACATTAAAAGAATAAGGATGAAAATTACATGATCATCTCCATAAATGCAGAAGAAGCATCCAATGTCCTTTAATCATGAAAACTTAACAAACTAGGCACAATAGGAAATTACATAAACATAATAAAGGCCATATATGAAAAGCCCTTAGCTAGCATAATTCTCAAAAATGAAAAACTGAAAGCTTTTCCACTAAGATTAGGAAGAAGACAAGGACACCCACTTTGCCACTTATCTTTAGCATAGCACTGTAAATGCTAACTTGAGCAATTAGGCAAGAAAAAGAATCAAGAACCATCAAAAATCTGAAAGGGAAAAGTAAAATTGCCTCTGCAGATGACTTGATCTCATATATAGAAAACCTTACAGACTCCACCAAAATACTGTTAGAACAAATAGATAGATATAGTAAAGGGGCAGAATATAAAATCAAAATACAAAAATAATTTGTTTCTATACATGAATAATGAAATATCTGAAAAGAGAATTAGGGAAACAATTCCATTTATAATCAAAAAGAATAAAATAGTTAAGAATAAACCTAACCAAGGAAGTGAAAGACTTGTACACTGAAAGCTATAAATGTTGATGAAAGAAGCTAAGCAAGACACAAACAAATGGAAAGTCATCCCATGTTCATGTATTGGAAGACTTTATATTGCTAACATGTCTATACTACCCAAAGTGATTTACAAATTCAAAGCAATCCTTAATAAAATCCCAAAAACATTTTTACAGAAGTAGAAAAAAACTATTCTAAGATTTATATTTAATCAAAAATACTCCTTAAAGTAAAAGAAATCTTGAAAAATAAGAACAATTCTGGAGGCATTACACCACCTGATTTCAAAATATATTACAAGCTGTAATTGCTAAAATAGCATGGTATCAGCATAAAGACAGCCATATAGATTAATGGACCAAAATAGAGAGCCCAGAAATAACCCCATGCATGTGTGGTCAACTGATACTTCACAAGAATGTCAAAAATACACCATAGGGATAAGATAGTGTCTTCAACAAATCATGCTGGGAAAAATGGATGTCCACATGCAAAAAAAAAAAAAAAAAAAAAGAAAGAAATTGGACACTTAGCCCACATCATAAATAAAAATCAACTTAAAATGTAAAGACTCAAACATAGTACTTGAAACTGTAAAACTCCTAGAAGAAAATATAGGGGAAAATCTTTATAACATTGGTCTTACCAATGATTTCATGATTATTTTATGATTTTACCAAAATCATATGGATGAATCTTAAAAATATTATGGAAAGTGAAAGAAGTTAGTAAGAAACATTACATATTGCACAATTTATTTTTGTGAAATGTCCAGAACAGGAAAACACATGGACAGAAATTACATTAGTGGTTTCCTAGGGCAGGGGTTGGTAGAAAGAAATGAAGAATGATTGTTAATAGGTACTGGGTTTCTTTCTGGGCTGACGAAATGTTCTAAAATTGATTATTGTCCTGGTTGATAAGCTCTGGGAATATAGTAAAAAACCAAAACAAAAGAAGACAAAAACATGACTTTGAATTGTACATTATATAGGGCTGAATTACATGGTATATGGAGTATATCACATTAAAGCTGCTTTTTAAGTAGGATAAAAAGTGAACATTATGAAGAAAGACATGCCAATAAATTTGACAACTTAGATTTTGTTTTTTGATTCTTTTTTAATTGAAATATAGTTGATTTACTATGTTGTATTAGTTTTTCTGGTGTACAGTATAGTGTACATCAGTTATACATATATATTCTTTTTAATTATAGTTTATAATCAGATATTGACTATAGTTCCCTGTGCTATGCAGTATGACCTTGTTATTTGTCTATTTTATATGTAGTTTATATCTATTAATCCCAAACTTCTAATTTATCCCTCCCCAACTTTTACTATCAACAACTTAGTTTTAATGTAAAAATGTCATAAAACACAAATGACCAATACTAACAAAAGAAGAAGACAAAACACAAATTGTTCAATATATAATAAGTATATTGAATTAATAATATATTAACTTTCAAAAAAAACTTTAGGTGAAGATATCTTCACAGGTGAATTGTATCAAACACATAAAGGAGTAATAATATGAATTCTACACTAAGTCTTTCAGAACAAGAAGTAGAAAGAAATATTTCCTAACATATTTTATGAGACTAAGTTTATTGTATTTTAAAAAAGACACTATAAAGAATAAAAATTACCAATTTTCCTTATGAATTTAGACAAAACATTTAAAGTCAGTATTAAAAAATCAAATCCAATATGTAAAATTTATTATATATAATGACTGAATAGGATTTACACCAGAAAGCAAGGTCGTTTTAACTTCTGAACAACAATCAATTCTATTTACCATATTAAGAAAATAAAGGAGAAAAACATGATTATATCATACATGCTGAATAGCATTTACCAAAAGTCAACATATACTTATTATACAAACTAAACAAAGAATATAAAATAACTTCCTAAAATTGATGGCATTTATGAAAAACCCACAGCTAAAATCATACTTAAAAATAAAAGAATGAATATCACTTGCTTAAGATTGGGAGTAATACAAAGTTATATACTCTCACTACTTCTATTCAGTATTGTACTGGAAGTCCTAGTTATTAATGATACAAGGATAGTAAACTAAATGTATATATATTAAAAGAGGAAGAATTCAATTTGCCTTAATTCACAGATGATCTACCAAGAATTTACCAAAAAAAAAAAATCTACTAGATTAAGATGTGAATGTAGCAAAGTCACCTGATACAAGTTTTATAATCACAAATACATTTTATTTATTTATACATTAGCAATAAGTACTTGAAAATAAAATGTAAAGACACTATATGGAATAGATAAACAACAAGGTCCTACTGTATATACACAACCTTGTGTATATTACATGTTATTGAATATAGAGAACTATATTTACCTATAATGAAAAACAATATGAAAAAGAGTATATATATAACTGAATCACTATGGTGTACACCAGAAGCTAACACAGCATTGTAAATCAACTATACTTCAATAAAAAAGAATGGAAACATAAAAGAAAAAGTCTAATACAATGAAATTTATAGTTAATATCAAAACATGAAATACTTAGATATAAATAGAGCACAATATGTGCTTGACTTCTAGACTTCAAATTACAAAATATTGTTCTGGTAAATTTTAAAAGACCTAAATAAATGGAGATACATTCCATAGTTATGGATTGAAGGACTTAAGTATTGCTAAAATGTCGGTTCTCACAAAATTTACCTATAGATGCAACACAAAGCCCTTCCAAATCTAAGCAGCATTAAAAAAAGGTACAATTTGATACAATATTTTGTCAAAGTGTAAATGACTTAAAATATACAAAATAATCTTGACATGGAAAACACTAGAGGAAACACAATACTTGACAATAGTTAAGACAATGTCTTATTTGCATCAAAAATAGACATAGATTAATTGAATAGAACAGTGAGACGGGAAGTAGAAATACACACACACCAACTGATTTTCAGTAAAAATGTCAGATGTCCAGGTTATTCAATGTGTGAAAGAATAATCCTTTCATGAAATGCAGCTGAAACAACTGAGTATCTATTTGGAAAAAAACATAAACTTTGACCCTTACATCACACTATATGCAAAAATTTACTCAAAATGGATCATATAAGTAAACTAAAACCATACAATGAGAAATAATTAAAGGAGAAAAATTTCAGAAAATCAGAGTTGGGAAATCAGAGTTTTATTATATAGGTTCTAATAAGGAAGAACTAGAAAAAATTGATTAAGTGGACTTTATGAAACTCAGAACTTTCATAAAAAGATTTAACATTAGCATAGACTATCCCCTGAGAAGGGAAGGTAGCAGCTAACCAGACGGGTATTGAGACTATAAGGGAGCGCAAGGTAGGGGCTTCTGCAGTGCTATTTAATGTTCCCTGTAGCTGTAAAATATATTTTAATGGAGATAAAAACATTTTGGATTCCATTTGTCCATCCTTATTTGTTCGTATGGTATCGATAAATCTCAACGTTAAGGGCCCCATTGTTTTACTTTAGGTGTAGGAGGGCTGGGAAGTTAGAACTCAATATTTTTATGGTCCTGTTTACGACACTTAACAGTCAAAGGAGGAAGAGAAACATTCTTCCTAATCTTTGTCAACATGGATATTACTTGTTATTTACATAATTACTGACCTTGCAATCATGGTTATATTCAAAACCTGGGAAAAGCAGCAAGGTATGTTGAACAGTTAATATACTTAGGCACTGTGCTATGTGGTTTATAAATATTAAATTGTGTCATCTTATGGAAACCTTGTGACCTGAGTAACATCTCTAATTAATAGACAAAGAAGCTGAGGTTTAACTAGGACCACTCAGATGTTATGTTACTCACTCTATATTTGGTCTCATGTCACCCTCACTCTATGCTTTCATTATAGAATGTTCATGAAATTAGCTGGCTAAAAAAACTCAACTCCACTCATAAATCATTAACCCAGATCTGGTCAAATAGGTGCCATATGACAGAAATAGCAATGAACCAGGCCTACCACATCCTTAAAAGTTTTGGGATTACGTAAAATTCTTATTTCCTTTTGACAAGTCTTTGGCAAATTAAAATCCCTGAAGTATCCGTGATTATAGAATTACAAAGTTATTTAGCTGAAAGAGAAACTGATAATGTTTCAACTAAATTCCTTCCTTTCAGACATAAGGGACTTGATGTCCCAAAGGATAAAATGCCTTGTCCAAAGAAATGCTGGAAGATAAGAGCCTTAGGTTCCAAATTCTGCCCTCTTGCTGTTATTCCAACTGTCTCCAGGGTTATGCTAGCGACAAGAAGCAGGGAGGATGAGAATGCTCAGTGAGTCAGAGAAAACAAACCATCCTGATGGCATCCCTGCCTTTCCTCCCCGCACACCAAGAACATCGAGGATGTGATAGGAGTTGGCAGACAGGCAGCAGGAACCTGCAGTGTGGAGGAGGTGGGTGAACCCTGAGGCAAATATCATTAGCATCAGATGTTGGAAGGACAGCTTATTGATTTTCTTTTCACTTTAGTCACGAGGCACATCAGTAAATAGCAGATCATGCTGCGGGAGCCAAGCTGGAACATGGAAACACTGGGGAAAACTAAAGCCTTGGAGGGGAGGCTGATTGTTGTGGCAAACATCTCACGTCCATTGGTCCCTCCTGTGCATCTCTTTAGGTCAGAGAAGTTAACTTATTCTGGCATTCTTCCAAGTACTGAAAAGTGCTACAGCTTCCTGCCTGTCATTCTATAGTTCTTTCTGATATTCACAATTAGATGAGAGGAGTAAGGAAGTGTGGTTATCTTCTTCCTGGGAGGAGGCTGAGGCAGGTACTTCCATTACCATGATTCAGATGGAGGATGATTCTGGAGTCTATGAATCCTCAGGTCCCTGTCATGATCTCTGCCCCACAAGCCTGGTGCCTGCTCAGAAAAGCCAATATTGGGCTCTGTAAGTTCTGTAAGCAATAGTGCTCCTAACTTGCACTAAGCAACTGCCACCCAAACTTTTTGAGATTCTCAAACCATCAGGCAAGGAAAGGAGTCACTGTCATAATGTATCATGGGCTCTGATCTTTAGGAGGAGCTTGGACTACTATTATAAAGTGACGCAGAGCAACATGTATGATGTCAAAATGATCCACATGGGTATCTCTTGACCGACTTTGATGGCAAATGAACAAACACAGCAGCCTGATCCAGAGAAGGAAGTTCTGGTTACTCAGCAAGGAATGAGGGTCTATCATCCCACCCAGCAATCCATCTATTCCAGTAGAGGCCCTAGGATGAGGGGAATTGGGAATCAACGGTAGATAAAGACGGTAAGTGTAAGTTTTGGCCTAGGAACCAGCTGAATAGTTAAGACTTTAATTAATATCATAAACATTCTCCTTATACAATTCATCCAGGAAAAAAAAAAAGCCTACCAGAATCTTGAAGGAACTGCTCCCAGAACTTATAAGATACAAGTACAGCCACCCCTCATCCTATGGTGCCTCACTTTAATGCATTTTGCAGATATGTGTTTTTCACAAATTGAAGGTTTGTGGCAACCCTGCCTAGAGCAAGTCTATTGGTGCAGTTTTCCCAACAGCATTCACTCACTTTGTGTCTCTCTGTCACATTTTGGTAATTCTTGCACTATTTCAAGCTTTTTCCATATTATATTATATTATATTATACTATAATGGTGATTTGCGATCAGTGATCTTTGATGTTATTATTGCAAGAAGATTATGACTCCCTGAAGGCTCAAATGAGGATTAGCAATTTTTAGCAATAGAATATTTTTTAATTAAGATATGTACATTGATTTTTTTATATATAATGCTATTTCACACTTAATAGACTACAGTATACTGTAAACACAACTTTCTGTGTACTAGGAAACCAAAAAGTTCATGTGACTTGCTTTACTACAGTATTCACTTTATTGAGGTGGTCTGGCCTGAACCCACCATATCTCCAGGGTAAGCCTGTAGGTTCCAGTGCCCAAGAGATGGACTGTGATAGACATTGTGTCGCACTGCCTATCACATCTAAACTTTTTTGGGATTGAAACACTCATTCACTCAACTGCTGGTAGTGCTAATAGCCAACTTGGTTTCCCTTCAGTTGATTTGCCCTTGGCTGAAGAGAGCCATCTTATCCAAGATCACCCCCACTTCCTGGGACAGGCTTCAGCCAGCGGATGGAAGATAAGAGACTAGAAGAGCCTGCAGGGTTAGCTGAGGCCTTTGTTGTTACTGTGTGGCCGCCTAATTCCTCTACCTAATCTTGCTTCTTTTACTCCTCAAAATTGTTGATTCTAAGAACACAGCCCAGGGAACTTTCTAGATACATACTAAAAAACCTAATCTGTGACATCTTCACTTTTACCTTTCCTATGCCCACTTTTTTTTAAAAAATGTACTTCCATATTTACATCTGGGATAACTATTTTTCAGTTTTTAGTATATTTTACAGGCAAGTATATGGGTGACAGATTCTTCCAGAATCTGAACTTGTCTGTAAATTGCTACTATTCTGAGACATGTTCTCCCTGGGACAGAATTCTAAGATGGTACACTATATTCTTTTCCTTTCAGTACTTTAAAGACACCATGTAATTGGCTTCTGTTTTTAGTCAGTCACATGATTAAAACAGCCATAAGTTTATTATTGTTTTTTTGAAGGTAATTGTCTTTTTTCCTCCCCTCTGGAGGCTCTTAACTTACTGTTATTGTCTTTGGTTTTTAATTGTTTATCATTTTTTTGGATGAGGCTTTTCCTGTATTTCTTCTCCTTAGAATTCTTGGAGTTTCCTGAATTTTGTCAGGTTAAAAAAAAATGGCTAATATTTCTCCACATTTTTCTTCACCTGATACTCTGATTCTATATTTTGTATATCTTTTTAGTATATATCATGTGTTTTTTATAGTCTTTTTTTCTATTTTCTATTATTTTTGGTCTCAGTCTTTAACTTGGATATCTTCTACAGGCTTTCTGATGTTTCTAATCTGATATTTTACTCAATATTTAATTTAGCTGATGAATTTTTTATTTCTATACTTTCAGTTTGATATGTTTTCATGTTTTAAGTCTGCTCACAATTCTCTTCTTTCTTTTATTTTAAATGTATTAATTATAATTATTTTAAAGATATTTTCTGAATATTCTAATTTCTTTTGTTTTTTTATTTTTCATTCCTTTTTTTAAATTGATTTGATGTCGGTCTATTTTTGCCAAGCATCAAAATTTATTGATTAGACCATGGACTCATGAATGAAAAAAAATAGAGAATCTTGATGATGTTTTCTTTCTGCAAAGATGCTTAAATTTTCTTGTCAGGCAGGCAGTTGCAGTAAATAAGCTTTATCCTTTCAAGAATGATTCTAGGCTTTCTTGATCTAGTTAAGTTTTGTGTTTAATCTTAGGGGATGGTCATTATTTCTAAGGCCAAGTCCTTCTGAGTCTCAACAGAAATCCCCAGGTGCTTACCAAGGCCCCTCTTGGCAGTGTTTGAATTCCACCTCTCATCTCTCCAGCCCTGAGTGACAGCAGACATCTGTGCTCTGGTCTTTCACACACTACCTAACATTTTGTGCTGAGTTTCGTGGAGCTTTCCTGTTGCGTGAAGAATTTGGGAGTTATTCAATGACTTGAGGATATTTGTATGCAGACTTTGAGACTTGTGTCTCTATGATTCCCTCTGCTCCAAAACTTTGTCCCTCATATTTATACTGCTGTTGGCCTGGGGTTTGGTCTCTGACTCTTCAGACTCTTCAGTACACTAAACTGACACTTACTGCTTGGGGCTCTATTCCCTGGGAAGCCAACCAGAAATGTCCTCAGAAAAAACTTGAGAACAATGTGTCCTTCACCTTGAGTATTAGCCTTATCTGAAGTACTGTGGGCCCTCAGGGACTATTTAAGTTGGTTGCTCTTCAACACAAATATTTAACCATATATATCATACGTGTATATATTTGTGTGTGCTTTTGTGTGTTTATGTTACCTATAGTTCTTGTCTATATTATTCTAACTGTTCTATATTCTATAGTTCTTTTTTAGATTATTCTGTTATATTTATTCCATATTAACCTGGGAAGGTTAATCTAATCTACATTTTGGTAAGCTGTATCTCTGCCTGTCTTGGTAACTTCATTCTTTAATTTGTAGTTCAATGTCACCTATACATCAATATACTGAAATATTTAGCATTATCTGAACATTTCTCTTTCTTATTTCCCTGTTTTTACATATAGTAGTCCCTCTTTCGTTGATACCCTTCTGTACTTAATTGACTTTGTAAATGTCTACTTGTCTTTTGAGTAACTGCTCAAACATCTTTAACTGTCTCTTTTTCCCCACCACGGTGAATTGGTTAATTAATTCTTGAATATGATACTTTTAAACACTATCCTTAACTGTCCCCGTATCATTTTCATAATGCATTTTAATCAGACATTTGTCTGTTTTCCTTCCTAGATTGTGAGTTTTTTATTTAGAGGGGTTTTTGTACATTTCAGTATCCTCAGGATCTGCTAGTATAGTGCCTGACATATAGCATATGCTATGCCACTTCTCAGTAGGTTTATGAATAAATATTTTTGCCTCCATCACTGTAGACTTCATATTTAGAGAGACCATTTGAAAGAGGTGAGCTTTGAGCCTTATTATTCATGAAGGGAAAAGTTGGTGAGAGGGGAAATCTCTGTCACTGTCAGTCTGGACATCAATCTCCCAGTAGACAATTGACTAATCCCAAGCCTTTATGTTGGTTAAATTACTTGGACACACTAACTTTGGCTGGATTACTTTCCCCAAAATCAGCTTACCTCTTTAATGCCTACTTCTACCCACCTTGCCTATGTACTTCTAAAATTGCAATCTACTCATTCTACCCTGAATAACACTGTTTAGCCTCCTATATTTTTTCTTTCCTCCATACTTAGGCAAATGCAACATAGCCTTCAAAGGCTGGACTATACCTCCTTCATTCCATGAAACCTCTCTGGCCACTCCATGCAACTTCTCTGGCCACTCCATGCTTGCCATTTCCTCCTGTCTCTGATACATCATCAGGTCCTCTTACATTCACAATCTGTTTTGGCCAAATTTTCTATGGATTTTATCTTCTCCTCACAACATACTGTATGTTTCTTGAGGACAGATAGTAGGTGTTTTATCTTTCTCCTTTTTTGTCAACCACTAAAGAAACCAGCACATTTGTGAGCTTATAAGAGAATCACAAGAAATATTGCTAAATTAAATGTATGGTCGTCTGCCTCTTTTAGTTGAAAATGGTGCAATTATATTGATTAATAAAGGATTTTCCTTATTTTAAACAATATTCTCATAAGAGCTTAATAACTTTTGCCTTATCCAGTTTGCCATAACTTTACTAAGCATTTTATTTACTTAGTGGTACATCCTTACATTGGCTTTAAATTCTCTGTTTCTTTCTCTCTCTCTCCCCAAACTTAGCCTCATCAAAAATATAAAATTATGAGTTAAACACAGTACTTAAGCTTTATTTTTTCTTCTTTTATGCACCTTTATTGTGGTATAGGTCCTGAAAACCACACATATTTCAGATGTACAATCTGATGAATTTTGATAGATGTAAATAGCCATGAAACCACCACCACAAACAATCAAGATAGCTAATATTTCCATCACCCCCCAAGAGGTGCAATTTTCAAATTCCCAATTTATCCCTTCCCACCCCCTTTACCCCCTAGTAACCATAAGTTTGTTCTCTATGTCTGTGAGTCTGTTTCTATTTTGCAAATAAGTTCATTTGTGTCCATCTTTTTTAGATTCCACATATAAGTGATACCACATGGGGCATTTTTCTTTCTCTTTCTGGCTTACTTCACTTAAGAATGATGATCTCCAGGTCCATCCATGTTTCTGCAAATGGCATTATTTTATTCATTTTAATGCCTAAGTAGTATTCATACACACACACACACACTCTCCCCACATCTTTTTATCCAGTCATCTGTCAATGGACATTTGGGTTGTTTTCATGTCTTGGATGTTGTATATAGTACTGCTGTGAACATTGGGGTGCATGTGTCATTTTGAATTATATTTTTCTCTGGATGTATGCCCAGGAGTGGGATTGCTGGATCATATGGTAAGTCTACTTTTGGTGTTTTAAGGAATCTCCATACTGTCCTTTATAGTGGCTACACCAATTTACATTCCCATGAACAGTGTAGGAGGGTTCCTTTTTCTCCACACCCTTTCTAGCATTAATCATTTGTAGACTTTTATTTTTTCTTGAAATCCATGAAAAAATTATTTAAAAATAATATCTCTGTAGCATCCAGATTCTCCTGCAAGTCACAAGAACTACTCTGTCCATACAGAGGATAGGCCAGTCTTAGTTTATTTTATTTTTATTATATTTTATTTATCTATAGTTTATTTTATTTACCTACTTTAATCTGTTTTCTCGAGCATTAGAGACAGTTTTCACTACAATTGGATACCACGCTAGTGCCAGTCACCGTGGGGAATTAATCCAGGCTCTACTACTTAACTTCTGCCGCAGTCTTGGCTTTTACCTCTTTGGGCTAACTTTTATATCATTAGCTTTGGGTGCAGATTCTTTCTTTTTATACCATTTAGACTGACAACTCAGTGTAGCAGTCTGCCTGGCCTTTTCATTGGGGTCTTTCTCATTCTGACCATGAATCTCCATTCGCTTTCCCTAAGCCCAGACCTCATTCATCATTAGCTGTGGTTCTGAAATGGGAAGGAATCAGACACATGTGGCTCAAAGAAGTCACCAACTGTGAAAGCCAGTCATACGTTCTCACCCTGCCCAGACACAGTAGAAAGTATTGACTTATGAATTAAACCCAGGTCTGTGTGCATGTAATCTTCAGATACACAACTCAAGCTCAATTTTTTCATCTGAAGAAATGTGAACATTAATACATGCCTGCTGGGGTTGATGTGATGATTAAGTGAGAACATGAATTAATGTTCTCAGGGAAGCCTTCTCAGGGAACCATGAGGGCAGGGAACCACAAGACAAAAATTGAGAGAAGTAATTGTTATTTTTTTTATGAGATCAATTATTAGTTAAAAAATCAAAAGGCAGGGCCAATAATACAGAAATTGTTAAACAGAAAAAAAGAGATTTACAGAATATTAGAGAGGCAAAGTTCTGTGGGCAGGTGACATGGCAGAACCCTTTTGACAGGGGAGACATGAAGAATGCCTGAAGAGCAGTTCATCCTTGAAGGATGCGTGGAGGTCTGATTAGCTTCTTCATTGAGGCACACTTTCTTTCTAAGCAGTATTCACAATATTCAGAATGTTCATTCCATGTCCACCATTTTGCTTTTATACTTGTCATCCTTTAGGCCAAGGTTTTGAGGGTTTTGATGGTAATCTGTGCTTGGCAAAAAGAACCAGTCATCTGCAGGAGATAGCACGCTCTTGCTTATGACTGTGGGATGGTAAACACTGCTTGGACTTTCTGTTAACTCCAATCAACCATAAGCTGCTACTACCCACATATGTTGCTTTCTCAGAGCACATGGGAAGGGCCTGATATGCTGTGGCCTGGTAGGAGTGGAGGGTGATTTGGTAAAGGAGTCAGGAACGGAAGGAGAGTCCTGCAAAGTGATCATGGTGATGATTAGGTACAGGCTTAATGTCTTCATTCCAGTGGTATAAAAGCCAAAAGAATTTGCATGAGAGTTTTCCTGCACATTAAAATTGATTGCAAGTAGACAAGCAGTAATTGCTTCTGGGGTACTGATTAAAACACTATATTTATGTGTGTGGTTATTTGGCCAGAAATATACAGAGGATTGGGGTAAGAGGCAATGAGCATCAGCAATAAAACTTATCTGAATATTTCTGGAGGCTGAGGTCCCAAAGAAACTTGGGAAGGGCAGAGGATAGAATAGAAAAGGACATGGATTTGATTCATATATCTGTGTGTGAGTTCCAGCTCTGCCTCTTACCAGCTGTGCAAGATGGAACAAATCACTTCCCCCAAATGGACAACCTAAAGCTTATAAATAGGAAATAATTTTTCAAGTAGAGAAAATAATATCTACTCCATGAAGCTGTTTTATTATCTAAGTGAAAGGATATTTGTGAAAGAGCTGCATTACTTTACTATTGCTGCTGTAAAAATTTTTACTGTATAGTTGGTGAGTTAAAACAACACACATTTATTATCTCACAATTCTGTACAGCAGACATGCAACACAGGTCTCGATGAACTAAAATCAGGTATTAGCAAGGCTGCATTTCTATCTGAAAGTTCTAAGGAAGAATGCATTTCTTTACCCTTTTTAGCTCCTAGGGGTCACCTATATTCCTTGGTTTCTGGCTGCTCCTTCCATCTTCAAAGCTAGAAATGGTGGGTCAGTGGCTTTGATGCATCATTTTGACTTCCTTGTCTGCCTCCCTCTTTCACATTTAAGAACCTTTGTGATTACACTGGGCCCACCTGGATAACCCAGAATAATCTCCCTGTTCCAAGGTCCTTAGTTTAATCACCTGGGCAGAGTCCTTTTGGCCATGTAGTCTAACATATCTACAGGGTCCAGAGATTAGGATGTGGGTATCCCCAGAGGAAACATCATTCTGCCTGCCACAGAGCCCCATAAACTATGACAGCTCTGCATATGGTATCATTGGCTTTTAAGAATAAGGTGTTTTTTTATTGAAATGTTTTGGAGGAAAGAGGGCTATATCTATCTTACTTCCACCATTGTCATAGAAAGCCACTTCCCCTTTTCTTGGACCTACAGTGCTAGGCAATAGGGACATTGATTTATCTCAACATCTTGATGCGGAAAATTGTGATGCCCTGACAGTGCACCAAGTCAGGTTGGGGAGGACAGCTTTCCCTCACAAGGAAAGCCTTGTGTCCAGCAAAGCCTTGCAATTGCTAATGGCCAGGCTGAAAGATCATTTAGGACTTTGGCCTGGAGCCAGACTCCTCAGCGGGTATATATTAAAAAACAAAGAAAGAAATCTATAAATAGACTCAGAGTAATTGCTATAACACCTTGTATTTAGACAATAGGTGCTTTTTTGTGGGATGAAAGCATTACTCATCTGTGGATAAAAATGACACTTAAGAATTGCAGGAAGTGATGTATACTGTCAGTAGTGATAATTGTAGAAGTGTTACATCCTGACCTTTACTGGTAGAATTCCCACAGAATTGCTATAGAATTGGGAACTGGCCCAGAATTAGAACTTGGGTCTGAAAATTTTTACCTGAGTGTCTATCCTGCTTTTTGATCCTTGAAAGAGGGGGGTGGTATTTTTTTTTTTTTCTCTCCCTAGTGTAAGGCATGTGGTAGCAGAGAAACAAGGAATTTTCAGTCTGCAGATATTTTAGCAGGAGCTCTAGAATTCAGCCTAAAGAAAAATTGAACTGAGGGGAGAAAATGAATCTTTTATGTTATTTTTCTTCATTCCCATTTGGCAGAAGCTCTAACATACCTGGTAGCACATTTTCCATGATGTCAACCAGTTGAGTTTTAAGTAACTCAGATGACTGCCCTCTTACTATTTCTCCTGGGATCTAATTCCATCATATAATGGAGCTGACTGTTAGGGAGTTCATGATATGATATTCTTGTGTTGAATTCTGGAGAAATTTCCCTTTACTCAGTTTTACCACCATAAAGAAATCAATAACAATAAAAATCTAAAAAGCAAGAAAAGAAAGCAGCAGTGGCATCGGGTGAGGCAAGGAAGTGTTTTTGTTGTTTTGTTTTGTTTTGTTTTGCTTTGATGGTAGGGGGCAGAGAGGAGGCAGGTAGTACCAGGGCACATTGTAAAAAGGGATGAGTTGAAGGGAGACAAAAATAAAACATGTCCCTCATAATGAATGTGAGGAGGCAGCAGCAGCCAAGAATCAATAGCAAATCCCTTGTCTAATTTCTCTGTCTCTTTGTGTGAAATGAACCTCAAGGTGCTGATTTAGGTAATTTCTATGGATTTGGTCAAGTCTCAGGTTGTTAACTTCAAATTGATATTTAACCATTTAAAACTCCATTTCTGTCCAGGTTAACTTGCACAACTAAAGTTTGAACATTTGTGCTGGAGAGTTTGGGAAATCTGGGTGGTGAGGAGCTAGCTTAACTTGCCTCCAAATTCTTTTCTCTTTAATTTTTAAAAAATTAAAAAAATTTTTTTCCCATTTAAGAGATGCACTGGGGATTGAATCCAGGACTTCATGCATGTGCCAAGCACATACTTTATCACTGAGCTATAATCCCCACCCCTCTCTCCAAATTCTAAAATTGGAATATATCTGTTGCTTTGTCCACAATCACTGCCCTTCCCTCCCATGCAACTGCATAGGTAGATATGCAGATATATCTTTTTTCCCCACTAGACAGCACAATGCAGATGAACAGGGAACTAGTCTATTTCACTCTCTACTGTACCACCGGTTCAGAGTATAGTATACACACTTTTTATTGAATAAATGGCTTTGTACACTACAGCCCCCAAAACATCTTCTTGTCTATCAGTTTTGGAAGTCTGAATTCTCAAAGAACTTAATATCTGCAACTAACAACAAGAGGCTGGCAGGTAGCACTCAAGAAGTTGTCCCCAGAGACAAAAAAAAAAAAAACAAACAACAAACACCAGATTTTCCCCACCCATCTGTCAGGGTAATATAGAACATTGTTTCTAGATGGGTGCCACAAGATAAAAGCATCTGATGATATTCTTAGGGTTTCTTCTTCTTTTTTTTTTGGTAAAAAGATGCCCAGAAATAGGAGTGATGTTCAAAGAGTATTTCTTTGTATCACCCAAAAGCAGAACTGCTTTAAATGGAATCAAGACTTGCTTCATGTTATATATATTTAGTATCATATTTTTGAGGTCCTCAGGCAAGGCACCTGTAAGCACATCACTCTCCTGTTCACCTCCCCTCCAACCCCCAACCCAGTGACTATCTTACCTCTTGGAATAAAATTCAAAATCCTGAACTCCATTCCCAGACCTTGCCTGACCTGGGTTTTCATTCTCTCCAGCTTCATCTCTGGCCATCAACCCTTCATCCTGTCCACAATGATCAACTTTCTAAAATGTGTCACCTCCAATGCTGCGCAGGTTTCTATATGCTGCAGTTCCCTTGGTTTTTATTGCACCTTCCAATGCCTTCCTCTTTCCCTAATTAAGCTCCATTCACTTTTTGTATTATTGTATAATTATCACATCTTTGGAGGAAAGTTCTCTGACCACCGCTCCTCCCATTCTAATCAATTTCCCTGTTATGAGCTCTCATAATCCCCCTGCACATTCCCTCCATAGCAGGTATAATCATGCAATTACATAGGTAGATATGCAGATACATCTTTTCTCCCCACTAGACAGCAAGATGCAGGCGAACAGGGACCTAGTCTATTTTGTTCTCTATTGTACCACCGGTTCAGATATAGTATGTGGATTTTTTATTGGATAAATGGCTTTGTACATTACAACCCTGAGAATGAATAGGGAGAAACTGTCTAAATTCAGAGACCTCTGGGTGGCTGTTCAAAATAATTGAACTGAATTAAAAAAGTATTTTCCACCTGGAAACTTGTTTCCTGCCTTTTTCAGTTATCAAAGCAATATTCTAAGCATGTGTGAATGCCTTGTAATAGATTTCTGTTTTTTTTTAATAAAGCATGAAAACACACATACTACTCTCCATATGCTTAAAATATCCATACTAATAATTACTTTCCACTGTGTACTCTGAAAACTTCTCCTTGTGCTTTGTACCTTATTAGATTATTTATGAGTATATGCATGTTTGTATGTGCATGCTTTTATTTTTTCTTATTCAAATTGTAAACCCACTGAAAAATAATGACATCTTTATTTTGTTGCAGCAAAAAGTGCATTGTCAAATAATATTTATTCAGTGGTGGTGTTGGAACCAGCACATATTGGTTCAAAAGAGCTGATTGTGAACTTCTCTTCCCAATTCTGTGTTCAGTCATGTCAAATATGTAGCTTGATGTCAGACATGTGGGAGTATTTATACCATGGAATCAGTAAATAGTAGAAATCAGGACTGTTTTCCCTGGAGAGTTGGTTGTTAAATATTTACCAGCAAAAAACTGGTTATAATACTATTTACTAGTTAAGGATAACTACAATTGTCTATATCTTAAGAAAGTTGAGGCTATCAGGGCAGGTTACAGTTAGTGGATCACATGGCTAACTCTGATATTCAAATTCATGTAGATACAATGACTGGCTTATAAGAGTGAAAAGATTCCTTATTATAGGTAGGAACAATTCCTCAGTCATTCAAAAGCTGAATCATTAAAGGTATGAATAAAGGGCACCTGTTGAGTTTAAAATTCAGCATTTGCAGGTGTCAGTGTGAAAAAGGAGCAATGCTAGTAATTTCAGGAGAAGAAATCTATTTCAGAGTAATTGCTGGGATAAAACGACTTGGATATTTGCAGAAATAGGAATGAGTAATAATGTTTGATGGCTTTTGTTAGTATGACACAGGAACTGGAAAATTATGTAAGCAGAAGCATAAAAACAATTAGTGCACCAAGTCTGGGTTGGTAAGGAGCATGGTGACAGCTGAAAACATAATGAGGCAGTCTCAGAAATAGGGTGTTAGGGTCACAACTTTTAGAAAAATTCAGAATTGCAATTGAGAATTTAGCAAAAGATGACACCACAACAACCTAGTTGAACTGCCAAGGTCAGGACCCAAAGATCCAACAAAGGAAAACCAGAAAGGGAGTGCAGAGCTCAGTCCAGATCTGGGGGGCCTGGGGGAGCTGAGTCCAGTCTTACTGCCTATGTGAAGCCCTCCTTCACCCCTCCGTCCTAGTGGTCTTTTTGCTTAAACTCTATTGCACTCATTGCCTATTCTGCTCACAAAGCATTGTGGTTTTGATGCTTCTGGTAATAACCATCTTCAAATGTAGCCTCTTCAGACATTCTCTTTGCTCCTTTTGTGCATGGCACAAAACATGGTGCCCACAGATGTCTCAAGTTTGAAAATAGCCATTCTCTGCATCTAAGTTGCAAGCATCATTCCCACCTACAGTGCTAGAAATCACCAGGCACATCCTCCAATTCTCTTTATATATATTTGGTCCTAAATCTGAACTCCCAACTGCACAACTGTAAATTTTCAGGCCTGGCTACTTCATGCATACATCGTCTCATGAGACATTTGAGCAAACGCAACATATCTCTCTTGGAGCTAACCAAAGCATTGGATTTCTTCTTCTTTTTTTCTTTTTTCTCTTTTATTCTATCTGTTTTGAACAAATTCCAGGTCTCAGCAATGCAGGTGGTCCAACTCTGTACACTGCTCTGTGCTTTAATTAAACTTGTTTCTGGATCATAATGTTGGTTGCCTGCTGAGTATTCCTGGATCCTAAATTTGTGGGGGATTCTGGGAGGGCCCTTCTATTCTCTTACTGGAGCCTATGGTGGGCCCTTCAAAGATTATTGGATTTTGGAGATAGCTGGCCTCTATGAACTTGTTTAGTTTATACTGATTTCTGAAATCTACCCACAGTTATTTGTGTTTCTGTCTCCTGATTGTGAAACTTTAGATTTAATATATAAGCACATAATCTGGAGCTAAGAATAAGTTGGAAAAATAGACCACTTTCCATTTTGTTATTATTATCCTTGTTGTTTATTTTTGTTGTGGTTTTAGCTAAGAAATTAGCAGGTAGCTAGCCAGAGAAACTTGTAAGTTCTTCATTTTCAGTCACTAGTTTGGATAGCAAAGTGAACTGTGGACTAGAATAGAGAGTAACCTCAGCTTTGCCACTACTAGCTGAATGACCTTGAGCAAGCCACCTCATCTTTTCAGTTGTCTGTTTCTTCATCTGGAAAATGAATAACTCTAAGGCTCTTCCTGGTTCTCATATTCTATGAAGACATAGCATAGAAGCCAGAAAGGCCTGGAGAGGGACAGAACTGTTTTAGTCCAGAAAATACTTGGATAAAACTGAAGATCAATAGATATTAAAATGTCAAGAGGTAATGCCTTTATTTTCTCCTGAAAAAGGTGTATTATCCATAGTGTATCCATATATAATGCCACTGAAATAAGGCAAGATAAAAGAAAATAGCAGGGGAGATAAAAACAAATCTTACTATTTGCCAGACACTATGCTGAACACTTTGCACATATCATCTTCTTATAATATAATAGCTCTATGAAGTAGGCATTATTATCTCCACCTTACACTTGAACCTTAAAGAGAGTAAGCAATTTGCTTAACGTTGGGCCATTAATCAATTATGGGTATTGAATTACAATCCATATCTTCTTGCCAACCCAAGACAGAAGGAGACTGTTTCTAAACCATATTCTTTACCAAGTTGCTGGGTTTAATACTTGCCTATACACGGGGGAACTCTATAGTTCAAATGAGACAGGAAGGAAGGGGGCAGGGCACTACTGTTAGAAGAATGACACAGTAGTTAGCACCAAGATGGCATAAGATTCAACTCTCAGTAGATTTTGAGGTTCAAGCTGGTCGATGATTTGACCTCCAATAGACCTTGAGCTTCATTATACATTCATTGTAATATATTAGCATGTTAAATGGCACTCCCACAGGGGCCATAAAAGGTCAAAAGGTGAGCAGTGGCCCAGTTCCTGGGAATTCCTGCCCTTTCCCCCAAAGTAGTCCTCCCACTTGTTAGCATATGAAGTAACCCAGCCCATAAAAACTAACAATCGGCTGGCTGCTCTCTCTTGCCTCCTGAGACAGCCTACATTCTGTCTATGGAGTGTGCACCTCTCTGAATAAATCTTTTACTCAACTATGGCTCACTCTTGAATTCTTTCCTGCATGAAGCCAAGGACCCTCAGTTGGTGGGGCTGGGTGCATCCCAGGGACTCGACTGAGACCTGGGACATGACCACCCTCTTGCACCCCATTTTCCTGCAACATTTCTATGCTTCAGTGATCTTCCTTCAGTCTGGATCTCAGAATAAACATGTATGGAGCAGACATAAACCAAACCTGCGACCTGGAGCTGAGCCAATCTAGATGAACAGATACACCCACCTCTGGGTAGGTGATGCACAGACCCATAAAATAACAACAGTTGTTGGTTGCTGTAAGCTGACATTTGGGAAGGTTTACTATGCAATATTTTTATGCATTAGCTAACTGATAAAGAAAATGGTATTGAAAGTGGTACATTACCATAATAGAAGTCTAAAATACCGTCTTTGGGACTAGGAAAGTGTAGTGAGAAAACACTCAGAGAATGCTGGAAAAGTGGCACCCCATGTTATGCAGTGGCAGCATATTTGGTATATCTATCACCTGAGATAATTTGGAATACAGAGGATGTTATCAATAAGCTTGAATCTTCAGCTAAATGATTTTTAGTCATAATATCAAAAATGTAGCTATGAGGTGAGTTTGAAAAAAAGATTTGCAAATATAATTGATAGGAAATATACATAGCCCACACATTACAAAATTCAAAAGAAAACAATAAAATTTTTTAATTATTTCAAATATTTGGCCACTCAAATAAAACTTTAGGAAAAAAGTGCAAATTCTGGACACTGCCATTAAGATACAACCTAAGGGCAAAGAAATGTAGAATGTGGTTGTCATGTTCTTAGTTAAGAAACTCTGTGAGGATTAAGGTGATACAATTCCATTTTTTTAGCTGGATAAATGGATTCTCAGAAGCATTTATGGCATGACCTCGTGAAAACCTGATAAACCCCAAAGTTTCCTTAATTAAATCTAGACTCTAGAGATACAGTGAGGCATGCCAGAAAATAATTGTGAATGTGGCTTTTTGGTATTTTATGTACTCTGGAACTCAACAGTACACATTTAGAATAATTGTAGACTTTAACTTTTTAATATACAGATAAAAAATGGGCATCTCAAAATTTCAACTGATCAAAGGATTTCAGGTGAGGACTACTGGTTCTTTATCCACCAATTTCCCCAGCTCTGTTTCCATCTCCAAGTTTGACTTGGGTTTTTCTAACCCAGGAATCTGACAAACACAGCTAGATTTCTTGTCCTGGGCTGCAATGCCTAGTCAGAACCCACATCTTGCCTAAATTATCTTTCTCTTAGGCCCGAGTATATTATAAGACAGTGAGAAAGACAATAGCTGGGGTGAGTTACCTACCAGCTGCTATGAAGGAGATGGCTCCAAGATAGAGGAGACAAAATCTCAGCATTTTATTGTGTACATAAAAATTATAGAAATATCTAGAGAGACCTTTAAGTAATAATGAATTCTGGCCAGCAAAATGCAAAACGAAGAAAATGTGACCTTTTATTTATTTTTATTTAATCATTAAACTTGAAACATATAGCATTATTGAGAAAGCTCTCATCAATGCTTAATGCTTTCAAGTCAATTCCCCACTTGATAAAAGCCTGCCTTGAGGACCACAACAAATTTGAGTATAAAGAATAAGCAACAGGATGCTCTCTTGTCTTCACACCAAGGTTCCACTAATTTGACATCAGACCTTGAGAGTTCAATGATCTGGGGTATAAAAAATTAATAAACAGAAACCTCAATTAAATAGAGTCAAGAGACCAGAATGGGGAGCTCTCATGCACTGTGATAAGCAGAGTCAACAGGAAGAAGAAATATTCCTCTTCTTTCCTGACAACAACTCAGCCAATGAAAAGCACATACTCTATGTTTAGTATAGCCCTCCCAAGTTCTTTTTCCTCTTTGTAAGACTTCTCCTTCCCTTGCTGTGCAAGGACTTGCAAGAGGCTTACCATGTTTGCAGACCCCAAATTGCAATTCTCTGTTGACCCCAAATAAATTTGTTTATTTGTTTTAGTTTTTGCTGGAGAAATAACTGGCAGTCTACTTGTTTTAGGTCCATAGTGGCTTCTGCTGGTTCTGTCTACAGATACCTAGCAAATGGCAATGTTCAGATCTTGGTGCAGGTTATGGACACCCTTTTATCTCCAAGAGGAAAGAAAAGGGATTAGGTAAATCAGTCAAAGTAAGAGTGGTCTGGTTCACATTTGGAAAGCCAGACTTGGAGTCAAAGAACTTGTGCTCTGGGATGAACAAAATCTAGCCTGTAAGTACATGTTATCTTAGTCTTTTGTTTTGTTACTTCAACTGTAAGGGAGAAATAATAAGAGGTAAAACAAAAACGCTTCTGCTTTAAGTGAACACAAAAAAGAATTTCTTCCCTTTGATTGCTTCGTTCCTACTATGACCCTCACACTTACTCTGGTTGTAAAGCATCAGATATAGCTACGTTTAGTCTGTGTCTATTGATGTTAACTTTCTGGATGCAAAACAAGGTGCTTCCTTTAGTTTTCCTCTAGTATATGAGTGAGCAAAGAAGCCCGAACGGAAGATCTCATGGGGGATGTAGGGGTGGGTTGAGGGGAGTGAGGGGCATTTTATATTGCACATTTTTCAGCAAGACAACCTAAAAACTACCTATCAGAAATATTTTCCTGAAGATATTTTTTGACCACTGCATCACCAGGGAAACACAAAAATATTCTAATGTGCCTCTTCATTTCTTGTTTTTCTATTCACTCTCTTCTAATTCTGTCAGTTGCCACACATTTTCTTTCTTGATTATAAAAACAGTCAAGTGACTATATTTACGTACTTGAGCCAACATCACACCACTAAGAAACTGTTTAGTGAATAACACTTTTCCCATCCATTACATTACATTCCCCATCCCAAGACTTACTTCTATAAGAGACCTAATATAAGGACTGAAGACTTTGCTGAACTCAGATTAAGACAAAACTCCCTATGTTCTTATTCTAATAAATAATTACTTTTGTATCTGGCTGTTATTGATACATTTGGATATTTTTTCTTAAAAGAGTTCACAAAGTTTTGGTAGCTTAGACCTCATAAAACCTGAATTCAACCCTTTTGTCCTCCCATGTATAATCTGTCCTGACTCATAGGAATCAGAAAATGCAGTGAGGATTTTCCTCTGCTTTCTTCTCTCTACTGCCAGGCTGTCCAAACTTTCCCCAAGGTAAGGTGAGTAGTTTCACGGAAAAAGAAAACTGGATGACTATCGTCAGTGTCCCAGAGTCTCACAAGTTCGATTATAGCTTTGCCCGTTGGATATGAGAGATGGTTAGAGGCACAGAAGATAGAATTCTGAGCCAAGAGGATTATTTTGGAACTAGCAGGAAATAAAATAGGGCCATTAGACTCAAAACATGTGGTGGGAGTTAGTAATAAAATTACCTGATGGAGAAATGCCTAAAATCCATAGAGGAGAAAACTGATAATTTACTATCTAGGAAGACTATCTAGGGACACTGGAGACATTTTAAAATGGACAGTAGAGCAGAACACACTATCCAAATGACTTCAGTTGTCTTTCCGAGCAGTTGTCATGAACTAAAATAGAAGACATTTTTAGATTTAAAAGAAAAATGCATTTTATACATAATATCTAACACAGTGTTTAAAACCTCTAAGTACTCCAAGATAGAAATCTGAAGGCAAAAACTATCAATTTTAATGGAAGGGTTGAAGCAAGAGAGGAATGATTTTCTGATGCCCAGTGAGATGTTATGATTATTAATGACAGGAGGAGAATCTTTTCAAAATGCTCCAGTAGGTCGAATACTGTGGCTGTTTTATAATATAAATGCATTCAAACCAAACATCTCTCACTTTTTGGATCTCACTGCCTGTAGTGTAACCTCAACCCTACCCTCTCTCCTCATTAGCCATAATCCAGGGTTGCTTGTTTCCCAAAGAATAAGTTAAACTACTGCAAAATACCTGAAGAAAAGGGCCGTCTGCTCCTCCTACTGTTCCCACCACATGCACTTTGCATTCTTGTGTATTTGTATATTCTTTCCAAATGTTCTAGAGTGTTTTCAGGGTTTGTTCTTACTTTCCTATAAAGTAGAAACGTCTGAAAGAAAAAAAAAAAGGAAATAGGAGTTCTATTTCTTATTTTGCCTTCAAAAATGGAATTCAGGTAAATTTGTTATCAGTTCTGAATTACAGTATTACATTTTTATTGTATCGTCATAAAAATGTTCATGTTTTTCAATATCGTTTGAGTATTTTTGCTTTGTCTTCCCAATAAAATGATTATTTTAACAAAAATATATTAAGTTCAGGTACTTTGAGAGATGCTGAGTTGATTAGGACCCAGTCAATGCTCTCACAGAAGTTTGAGGTAAAGGAAAACATATAAGAGAAAACTACTTATAATATATGTATAGTTTTTTTTTTATTTCATTTAAAGCTGCTTATAATGTCCAAATTTGAGCCTATAATTCTGTCTGCTCACTAGGAGCAAATATACCATATTCATCATCTCTAGTCTCCAACATTAAGGACAGTCCTTGTCACAGAGTAGATGTCCAGTTATGTCTGGGTTTTTTAGGACTATCATACAAGTCTGCATACAAGTTTTTCAGGACTACCATACAAGAATGCAGTTGGGCATGTAAAAATGCATAAGACAGAATCAGTAATTTAACTCATTGGTGGTAGTGAGATGACTCAGAATTCAGAACAATGTAAGAATTTTTAAAAAATAGGTCCTCAAAAATATTGCTGACTAACTACCTTCTTGACAGTAATAATGTCCCCTTATCTGCATCACATTATCACGTGGTTTTTACATAAATATCTAGCACCTATCCCAATGATAGAAGAAGTCAAGTTTAAATAGAAACATAAGATTTCTGTTAACCCTAAAGGGACTGTGGAGTGTGAAACTGTGGCTTTAATTTATGTATTCTTTTAATTTATATTTTAGTGATTTGCATAGTCAGTCTTATATAAACAGATTTACCAGCATTTTAACAACCTTACTTATTTGAATGCATGTAAAAATAGTATCCGGATCACAGGCATTTTCCTTTCTTCTGTTCTCCCTGATGCACTTGCTTTGTTGAATAAGAATGTAGGAAGTACAGAATGTTATAATGTATGAAAAGACATCACAAACCCAACTCACAAAATCTCAGTGGCAGTAATAAAAGATAGCTGATATATAAAGCAACAAAGTGAAGTCATTATTGTCACAATATTTTCACATGTATGTATCATGGACCTTCTGATGCAGGGTCCTGAAAACTAGCAAAGATAATGTATGCTTTTTTAAAATATGTTTTCCTAATTCAAACTAAAGCCATTGTTCTCTTTTGATTATTCAACATGGCTTCATGATCTCCACAAAGACCCTTCACCTGACAGCAATGGCTGTAATGGAAAAGCCACAGTTTCCATGATCCTCTGAGCAAGTACTGGCCTCACATGGTCCGAATCGCCAGCTTACTTCCTATGACTTCTCCTCACATTGGGTACCACTTTAATTCCAGGTTTGGTTAACATTCCACTGATCCGTGAATGCTGTATACATGGCCCATCCTCCATACTCATGGACTCACAGTGTGTGAATAATTCAAAGCCTGAGATACATAATACCTAATTTATCCTTCTTCTGAGCTTTCATGTTATTATTTTTATTACATTATTTTTACACACGTTAAGATACTTCAATGGGCTCCCATAAAATCCAATGTCTTGGTTATGTTCTACAATGTTCTGAATTATCCCTGTTCACCTCTTATCTCTCTGTTCATGATTTCCTCCTAGTCCACAAGGCTCTGGCCATGCTGACCTTTTCAGTTTCTTGTAACCAAGCATCAGGGCTTCTGACGATTCCATTCTTTCCACACGGAACAAGCTTCTCCCTATTCTTGTCTTGTTCACTTCCTGGTTACCCTTCTGTTGTCAGCTGCAATTACACTTAGAAGCAGCTTATGAAGGTGTTTAATAGTTGGTACTCTGAAAAAAACAAAGACAAATTCATATCTGATTTCTTTCTCTTATTAGAGGTTTGATCTTGAAAACTTGCCTAATATATAAGGCTTTGTCTCCTTCTCCATAAAATGAGAATAATAATGTTAAATAGCTCAAAGAGTTAAGGCAGACAATAAATAAGATAATCCAAGGATTTTCTTGAAAACAGAAGTAACAGCGTAACTTAAAAGTCTGTCAAATCCTCCATGACATAGAGGACCTATATGGCAATAAAGACATTAACAAGCAACATAACCAAATTTGAAAATTTCTACATTAATACTACTTAAAAACTTTTTTTTTCACTATGAACCACATAATACAAGAATGTGAGGATAAACCACCATCCATCACAATAGTTGTTATAAAATGTACAGAGTGAAGCAAAAGAAAATAACTAGGCATTCAATGGACTTGACAATCCCCCAAACAAACAAAATCACATGAATAAATATATGCTCACTGGAAACCACAGATGGACAACTTAAAAAGAGCTGCTGAAACTGGTGGGCCTTGGTCAACTCCAAAAGTGAATTGGGGATTGATACAACATCTAAAAGGGCTGAGCTGTCGGAATTGCATTAACTCTCAAAATCTATCATCCAACGCTCTTTGTTAGGAAAATTCCTACGCTGAGGAGTACTGCAGAGACAAAAGAAAGTCCAGATAAAAGTGGAGGGGAGGAACAGGGTTAGTAATCATCAGAAACAAGAAAACATTTTGAACATCACACCAGAACAACAGAAGAGGGTACAAAGTGAGAGCCACAAAGTGAGGGGGTGGAATAAACTAATTCCTTACATAACAAATATCAAACGTTTAAGATAAAATTTTATACCAAATCATATAAGAAAAAAAGTAGCAGAATGATATTTCCACGTCTGTAAAAGTATGCCAGAAAACATGACCACAAAAGATATTCAAATTGTTACATATTTCAAGGGAAGATAACTACATAAAGAAAATGGCATAAGATATTAAATGCAACATAAATCATAATTAGAAACATTTGGATATGTTTTAGATCTTAATAAAGGTTTATAAATAAAATTTAAAAATAATTAGTTCATAAGTTAAAACTAACTGAGCAAACAGAAGAGTGAATGAAAAAGCAAAAAAAAAAAAAAAAAAGGAGAAACTAAAATGATTTGGGAGGAACTGGTAAATTTAAACACATGTAAGAAGATACAGCATTATACAATAGGTGACTCCAAATAATAACAAAATGTAGAAAAAGAATACTGAAAATTATAATGCTAAGTAGTTTTTCTGAAAAAAAAAAAGGTTTAAAATTACATGTTAAAAGATGTATTACATACTTAAGAAAAATTGACCCAGAATATCCAAAATTTATATATACTTAGTAAAATTGCCCAACTTCAAAGAAAAAAAAACCAAAAAACTGTGAGAACCCAAGCAAAATTACAACATTGATATATCAGTTTATCATTAATCTTGTATACAGCAACACTTTATTTTAAAAGAAAATGTGAATGTATAAATACACTTTGTTACAACTCTACAATGGAGACTCCCCAGCAATAAAACATATCAGTACATGTAACAATATGGATGAATCCCAAGTGGTAATAAAGTGTCTGACATGACCTTTGATGTTTGACTCTGTCTCTCAAGCAGCATCACTTTCTCTTCCTCTCTTGCCCCACATGTGGGCAAGCTGATAAGAAGGCTTGAATTCTCTTTCCTTTGGTTCTGGTGGGAAGTTCAAACCACACTAGCCCTGGGCTGCTCTGGGGAGCTTTCACTACAGCCCCAATCCCTGATCATAATAAAAGTCAAAGATAGTTGCCGCTCCTTGTTTTCTCAAAACATTTTTGTACCTGTTCTGCTCCTACCAGAAAGCCTCATTATGTGAGTAATGTATTTTCATACCCTCTTGGTGAATGTGTGGCATCCAAATCAAATTTTGACATTCAAACCAAATTTTGCATCAGGTGTCCATTTCATATCAGCAAGATGACCATAAACAAGGGCATTAAGTGAGTAAAAATAGCCAATTGCAAAAGTGACATGGTATATGACTCCATTTATATGACACTCTAGAAATGACAAGATTGTAGTGATAGATACAAGAGCAGTAATTGCCACTATAAAAGGGTAACATGAGGTAGTTTCTTTGTGGTGATGGAATCTTTCTATACCTTAATTGTGGTGCTAGTTATATAAATTTATACATGTGATGTGATTGCATAATACTATACACACTGACAGACAAACACACACACACAATGCATATTAAAAACTGATAATTTGGCTAGTGGTACTGTATCAATGTCAATTCCTTGATTTTGATAATGTACTTATAAAGCTGCTTTCATTACAGAAAACTGCTTGAAAGGTATACAGGAAATCTATACTATTTTTGCAAAATTAAAAGTATAACAAAACAAATATATATCTAAAAATTCCTCTCTGATGTTTTCTCATCTTCTTAGAATAAAATCTGGAACTAGACCCTGAGGTTTCCACACGATCTGTCACTTTCTTCCTCCTTGATCTTGTCTTCTGCTATTTCTCCCTATTCTGTTATCTGGGACTGGCAACCTTGATCAGAACTTAGGGCCTTTAGAATAGTTTTCCTTTCTGTCTGGAATATTATCCCCTTAGTCTTTCACTTAGTACTGGGAAAACAATACTAAAAAATGCATACAGACCTCCAGACTCCTTTTTCACAGTGCAGGGGGAAAGATGGCCATTGATGGAATGATACTAGTAAAAAACAAATGATAAATGCTATAGCAGAGTGGTGCATGGATCTTTGAGCATCAATAGTAGGGAGATGTGACCCAGTTTAGGGAGGCAAAGAAGTCTTCCATGAAAGAGTGACATTTGAGCTGAGATGTAAAGGCTAAGCTGGATTTTACTAAATGAAGAGCAGCAGAAGAGAGCTCCATATGAAACAAAAAAAAAACATGTACAAAGACACTGTGCTGATGGAATGGTGGTTTGAGAGGAGAGAGAAATATCACAGTAATAGAATATAGGTCACAGACCTGGGAAGAGGGGAGGTCATTTAGGATCTTAGAAACCACATTGAGGGTGATTTCACTGGATTCCAGATGACTACAGACTCCTCACAAGGCTAGACTGAAACTAAATTCTACTTGTAGCAATTAATGCTTTTAGACTTAAGGTTTAAACACAGAGGGAGGGACAATCCACTGACATCTCAGTGTAAATGATGTCACTGAGAGCAGACTGTATCGGGAGAGAGGTAGATGAATTCTGTGACAGCTTGAGTGAAAGAAAAAAAACTATGGGGGGGGGGGAGGGAGTTACTTCATAATTTGACCTACAGAGGCTCTTACAGTAATTCCCTGGTAAAAGCAGGAGAGCAAAATATCTCTCATTTGCTCCTATTGGCCAAAGCCTTGTAGGACTTGTGCATCAGGAATCAGCGACCCAAAACCTGGCTCTGTGTGGTCCAAAGAACTAGCTGGAGCTCAGGCCAGTGTGACATGGAAAGTCTGTCCAGCTGCCCTGGTGTCTGTTTTTTTTTTGTTTTGTTTTTTTTGTTTTGTTTTTTCATTTCTACAAATGACAAGCCCAGGAACAGCTATCTCTTAGAAATCCCGCACATCTGAAAATGAGAATGACATTAGATTTGGGCCAAGTTTGCCAGACTGCTGAGCAATTCTAGACACATTATGACTCTTGATTTCAAATTCTTCTGTCTCTCTGGATTCCTTGATTTGAAGTGTTCAATTTTTTTTCTTTCATTCCTCCTGTCCTTCCTCCTGTTTTCCTGTTTCCCCTAGTCTTCCTCCTGTCTTTTTCCTTTAGTCTGAAAAGGAAAGGCTTAGGTGTTTAATAACTCAATGCTCATTATACATCTCACAATCCTTAGTTTGGCCATCAGCCTCAGGTTTACAAGTCTTACAGATGATCGCTGTCATAAGGGTCATTGATATTTTCAGGAAGAGGTAGAAGCTTCTTTCTTTCAGTAACCACATGAAATATAAACTTCCTCTCCCCTCATATATCATCCCACACACCTGTTTTCCAAATCCCAGCTTCTCTATAGGCTTTGGGACCTCTGAAGACCAATGGCAGAGAGAGGCTGTCCCACACGCCCTTTTCCCAGACCCTGCGGTTTAGTGGGCTGGGCTGGCAGGAGGCCAATGGCTCACTTTAATGAGCAGGATGCATTTCCTAGTGATCGATCACTTCCTCTATAAATTAAGGTATAGCATCTCTGCTGAGGTCAATGACTTACTAAGAAGTCTTTCAAGCAGTAAATCCCCTTTCTCTCCATTCTCTAGGCAGCAAAGGCATTGCTCAAGTCAGAGAAATACAGGGTTACCCTCAGCTGGGGAGACACCAACCTAAAAAGTAAAACTTTATTTGGTAACACCACAGCAGGGGGGACTTTGGGCGGTGTCAGCAACCTCCATCAGTTATATCACCTCAGTTCTCATTTAGCAGGGACTTTTGAGTGATCTGGAAGGGGATCCAGAGTTGGGCAGTTTGAAAAACCCAGCTCTGGAGAATTAACTCCTGAGGGCACACAACTGCATAAATCAAAATGCGTAGGTTTTGTTTTGTTAGGTTTTGATTTGGGCAGGAAGATATTTGATAGTTGGTTTACACGGGAGGGAGGGAGAGAGGAGTATGCGTACTCTTATCGAGTCGGTTCATCCAGATTTGGTCCCTGAGGAGAGAGTGGGTAAGAAAGATGGTGAGGGAGTTATTTTAATGCGAGGTCCATGACTGGGTGGCCCAAGTAGTGTCAGTGTGGAGTTTAGAAGACAAAGTGTGGTGTAGAGCTGGGAAAGGACAGTTTTCCCCAGTACTTTAGAGAACCCTTTATTCCCTTCAGGACTGGTGGACTTTAGAGCCTGAGAGGCTGGTACTCCAGACACAGGCATTGGTGCTGTTATAAGCACGGTAAGTGGACAAAATTGAGACAGAGCAGGAGAGAAAGATTAGAACAGACGTGCTGGCTGATAGATGGGGGCATTCCTGGAGAATCTCTAAGAGTCTTGGGAGGGCTTCCCTGAGGAACTCTGTCTGCTTTATTTTCCTATAATTAAGCAATATCGAGGACTTGGGTGATATTAAGCGGAGTTTGGGGTTCCAGTGAGGAAAGAACTTAGGCCAAGAGACCAAAGTTCCATGTTCATTTTCTGTTTCTATTTGTAGCAACATGTAAGCTTTTGAATAAATCATACTTTGGAGGTGGGCCACAATTCTACCATCTTAAAATGAAGAATCTGAGGTTAAATACCTATTAGCTTCTTTCAGCTCCAGGAAGAGTCTTTCTTCACTTCTTAGCTAAAGGTTTTCTCAAAAATATTAAAAGCCTCCAGATTAGGTTGTTCCTTGTTTAAAAGCGTTCAGTCATTTCATACAGAAATTGCATGCAGAACGAAACCCAAATCTGATTCATGATCTCAAGATTCTCCTGATGGACTCTTGCTTCCCATTTCCATTTCCTCTCCTATGAGCCTTCCTTGAGGCCACTGTACTACAGCTGCACTGGCTTTCTTTCTATTCTTTTGATATTCTAAGCTCATTCTCACCTCCAAGACCTTTGAACTTGCTCTCTCTTCCTGGAAGGCTTTTCTCAGAGATTCCCTCAAAGCTGGATTTTTTTGTTTTTAGCATGCTTTTTTATAGAAGTATAGTCAGTTTACAATGCTGTGTCAATTTCTGGTGTACCAAAGCTGGATTCTTATCACTTAGAAATAGTGAGTTCAAACATTTATCAAAGAAACTCATCAGTAAAATTGTATCCCCAACCTAGACATTGTCTCTCAGTTTCCTGATTTAGTTTATAGCTCTCTAGAATTTCTGTAATTATCTCATTTGTTTGTTTATTCATTTTGACTCTCCATTATTAGAATCTAAACCCTTTATAAGCAGGAACTTTGATTGTCTTACTTAGCACTTTGAACAGTCCCTCATCCATGGCAGGTATTAAAAATCCATCAAGTAAATTAATAATAATTCAATATCCTGATTATTGACTGGGTACAAGAGTATCTCACAAGCGGTAGAATCTATAGACTTGAAAAGGAAGCTTTCTGAACTTCCCCACAGACTTGAGAATATTGTTTGCTTATTCTATGTTTCAGTACTGACATAAGAAAAAGATGACTTATTTACTCAGATTCTAGTCAAAATTCTAGTCAAAATCTAAAAATAAGGAGAGACTTTGTAATCAAGTAGATAAAAGTAATGGTAATTGATTACCTACTTCATCTAGGCCTGGTGCAAGTCTGATTAGTGGTGTTACTTCCTTTCCTGCTCACAGCAAACCTGTCATATAGATGTTTTCATTTCCATTTTTCAAATGAGGAAACTGGGACTCTGAAGCAGTAACTCACTTGTCCAAGCCTCCCAGCTAGTAATTAGCAGGCTGTGAAGTAGGAAACTCAGACTTTGAGTCTCTTTCATCTGGCCCCTTACAGACTCTCTATGTTGTTGCTAGCCCTGAAAAGAATTGGTTTTGTGACATTTTGGGTCCAAGTGATCTCTGTCAAGAAGACCAATTTGCCTTCTCCTGCTTCTGGCAGACAACTGAGAGAAGGGAGATGTTGTCATTGAGAGGACAAATAAAATCAAGGTCTTTGCCACTTAGAGTCAATAAAATCTTCACCATGCGTTTTCCATGGCTGTTTTGGAGAAATTCCAGTTGAAGCAATTAGCTTTAATGCCTCTAAATGTCCCCAACACTTTAAGTTGTTTAGTATATTCCAAATGTCCAGCTAATTTTCACTACATTACTGACTGTGAACTGTGAATGTCAACTTACCCCAAACCCCAGAAAAGAACACATCCCAAGGAGAAAAGAATACATGTAACCAATATAGTGCAGTAAGCATGAGGGATAGAACCTGAGGAGAGCAGAAAAGAGAGAGGGAAAGGAAGAGAAAGATACAAAGAAAGTAAGAGAGCTAGAGATGGAATAAAATACAGTCATTGAAATAATAATAATTATAATCATAATAGCAAATATTTACTGAATTTGAGTGCTTATTATGTTCTAGGTATTATTCTATAAATTTGTAAGCATTGATTCATTAGTTCATTCACTCCTCAAAACAATCATATGAGTTTGACAATATTACCTCTAGTTAGCAAATATGCAAACTGAGTTACAGAAAATTTAAGTAACATGCCCAAGGTTACTGGTCTATTAGGAAGGTGAAGAGGGCTTAGAAGCCAGATGCATTGGATTCAGAGTTTGTGTTTTAAAGTAAAATGACATAAGATCTGATGGAATGATTAATATTAAATATGTAACTTAGGAGTGGAGAGATGGGGAGATAACTGCTTTCCTGTGTCTACAGTACCTCAAATAAGCCTCCTAGCTTCAAAAGTCTTTGACACTGATCTACTAATGATAAATAAAGTGTCTTTTAAGTTGTTTTTCTCATTGTGATAACTAAGGCTTAATGTCTTGTTCCAATGCAAACATTGTTTAGTCTGTTTAGTTTGCTGTGCATATTGAGTAGCTCAGAGTATCTCTCCTGACTTCTGGGTTCTAAAAATCAATGAGGAAAAAGAAGAGACACCAATAATAGTAAACTGGGAATGGAGAGAACCCAACTTTAGACCAGAGGAGGGAGGAGGGCTTTCTATTGCTTTCCCAATTGAAATGGACTGTATCATCATGGAGTGACATGATAAGAACCTGGTGGATGGTGGATTCACTCAATCAGGTCTATCCTGGTCTGCTCACCAAATGAAAGACATAGCCAAAGAAGATCCCCAGGGCTTTCTGCTCCATAAAGCATGCAGCACAGGCAGGAAATTATAGATCAGGAGATTGGACTTTTCTAGTCAGATAAGTCACTCCTCTTGTAAAAGAAAAAAAGAATGATGCATGGAACCATACAGGATGGCAAACATATTTTCAATAACTTTTTTCTCATGATGGAAACAAAAAAGCAGAATAACTAAAACCCTCCATGAAATCCACTAGGTCTTTTCCATTGACATCCATCTAAGAGAAGACAGCAATGAGTGTACACAGAACTAAAGTTAGAAAAATTGGTGTGGAGGAACGTGGTGAGATGTTCTGCATGCAGACATCAATTGGAGAGGACTGGAACATGTGTGGACTCTCTTTGGGTGTCCAAAACACAGCATGAAGGCAAGATTTGGCTGTGATGTGTCTGAAAGTGATACCACACGGAGTAGCTTTGAAAGGAGAATTTGGAAAATGCTGAAAACAACCTTATCTTCTTAATTTTATTGGTGACATCAGACTCTAGCATAAAAAATAGATAAAAGGATCACATTATATTAAGAATAACAACTTCAACTGCTACAGTTTTTTTTTTTTTTAACTCTAAAGAATTCACTGCCTGGTTTATTTGGGAATACTTTTAGAATTGTGTATAGTTTGAAGAACAGATGCTCTAATAAGATTCAGAAGTTGAGGTTTGGTTTAGAGAAAATATCTGAATACATCATCACTCATGGTCAAGATGCATAATGTTTATAATTGTTTTTAAAATTTTTGTATTTTTCTAAGCAGCAATCAACATTTAGTTACTTCTTTATATGGATACTAAATATATCTGTCATAAAAACCAAATGAGTAGTTACTCTGATCATTCATAATTATCAAGGTATTTATCATGATATTATTAATACATTGACTCCTTTTGGTGACAGGGTACCCAGGATATAACAGGTCACCCCCTAGTATTCCACTGCCAATTTGTGATAATTAACCGCTACTGAATACAAAATGTAAAATATTCTAAGGTTTTTTTTTTTATAGTAGTGAGAATAAACAGGATAAAATAAGTGTTGTAGACATTAAACATTATAAACATTACTCAGATAGGAAAAGGAAATGACCATGAATGTAAGAAGGCCAATTGACTCATTAAAAACATATTGAGCTTTTTTTTTCCGGAGAAGGTTTTGTAATCTCAAGTGGTGAATGATTTCACTAAGTATTTTTGACTATCAGGTGTTGCCCAGGCATTTTCTCTTTGGAATTTCTATGCATTGACTATTTTGAGATTACACAAGCAATTAAGGTTAATTTTCCAGATTAACATTGTCACATACTTCCTCAAAAGTATTATTATCCTATCTTGATGAACTATTTTGGCAGAATAATAATTTTAGATGACAATGTATGGATGAATTAGTCACTCCATGAAATTAAAATAGTATATTCTGGTGTTTACAAGCTAACAAATATTTAGACATTAGCTTTCTTTCTCTTTTCCTTGACTTATGTGGACAACATGAATTAATTTCACACTTGGCATCCCAGTTAATGGGAATGAGTGCTCTATATGCTCAATTTCACAGAGAAGGTGGGATGGGGACATTTTTTGTTTTCTCAATACATGACTACTAGAAGTTCACATAATAAAAAGGCAGTGGTTAAAACCATCTTATTTTTATTGACTCTATCCATTAGTAAAATTTGACTCTTTTTTTCCCCCTAATTTTCTCCTTTTGTTCATTTATAAACTCCAACACGGACTAATTAGCAGATTGGCAAACAAACAGAATCACAAAATGTTAGATTCTTAGCAAATTTAGAGACCAGCTGTTTCTTCAGTTTGCAAAATCCTCAGAGTGATTTAAGGTCACACGGTTAAGCTAGAGGCAGAATAGAAATTAAGACTTAGTTCTCTGGACTCCAAAGTATTTCTACTATGCAGTATTTTCTTAGAATATTTACCAAAAGACAAAGTGGGTGAACATGCATTTATTCATATCACTAATCCCTACTATGTGTCAAGAACTTTGCTAAGGCCTTGAGGGCACAGTTGAGCGCAAGATAGACACAATCCTTGGTCTTGAAGTAAGAGGTAAGACATTAAGACATTAAACATTATTATAAATATAATTGGAATGTATTGCAGAGAATAAAGCAAATGTTTGACAGGGTCAGAATTATATATTACTGGGCTCTTGCTAGCTTTGGGATGGAGAACTGAACAGATGGGCACAATGCAGTCAGAGAGCATGGCTAAAGTGAACAAGAGTTATGACGTTGGATATGAAAAAATATTTGGGTAACATCCACTAGAGTGAAACACTAATTTGATGTTAGCATGGAAATGGGGGATGAACAAAGGAAGGAGTCAAAAGTAACTTCTCGTTTTCTGAATTGAGCAGCTGTGTTCATTTTTACTGTAGAGGAAAATGATGTATTCAGTTATTATTCACACACCTAAAAAGAGATGTCCACTTAGCAACGGGAGATTAAAATTTTGGCATAAGCTATGGAATCATTAGAATATGGTTTGTTAGTGAAGCCACAATAGTGGAAGCAATCACTAACAGATCAACTATGGAATGACAAGGAAAGTGGCTTCAGAGAACAACACTCAGAACATCATGAAGTAAGAGATAAAACACAGGGGAAAAAAGGATGAAAATCTGCAGAAGATAGTGGGGAATGGTCAGAGATTTAGGAGAGTTAAAAAAAAAAAAACCCTAAAGGATTAGTTTGTGAAGGAGAAAACATAACAGTCTTAAAAACTGCAGGAGTATAAGAAAGATGAGGGCTGAAAAGAGTCCACTGAGTTTTAACAGAACAAAGTTCTTTTTGACGAGGAGTGAGAAGTTTCTGTGACATTCTAGGGGAAAGGGGCTGGATTACTGTGGGTGAATACAACTGGCATAGACCAATTTTTCAAGAACTTTGTGAAGAGTAGTGGAGAAACATGATGATAGAGGGGGCTACGAGAAAGGTATTTTAATTGTTTTTTCAAAATGTTCAGAGAAGTGTGTGAAGATACAAGAGTGAGGAGATAACCAGAGGACTAGACCCCTGAAAGGGGCTGGATAAAAAAGATTTTAAACACTAGGTGGAATGATTAGCCTTGCGGGGAGAATGGACACATTTCTCAGTGAAACAGGAGAGAAAGAGGAGAAGATAGAGGCTGGTACAGGACAGAATATGGGTGTTGGGCAAATGTGTGGACATTTTTAAAAACCTTCCATTTTTTTTCAAGGATTTGGGGCTAGACAGTATTTTGATGATGGGCCATAATTTGCACAGGGGATATTCTGTGGAAGGCACAGTTCTACCTCTGTCACTCCTCAGTGTGTGGCTTCACGTGACCAACCAAAATCAATTCTGCAAAAACTAATCTGGGAGACAGAGGCACAGCCAGCAATATGTGCCACACCTACCACTGAGGAATCTTCTGAGGGGTTGATAATAAAGTCATTAGAAATTGTTGTAAATGCAAACCCAAGACATACATTGATTCTCCTCTGCATAGTTTTGTGCATTAGACCACGCTGAAGGGGAGCTTCTATTCTGTAGCTATGTAACCTTATGCTCTTCAACTAAACTTTCTGATTCAGAGTTCCTATAAATAAAATGGCAGAAATAATATGTAACTTACACAGATATTGTTATGATCAAATTAGAAAATACACGGAAAATTCTATTAAGGATGCTTGATTCTAAGCAAATGAAACCTGATACCAACTACCTTAAATAAAAAGAGAAAATCCTATTAGGAGATCGGACAGTCTCCTGGAATTCAAGGTCAGGGAATCCACCAGGCTTTGGGAACAATAGGCACCAGAAGTTTTGACACCTCCAGGATTTCTGACTTGTCCTTTGACTCGGATCCCCTCTCCACAGTAACTTCATTTTTTTCTCCCTTTTTATGTTGAATATCTCCTTCCAGTTCTCTGATCCAGAAAGGAAATATGCTCAGCCATAATTCTAGATCTTTATTATTTCTCTCCCAGGCATTGGAACAACAAGAAAACTAATTGTTTTCAGTCCCCCAAATGAGGGAAACAGAACAATACAGTTTGTTTTTTGGTGTTCACTCTGTATCAGTAAACTGTCAAAAAGGGCTTCAGAACAATGTGCCCCCAAGTTGTGCTTACTGAATGGTAACCACCATGTTGATGGTGGGGATGAGGGGCATAGGCTCTATCCCACAAAAGTGCAGGTTTAAGCAGATGAATCAAAATATCAATCCATAAACAATAACAGATTGTGTCAATGGATGGTATTAGTGCAGTTATAGTGAAACAACTGGCTATTATTTTATTATCCTTTAGTTTCTGTATTCTGGATTATTTATTCTCCAAATCAAATTAAATGGACCCCTCTCAAGTCCTTTTCCTATTTCATCTTTTATCACATGACATTCAAAGTGTCCTTCCTCACCATCTAATTGACTACTTTCTCTATCATACATTCACACACACACCAGACACGTGACCAGTCACACACCACCTACATGGAAGCACTCCCACCCACTTTTCTATATGCTCCTCTGTTTCACAGACCCTTTCTCACATCCTTCTACCACTGCCCAGGGGGATTCTTAGAACCCTTGGCAAGAAGTGTTATTCTGAAAGACATAAAATTCTCCATAAGAGTTAAAAGATCACCTGACTCCCCAACCTGCAGGAGATTCCAAGAACTTTACCACTTGTTTCTTTAATTTCAGCTCTGTTCTCTTCCCAGGGAGCTTTGTGCAACATCCTAATTGTAGAGCTGGGGTCCAGCCTACAGGACACAACATTACATATCAGGGAATTATCCACCTGATGTTTCTGAGATGTTAGGATATAGCAGGAAAGAATGAAAATGGGATTGTGAGGTTATTCAGCTGCTGACTGCAACCTCACCAGTTTCCTCTTAGATGGAGGCGCTGGGATTTTTGCTGGGGAGAGAAGTCAGTGGCATTTTGTTTCGGCAGATAGTTCCATTCCAAACACCTGCAGGAAGCAAAGCCTTTCTTCCTTTCCAGGTTACATAGACCCTTATTTATCTAGTTTTATTATTGCATTTTCCACACAAACATACACACAAACACACACGGAGACTTTTGTTGGGATATGGTGTATACTTTCTGGATGCTTTTTCTTTTCCTGTAAATTTCTTGCCTCTCTAATTTTGTGCCTGAAGTTCAAAGAAATGATTTGGAAACACAGAAAACAGAATTCCAAAGTACCTGTTCTGACAGGAAGTCATGAACAAATTGGGACAAGAAGAGCTATGGCTTCTAAATATATACTAACACTTTCTGATATCTTTGGAGAACTTGGCAAAGACCTTCTCCAATTTTCTGCACTTTAACTCATGTTGGTTTGATGTGTAATGTTTCTTCCCCTTATCAAGAAATTTTATGGCTGATGTTGGCAATTCCACCCAGTTTAACTCCTCTGCTTGGTACTCTCGGTTCTCCATTTTGGGGGTTGGTTTGTTTATTCTCTCCAACCCTCCGCTATCTTTTTCTGTTCTTCATAAAGCTCTCTTTTCTCTAAGAACCCTGGTCTCATTATTACTAGGTCTCTTTTTCAAAATTATACAATTTCCTCTTGATTTAAGAAAATAAATTTAGTTACAACAAATAATACATGAATATTTGCTGTGGAAAACAATACAAACGTTAATGAGCCTGTGTGGCATAGCCTGGCTGGTTGTTCACCAAACCTATTTCGTCCTCATGGGCACTGCCTTGCAGTCTAATCCACTTCACATCAAGTGTCTTCCAGGCAGTAGCACTGAGGAGTGGGTGTGCTTTCGCCATCATCTCTCTGTTCTCTCATCTGCTAGCTGGATGATGACAGCATAATTTCCAAAGCATGTGTTGAATATGCTGGAACCCTAACCTGGAGAGCTGCGGTCTCTGACCACTCAGGAGAGTTACACACTCAGGAACCTCTATGCTGGGCATCTCATGTAGGATATATTTGTCATGTATTTGTCATAGGACTCTGAGATTGGAGATTGTTTGATACAGAGATAGCTTATTTTAAAAAGTGAAGTCTATTTCAATACTGAAAGAGTGAATTGATACAATGTCTCAGATTCTTACCTTCAATTAACTGAGAAAAATTTAACTCCATTCCCTAAAAAGTAATTATTAATAGCAGCCAAACAAGGAGAGAGGCAGAAAATGATAAAGTAGTTCTTAAACTTGTCTGCTTATTGGAATTTCCTAAGTAATTAAAACAAAAACAAGGATGCCTGGGTACCCAGGACCTAGGTATCTGCATTAAAAAAGTTTCCCATATGAATCTAGGATTGAGAACTAAAATTCATAGTCTCCAAAAACAGGTGGCACATAAAAGAAACAGAAGATTCTGGACTGAAGCAGAGAACTGCAGTGAGACTTTGATTCTTACTTGGATTCCCATGATCCCAAACAATCTTTGTGTGTCAACTAAATTCTGAGAATTCTTACTAGTAATCCCAGTTGGGAAAGAAACACAATTAATATTTATAAGTTTCACCTTTTTTGACTTAAGAGCATTGCAAATTGGTGAAAATGGAAGTAAACAGGCTGCCTCTGACAAATACTGAGACTTCAGGGTGATATAGTGAAATGCAGAAGTGATGCAATTTCCATGGATTCCCTGTATTGAGGTAACCTAACTGAAAGAAAAACAAAGCAGGAAAGAAACGACAAAAAATAAAAACAATCAGATCTAAATGAAAAAAATATTTCTAGGAACATGAGAAAGTATTCACTTTTTCATTTTATGTTACTACATAAAGATAATTTTAATTAAATTAAAACAAGAACTGATGCAAGATTTGCAGATACTAAATACTATATATAAAATTGATAAACAATAAGTTTTTTCTGCATAGCACAGGGAACTATATTCAGTATCTTGTAGTAACCTGTAATGAAAAATAATATGAAGAGGAATATATGTATGTATATCTATGACTAAAACATTATGCTGTACACCAGAAATTGACACAACATTGTAAACTGACTATACTTCAATTAAAAATAAGAACTGATGACTGATAGACTGATGACTAATAAACAGATTCCAATGTAAGAGTAACTGGAATATTTGAGTAAATATAAAAAAGAAAACTCATTTAACTATTTAATAAAACATATCCTGAATAAGAACTATTTCCAGATATTGAGAAGGGTATCTCTAAATATTGTAAGATTATGAAATATTCCATGAAAATTTGCTGCAAAACATTCAAGCTACTAGTTAAGCTACTGAACATCAAGACACTTCAGACATCAAGAAAAAAAAAAAAAAGAAAGAAAGAAAAAACCACTCACAGGATTAAAAAAAATAATCAGGTAGGTTTTAGATTTCTCTACAGTAATTATGCTCTGAAGATAAATTCTAATCCAAGAATATTCAAATACAAAGTCAATAGGCAGGCTGTCTCAAACGTGAAATGTCTCAGGGAATAAAATACCTATAAATACTTCCTGAATTAGAAAAACAAATCTAATGATCAGCTCCTGTGACGTAAGGTATTTTTAAAAAAATCCCTCAGGAATGGATACACTGTGCAAAAGGACTGATAGTAAGAAGTTAATAAATTTGTATGTAAAACTATGTCAAATTATCCTTAAAGAACAGACTGCTAAAGTTGACAGTGTAAAATAACAGTGCAAATTAAAACATCGGAAGGTGAAAGGGAAGACAAGTAGTCTATGATCCTCATCTCTCACAGTAGGAGTGAACTGATATTATGTTAAACTGAAACACAAGGCTAAAGAAACAGATTATGTTTTTATCCTCATTTTTTCCCCTTAATCTATTATTCCTTAGACTTTAAACTACAATTTAGGAGATAACATCTTGGTGATAATACATTATATGTTTTAAATTCTGCTTTACTCTCCTCTGTTAATTTAAATACAATTGAAATTAGTACGTTTTATTAAAAAGAGCATCTATTTACAGTATGAATACATAGAAAATAATCCTGGATATACGTGTGTGTGTGTGTGTGTGTGTGTGTGTGTCTGTCTGTCTGTCTGTCTGTCTGTCTGTTTGTCTATACTCTTAAGAAAACTTTTGGAACGATATACACTTAATATAAACTATACTTATTTTCTGGGCTGTGTGATATGGGGTGTTATTTTAACTATGTGTGGTTTTCCACATTGTTTGAAATCTTTGTAATAAATATGCATTATTTTTACAGATGATAAAGTGGAAGCAAAAAGTAATAGTTAACAGAGGTTGATGAGCAGTGATAGCAATATGAACGCTTACAATTTCTTCTTTTTCCCCTGTATTTTCTGTATTTTTAAATTCTCCCTCTTAAAAAAAGAAGATGAATAGCTAAAGCCCCCTTGATAACATTCAAGATCTTGTTCCCATCACAGAGATACTGGTGGTGTGTTTCCTTCCAGACTCTTAATAAATGTCCTAAGATATGTACACATATCATTTCATTTTTACTTGTGTATATGTGACATTTTGATGCCGCATATTTTATTCTGCTGTTTTAAATTGCTAAGTTTTAAAGATCTTTAAAAAGAAGGTAAATATCTATCTTATTCTTTGAATTCTGTATAGTATTTCATAATAGACACACCACAGTTTATTTAACTATTCTTCTATTCTTTGTCATTTAATTTGTTCCCAAATCTTCACAATTTGAATAACTGCTAAAACGAGCATCACTGTGCATGCCTTTTGAGTTGCAAGTATGTATCTCTAAGGTAGATGTTGAGAAGTGAAAATGATGGATTATTAGGAACATAGATTTTTTTTCCTATTTTTTAAACTGCTATCCATAGTGTCATTACAAATTTACATTCTCATCAGCAGAACTGTTACTTTCTAAATGAGCTATTTTCATTCTTAAGTGCTTACTCCATATATCCTCCCTACTTCGACTCACATTTTGCAAATCTTATATTTAAGAGAATTTATACAGTAAACGTTTGTTACTTTCTTCCTCTAAATCTCTGTCTTTCTGTCTGTCTTTCTCTGTATCATGGTCTCCTGAGGTATAGAAATATTTATAAATCATTGGGCCATCATGTGATGAATGTTCTATGGATGTGTAGAGAGGAAAAGCAGGAGAGGAGATGATTAACTCAGATTTTAGAGTATGTCAAAGCATGGCTGAATTGCCTTAAAAGGTATGTTCTCTGAGTATAGCTGGAGGATGAGATTTTCTGGCAAAAATTAAAAAAAGAGACATTTGAAGAACATGGGTTGTGAGCTTAAAAACATATAGGGGCAAGGCAGGTAACATAAATAGGCAAAGTTGGACAAGGGAATTAAAAATAGCATCAGAAAGAAGATAACGTCCTGACCACCTTGTTGGGAGACCATAGCGAGAGGTGGGGAGAGCGACAAGCTGGAGAGGTCAAGCCCCATCTATGAAAAGAACAGCTGCTACTTAAATACTCACTGATTCCATGCTTTGAAGACTCAATGTTGCCAGGTATGGTTTTGCAAGAGAAATTCATATTCTAAATAACTATGTAGAATTTCTAAATTTTTATATGTGGGATATTGATTTAAAAGTATATTTTAAAAAATAGAAAGAAAATATGAAGAAAAAAATTAGAATGATCAATTCATTCTGATTTGTCTAGGACAGTTCTAATTTTAAAACTGAAAGTCCTGCATCTCAGGTAAACTGAAACTGTTGGTTACCCTAATTAAAAAACCCAAATCCAGCCCAAGGGCTGCCAGTTTATAACCTCAGAAGAGGAGTTCCATTTACATTATGAAGTGTTAGGGGAAAGTATTTCAAATTGGGGCCAGAGAGACTGATAGTAGAAAATTCATGTGTGCCTATAATTTGACATTTAAAGAGACAATAATTATGCTTATGAAAACTAACTAGTCTGAAATTTCACTACAGCTTTCAAATGTCTTTTTATCTTTCAGTTGCCAAAATTCACCACCTAGTTAATTGGCTCATTGATGAAATTAAGTAAAGAGGTAAATTCTTCCAGAGTTACAGAGACTCACTGATCCTTTGTACAACCTTATTCCCAAATATTAAGGATGCTACTTCCTTGTACTCTTTCTTCTGTGCCTTTATTTCCCTTACTGCAAAGGGTTTCAGCATTCATTCACCAGTCCTTAGGTTTCTTCACCCCTCTAAAGATACAACAGGAACAATAAGTATTATTTTTGATGAGAACAGAATTCAGCACTCCTGTCTAAGGATATGAGTTGTACCGATCACCATAGTAACTAGACAGAAATACAATTTGTATAATATATTTGAAAATGATGTGGTGCAGAGGCCGTGCCTGGGAGAAACAGAGGAAAGAGGGTGGGAGCAAAAAAAAAAAAAAAAAAAAAAAAAGGCATAAGATTTCAGTAGAATAATGTACAGGATTTATTTATAGAATACAAGCTTTGCATCAAGAATTCATTTCATAATGGAAGAAAATGACATCCGGAAATGTTACATGACTTTCCTAAGGTCACTCTGGAACTAAAGCTGGAGCTTTAGTCCCTATCTTCTAAGCTCAGTGCTTTGGTTTTATTTTTTCAAGGCATTTTATTTTAATTTTGTTTTTACTCTTTTGTGGGGAATACTTAGGTTTATCTTATTCATTTTTTAATGGAGGTACTGGGGATTAAACTCCGGGCCTCATACATGCTAAGCATTCACCTTACCACTGAGTTATAACCTCCCAACTGCTTTGCTTTTTTTTTTTTAATGAACAGTTGCCCCCCAAAAGACAGGAGAAACCTGTTTAATGGCATATAGTCTTTTCTTATGTTTAAAAATACGTTAGGCAATATTGCATGTAGTACTCTGTTTAGTGTCCTTCCAGAAGCCAACTTTGACAGGATTTTATTTGGGAAGTGATTCTAGGACACATTGGTAGGTTACTAGGGAGATGACATACATAAGTGGAGGCAGGTTAATAGAAGATGCATTGTCAAGAAAGGTACTGTTGGGTGTACAAGGCTTAAGACTTCAGCTTGAAGCCAGTGTAATACATGGAGCTCAGAGTTATTTTGCCCAAAGAATGACAGAACACTTGTATCTTACTACCCATTCATTTGTTGAGAGTTACTCCAAGATGGTACTGACTCTCTGGAAGGGTTCAGCGTGTGTGGCAAGTCAGCAGAGCTGGCAGAAGTGACCAGAAAATATTGTCAAGCACAGAGATGCGTATGAGGGTAGTGGGAGGAGAGCGTGGTTCAGACAGCATAGATGCTGCGCAGCACAGTGTCTGCTATGGTCGGCCTTCTGTACCATGCATCCGCTTAGCATCATGTTAAATCTGGGTCATCTCATCACTGATACTTTAGTGATGTATTGCCCATTACATTTGAGAGAGGGAGACAGAGTTGAAGACAGAGACAGGGAATACAGTTTCTGCAGCTGCGCTTGCTGCTAAGGCACCTGCTGCGATTCAGCAACCTCTCCTCCCCCAAACATTCTAAAATCCCCTTCAAACTTGTCCTGCCCTTTGACTACTCTAGATTGATTATCTTTTGGCAGAAACCAGACCTGTATCTCCTCAAGGTCTGCTCTATTTATTATGCCCTTGTTAAGCTCTGATTGTAATTGCCCATTTGGGGCTATTACTGGAGATAGAAGTACCAAAATATATCCCAGTGAATACCCTAAATTATAGTATCTTTTCTTGTCCATTATGTAGCTGCAACCAGATCTCATGATAATTGGGAAAATTACCACTACCAGAAAGGAACTCCTTTCTTTCTCTGCTTATATAATATGGTAAGAGGCCAAATGACCAACAGCATCTAGGGCCTCAGGTTTAGCACAACTTTTGTTTTACTCCTTAGCAGGAGCATTCTCATCTTGGAAAACTGAACAAATACACTGGAGAACAGAGTCCCCATATGTATCTCTGACAGTAATGGTGGCAAAATCAATTCCTAAATCCATCTTCTGATTTTCTCATCCATGTTTTTTACTTATTTGGGAAACCATCCCACATAATGGCTGTTGTTCCAAAGTATAAAACAAGTATTATTAAAGGATAGCATCTCAGAGGGTCATCCTAGTCTGGTGCCTTAGATAAAGTTTTATGAAGTTGTTTCAATCCTCCTTTAGCAGCTCATGTCTGAGATGTATATGGTAGAATGAGTAGATTCCATGGTCATCTGCATTTTGTTCACCTCCTTCTCAGTAAAATGACATCATGATACTCCGCTTGTTATGGACGGCTCCAATCATGTATTCTTTTTTAAAAAATATTTAAACATTTTTTTTAGTTGAAGTATAGTCAGTTTACAATGTTGTGTCAATTTCTGATGTACAGCATAATATTTCAGTCATACATATACATACATATATTCCTTTTCATATTATTTCTCATTACAGGTTACTACAAGATATTAAATAAGTTTATACTGTATAGCACTGTGCTATACAGTATAAACTTATTTATGTACTTTATATATTGCATTTAGAATCTGCAAATCTTGCATCAGTTCTTGTTTTAATTTAATTAAAATTATCTTTATGTAGTAACATAAAATGAAAAATGAATAATTTCCCTACATTCCTTCAAATATTTTTTCATTTAGATATGACTGCTTTTACTTTTTGTCATTTCTTTCTTTCCTGCTTTCTCTTTCAGTTAGGTTACCTTAATACAGGGAATTGTTAGAAATTAAATCACTTCTGCATTTCACTGTATCACCCTGAAGTCTCAGTATTTGTCAAGGGCAGCCTGTTTGCTCTGTTTTATATATAGTAGTTAGTATCTGCAAATGTCAAATTCTCAATTTATCCCTTCCCACTTGCTTTCCTCCCTGATAACCATAGGTTTGTTTTCTGTGTCCATTTCTATTTTGTAAATAAGTTCATTTGTGTCTTTTTTTTAAACTCTGCATATGAGTGATATCATATGGTATTTTTCTTTTTCTGGCTTACTTCACTTAGAATGACAATCTCCAGGTTCATCTATGTTGCTGCAAATGACATTATTTTATTCTTTTTTATGGCTGAGTAGTATTCCAGTGTGTGTGTGTGTGTGTGTGTGTGTGTGTGTGTGTGTGTGTGTGTGTGTGTACACATTGTGGTATATACATATATATATCACAACTTTTTAATCCAGTCATCTGTTGATGGACATCTAGGTTGTTTCCATGTCTTGACCATAGTAAATAGTACTACTATTAATATTAGGGTACATGTATCTTTTTGAATTAGAGTTTCCTCTGGATATATGCCCAGGAGTGAGATTGCTGGATCATATGGTAAATCTATTTTGGTTTTTTAAGGAATCTCCATACTGTTTTCCATAATGGTTGCAACAAACTACATTCCCACTAACGAATTTTTATCATTTGGACTTTTGAATGATGGCCATTCTGACTGGTATTAGGTGATACCTCATTGTAGTTTTGATTTGCACTTCTCTAAAAATTAGCAATACTGAGCATATTTTCATGCGCCAACTGGCCACTTGTATGTCTTCACTGGAAAATTGCTTGTTTAGGTCTTCTGCCCATTTTTGGATTAGGCTGTTTGTTTGTTTTTGCTGTTGTTATTAAGTTGTATGATCTGTTTGTATATTCTGGAAATCAAGCCCTTGACAGCCATTTGCAAAGGCTGTGGTCAAGTCCTTAATATGTACAAGGTGAGGTAACATACCTTTTCTTCCTTCATTCATACATCCCTACTTCCTTTTTTCTTTCATTTAATTAAGTGAACATGCACAGTAAAGAAAATTAATCTTACAGATGCATAGTTCAGTGCATTTTTTCATATGTGATCACCTGGGTAAACACAAAACATCAAAGTATAGACTATTTCAGAATCCCAGAAAGTCACCTGACATCTGTTTGAATCAATACTTCCACAGAGGTAATCTTCTTGAGCTAAAATTTCTAACACATAGATTATTTTAACTTGTTCTTAAGCACCATATAAGCAGAATCATATCACATGTCTATTTTGTTACTGAATTCTGTAGCTGAACATAAAGTTTGTGAGTTTCATCCATGTTGTCATATACATTAGTATTTTCTTCTTTTTATGAATATATAAAAAGTTACCTATTCCACTGTTAGTGAATGTTTGTAATATTCCTAGTTTTGAGCCATTATGAATAAAGTTAAAATATATTTTGGTGGATTTAGGTACTTCTTTATCTTGGGTATGTTCCAAGGAGTGGAAATCTTTTGGACTTTAGGTATATGGTTAGCTTTAACAGATTCTACAAAATAGTTTTCCCAAGTTGTTGAACTAATTTACACTCGCAGCAATAGTCAAAGCTTCCAGCTGCTTTCATTTCTGCCAGCATTAGTATTACTAGTATTTTAAGTATTTTTATTTTATTAATCTGGTGTGATTGCAGTGGTATCACATTATGCTAATATTTTCATTTCCATGATAACTAGTGATACTGAGCATTCTTCGATAAACTTATTAGCCATTTGGTTATCCTCTTGTGAAGAGACTGCAAAAATGTTCCCATGTTTTACTTGGGTTGTTTGATTTTTTTATTATTCATATATCCCGTGTATAGATATTTTTCAGATATATTCTGCTATCAAATATATTCTATAAATCTATGACTTGCCTTTTCACTATCTTAATGATGTCCTTTGATGAACAGGTGTTCTTAATTTTATTAAAACCTATCTATCTATACATTTCTGGTTTTCTATCTACCTATTTCTCTGCCTATTTCCTATCTATCTATCCATCTATCAATAAATTAGTGCATTTGTAGCTTGCTTAAAAAATCATAAAGTTGTGAAAATATCCTGCATTTTCTTCTAGAAGATTTACAATTGTAACTTTCATATTTAGGTCTATGATTCATCTTTAATTAAATTTTGCATATTAAGAATTAAGGATATGATTCTTATGAATATGTAATTGCTTCTGCACTATTTAGTGCAAAGCTCATCCTTTCTACCAGTGGACTATAGGAATGCCTTTTGTCATAACTTAAGTGCCCAATATATGTTGATCTATTTTGTGACTATATTATAGTCTGTTCATCCACTTGTCCCTGTTTATGGCAATATAACACTGAAATTATTGTGTTTTATAATAAACCTTGAAATCTGGTAGCATGTTTGCTCTAACTTTGTCTTTAAGATTGTCTTGGGTCTTATAGATCTTTTGTATTTCCATAAAAATTTCAGATCCAGCATGCCAATTTTAATAGATTTTTAAAATGTTATTTAATTATATTTACCATTATAATTTTGAGAGGAATGGTTTGAATCTACAGATAAATTTGAGAAAAACTAACATTGTTTAGACTTTCGATTCATGGGCATCAATTATCTCTCAAATTATTTAAATTCTCTTTAATTTCTCACAGAAATATATTCTAATTTTCAGTGTAGAGGTATTTTCTTAGATTTATTCATAAATATTTTTATGATGTGGTAAATTTAATTTAAAATTTTTTATTTTCTATTATTTTTGATTGTTAGTACATAGAAATTCATTTGATCTTGTGCTTGGATATATATTCAGAAACTTTGTTAAATTTGTTTATGATTTTCATAGTTTGTTAGTAAATTAAAAAAAAAATTTTCAACACAGAATCTTAAGATTAAAGGATTAAGAGAGGGTTTTTTTCTTATTTTATGATATTTACAGATATGTCTGTTTATCTATCTATCTAATCTGTCTACTCTATTGCCTTACTGCACTGGCTAGGACATCCAGTACACTATTGAAAAGAATCTCCTTTCTATTCTTCCCTTATTGACAGTTTTTACCACTAATGGGTGGTAAAATTTATCAAATGACCCTCCATCAATTATGATAATTTATATTTTAAAAATTCTTTTAATGGGCAATATATTGAACCATTTTCAAATGTTTAACTATCACCTTGCTGAAACAAAACACATTTGATTGTTGTACATACTATTATTTTTAACTAAATTTTTACTATAGTAATTTTTTAAATAATTCATTTAGTAATTCTGCATTTGTGTTCATCCAGATTAAACCCTGTGATTTCATTTTACTGTTATAACTCTATCAAGTTTCGATTTCAAAGCTATGCCAACCTCAAAGAAATGAGAAATCATTTCTCTTTTTTTTCTCTGAACATTTGTATAAGATTGTATAATATTGGTGTTATTTATTCCTTAAATATATAGAAGAATTTACCAATAAAGACAACTGGGCCAGGAAGTTTTGAGGGAAAATTTTTTAATTATTTAGTATTTAAATATGGGTTTGCATTTTTAAATAAATAAAGGACTATTTAGATTTCGCATTTCTTCTTGTCCTGTTTCTCAAAATAAATCTGTATGTTTAATCTAAGTTTTAAAATTTATTTGCACATAATTCTTCAAAATATCTTATTTTATTTGCAATGTCTACAGAATCTGTAGTGTCATCTGCTGATATTTATTGTTAGTTCTCTCTGTCTCTGATTCTAAGTCTCTATTGCTCTCTCCGTTTCCTCTTGATCAGAATTTCTAGGGCTTTATTATTGTGTTAAGCCCTACAGGGAACCAACTTGTGGCTTTGTTGATCTATCTATTGAGTCTCTTCTTAAAAAGAAACACCATTTCATTATATCTGTTGTATCTATGTTACTGATTTCCATTTCAGTTTTTGTACTTTCTTAGGTTTTAATTTGCTTTTCTTTAGCTCCCTTCCACAACTGGAGGCTAAGATTTTTGATATTCAAAATTTTTTTCTTTGATAAAATTTGAATTTTGACTATAAATATCTCTTCCAATCACTGTAGTAATATTTCTAATGTTTTACTATATTTATTTGGAAATATACAGCAATAATCAAACATTTTTGCAGTGAACATCACCTCATTCACATTCAGATTTTACTATTAATATTTTTCTATATTTGTCTGATAACATTACTCCTATACTTTCTACCTTCCTCCTTCTATGTTTCCTCATTCTTAATCTCCCCTACTCAGCGTACCCTATCAATGCTGAGAGTTTGACAAAAAGAGGGATATATATGATGTTCTCAAAGGGAGTAATTAGGTACCAGACAACAGTAGCTCAAGATTTTCCCTTGGGAACTGAATAAAATCAAACTAGCTGGGCTATTCAAGAGTAAAATTATGAAGTAGGTGAAATATGACTTTAGGCTTTCCTATTTCCTTTCCTGATTTTAATTTTGACTACAATTATAAGAGGGGTAAGATTGATTACTAAGGCTCCCACCATTACTAAAATTTTATGACTAGCATTCAATTGCTATTTACATACTCTGATTATAAATATTATTAAATATTTGAGATTAGTTTTTTCTACACTGTGTTTGAATGTAACACCTAGTGCTATATGTGACGTATCTCAAGTCTTCTTGGTTTTCTGCTTATGTAGCAAAAATTCTGTTTACAATAGTCAGAATTTAGAGGACTGTTGGTCATTATCTCCTGAAAATATTCTGGTCTTTCACTTTAAAGTATATTTTTAAATATTACTGTTCACCCATAATTCTTTATTTAAATACAATGTTGGTAGAAATGTATATTTCTACAGCAACTATGGAGAACAGTTTGGAGCTTCACTTCTGGATATACAACCAAAGAAAATAAAAACACTAATTCAAAAAGATATATGCACCCCAATGTTCATAGCAGCATTATTTACAATAGCCAAGATATCAAAGCAATCTATGTGTCCATCAACAGGTCAATGAATAAAGAATATGTCATACACACACACACAGACATAAACACACAATGGAATATTATTCACCCATAAAAAAGAATTGCATGTTGCCATTTGCAACAAGGATGTACTTGGAAGGTATTAAGCTAAGTAAAATAAGTCAAACCAAGAAAGAGGAATACCTTATGTTTTTACTTACATGTGGAATCTAAAAAATAAAACGAACAAATATTTAAAAAAGCAGAAACAGACTCACAGATTCAGAGAATAAACAAGTGGTTATGAGTGAGGAGGGTGTGGCAGTAGGGACAAGATAGGGGTAGGGGATAAAGACGTTAAAAACTACCAGATATAAAATAAATATGATACAAGGATGTAGTGTACTGCACTGGGAATATTGCCAATATTTAATAATAACTTTATATGGAGTATAATCTATGAAAATATCAAATCACTATGTTGTAAACCTGAAACTAATATAATATTAAAACTCAACTATACTTCAACTACAAAAAAGAATTTTGCTTTTTCTAGTTTCAATTTCCAAGCACTTCATGCTAACATATATAAAATTAATTGATTTTTGTGCATTAACTTACTCTATAAACTTGTTAAAAATAATGTTTTTATTTCCATAGAGCATCATTATTTTGAAATTCATCCATGTTATTGTGTGTATAATTAGTTAATTTTAATATTCCTTACTATATTGCTTTTTAAAAATATTGCTCAGTATATTGCATAGATATGTAAGGATTTGTTTCTCCATTCACCTCTTGATAGCATTCACCTTATTTCCAGTTTTGGCCATTACAAATAAAATGGCACTGGAGTACCAGTCTTTATATGGACATATTCTCTAATTTCTTTGGTGTAGATATATAGCGGTAGAATGGCAGTCTCTGATGGTACATGCATATTAATTTTTTAAATTTACCTAAGTTTTTCAAATTGTTTATACCATTTAACAATCCATCTAGAAGACTATGAGGATTCAAGTTCCATCCCAGACTTGACAGGACTTGATATAATCTCTTTAATTTTAGTAATTATAATAAATGTGTGACAGAATCATATTTTAATCTCCCTACTGAATAGTAAAGTTGTGAATTTTCTTGTAGTTTATTTCCTATCCAAGGAGTATATTTGGTGAAGTGAGTGTTCCAATTTTTGCAGTTTTTCATTTTGTTCTTTGTTTTCTTGTTGGTATGTATGTGTGAGTGTGTGTGTATATGAGTGTAAGGTTTGCAAATATTTTCTCACAGTTTTTAGAGATCTTTTAATTTTCTATTAGTATCTTCTGAAGAGAAAATTTTTGATAAAATACAATACAGATATAAATATATAAAGAGAGACTTACACAGAAATTGTTATTATGTGCATAGAAATGTATGATTGCAATGCCTTCTTGTTAGAATGATCTTTTTCCTCACAAATATCCCTCTTTATGGCTCTTATTATATCTTTCTAAAAACATATTCTTTTCCTGATATTAATTAATCACATCATACTTTATTGTTGGTTCTTCATTGCTATATGATTTTCCATACTTTTCAATCTGTCTTTTTCACACTTATTATACTTCACTTATTGTCTTTCACTTATACAAAATACAGATTTTTTTCCAGCCTGACAATATTCCTCTTAACTGGAGTTCTTACTTTATTTAGATTTATGGTTATATTAGCATGTTTGATGCTATGTATATTATCTTGAAATTTAAAAAATATTTTATTTATTGTTTTTTTCTCATCTTCTTTTGCATTAATCATATATTTTATTATTATTTTGTTTTATTTCAAAGATTTTAAAATTTTTATTATTTATGGGTTCCCTGGAAATAAAGTCTATCTTTGATATATATATATAGACTTACCTTTTGTTAGAACTCTTACTATATCCCAAACAATTTGAAAACCTTACAATATTACAAATACATTTAACTCTCTTGCATTTTTCCATTCTTATTGTATAATATACTCATGCTTATGCTGTTATAATCCCCTCAAAATTTTGCCATTTTTGTTGTTTTAGATATTCAATTAAATGTTTTATTTATCTTTACATTATCTATGTTCATTCTTTATTGCTTTTTCATTTTCCCAGCCTCTAAAAAGGGAACATTACTACAAATCCTACAGGCGTGAAAAAGTAAACAAAAATCCTTATATTATGAACAATTTATGCCAATATATTTTGTAAATTGATTTAAACAAAAAAAAAATACTCAAAAAATGAAGTTTGACCAAATCTTATGGCAAAATGAATAAAACCAAAGATTCTTAAACCCGTTGAAGAAGTTGAGAGTGTCACTCAAATAAAATACTTCCCTAAAGAAGAAACTACAAATCTATATGAATTCATTGGTGATTTAAAAAAATACTTAAAAATGGATATCATAATCTTGAACAGGCATTTCCAAAAAGAAAAAAAAAAGCAGGGCAAATTACTAACTGTCTTTTTCTGAGGCCAGCATAACTTTGATTCCAAAATCTAACAAGGACATTACAGGACAGGAAATTGCAGACTGTACTGGAAGTCCTAACCAATGTCACAAGATAAACAAAGGGAAGAGAAAGCATATGGATTGAAATGGAGAAAATAAAATTGTCATTATTTTCAAATGATTTGATATTTGTACCAAGAAAATACAAATACAAATCAAAAAAACATTAATAAGTAAATTTAATGAGGTCAATGGACTCAAGGTCATCATAGAGACATCTGATGTATTTTATTCAACTGCCTATAAACAAAGAAAAATGAGAAAAATTAAAAATAAAAAGATCCTAATTTCATTAAAAAAAAAAGCTTTAAATTTCAGAATACTTTTAGATACGTGCGCGCACACACACACACACACACACACACACAAAACCTGTGAAGATAGCACAGAGAGTTCTTGTAAATCCCACAGCCAGTTTCTCCTATTATTTTTAACTTTGTACATTACTATGGCACATTTGTTACAATTAATGAGCCGATACCAAAATGATATTACTATCTAAAGTCCACAGATTATTCAAATTTCCTTACTTTTTTTTTCTTTTTAACCTAATGTGTTTTTTTCTGTTTTAGAATCCCATCCAGGACAGCACATTGCATTGCATTTAACTGTCATTTCTCCTTAGGCTTCTCTGGGCTCTGAGAATTCTTGGACTTGCTTTTTTTTTGTATGACTTTTAACAATTTTGAGGAGTTCTGCTCAGTCTTTCACATGGAAATTGCATGGTATTTTCTCATGATTAGCCTGGGATTATGGATTTGGGACAGGAAAAAAAACCTCAGACTAAATGGTCTTTTTCATCAGATTATAGCAACGATTAACATGACTATGACTGTTGATGCTGACCTTGATCGCCTAGCTGAAGTTTTGTCAAGATTCTTCACTGTAAAGCTGCTCTCCCCTTCTCCACCCTCCTTTCCATATGGTACTTTCTGGAAGAAGGGCATTATGTGTAGCCTACACTTAAAGAGTAGGAAGGTATGCTCACCTCTTGAGAGGACAGAATATGTACATAAATTACTAGGAATTCTTCTGCTTGGGAGGTTTGCTTCTCTTCTATTTATTATTTTATTCGATCATTTATTTGTGTCAGTATGGACTCATGGTTATTTGTCTTATGCTTTGGGTTATAATCCAGTACTACTTTATTTTATTGCCCAAATTGTTCCCCCTTTGGCCATTGAACCCCTTTTCAGTTGGCTTCTATGTCCCTTTGACATACCACCATCATTGTGTGTTTTTGAGAAGTTTTGCACTTTCTGATACTATAAGACACTCCAGGTTTATCTTTATTCTTCCTACCCAGCCCTAAAATAAACCTTTTCTCTTAGGAGTCCTGCTTATTTTTATTGGAGAATAGCATTAGACATCAAGTACTGGATACTTTGCGTACTTGTTGTTTTGAGGTCCTCTCAGCTGACAGAGCAAGGAAATATATGTATATACCAACCCACTCATATATCAACCCACTCATATACCCACATCTATAAATATTTCTATATGTAATCATAGGTACTGATGTTAATCTAAACATAAATTTATGCTGATGTCTCCAACACTATCCATTACCACATGGATCATTCTAACTTCTCCATCTTGCTTATTTTTAAACTTCCACTCCAGCAGTGAGAATGCATGATGCATTTCATTAGTTGTTTAATTCCAGTAAACATATATAGTGGTATCAAATTCTGAAATCATACTCCCATGAGAAGTAGCTTTTTCAACTAGACTACGGTGATTATATCCAGTTTCTTTTGCCCTTAGTGATACAGATACTACTAATTTTAAAAGTTACTTAGAACAGCATCTTTCCCCCCAGTCTCTTCAATGAAGCTGATTCACACATTTGTAATGAAGTTACATTGTTTCATCACCTTCTTTATTCTGTTATGGGATCCCCAACCTCTGAAGTGACTATTTAACTTTGGAATACATTAAGGTTTAATCATTGTGCTATTAAATTCTACGGATGTTGACAAGTACAGTGTCATGCATCTGCTATTACAGAATTATAAAGAATAGCTTCACCACCCTAAAAATTCCCTTGAGGTTCATCTATTTAAGCTTTCCTCCTGCTCCCTTCTGCATGGGCCCCTAACACTCACTGATCTTTTTACTGTAGCTGTAATTTTGCCTTTCTCAGGATGTCATATAACTGTTATCATACAGTATGTAGACTTTTCTGATTAGCTTTTATGTATAAATGTACCAAAGTTTATCTATTTTCCTATTGAAAGACATTTGGCTGATTCCAGCCTCAACTTCAATTTAGTATTAAAAATCAATCACCTAGAAACAACTCTCCTAATATTTGCACAAGATATCTACCCTGAAAACTATAAAACATAAATGAGACAAATGAAAGCAGAACAAAATAAAATTAGAAATAGTTCCTGTTCATAGATTGGCAGACTAGGTACTGGAATGATGTCAGGTTTTTTTCCCCAATTAATCCATAAACACAATATAATTATGATAAAAATTCTAGTAAATTTCTCAGAAATTAATCACCTCTTTAAAAAATTTATATGGAAATGTAGAAGGTCAAATATTGCCAAGATAGTCTTGAACAGGAACAAAGCTGATGGACTTACACTGCAGGTATCAAGACTTTAAAAAATCTATATAAATAATACATCATGGTTGTGGCACAGGATAGATAAGATAAATAGTGGATTGGAGTAAAGTTTCTGGAAACTCACTCCCAGTTACTAGGTATCCTAACTTAAAACAAAAATAGGAGACGATGGTCTTTTGCATACTGATGCTATGCCAGTTAGATATTCATATTGGATAAAAATGAATCTGGTTCATATTTCATATAATATACAAAAATAATTGATAGGTTTGTTGAAAACCTACATCAAGGAGGAAAGATAGACGCTTCAAAGGAAAGCACTGGAGAAAAACTATTATTTTTTGGTCAACTAGATTTTCTTAAACAGGATAAGCGAAGAGTTAATAATAAGGAAGTAATAAAAGCAAGAATAAACAAATGGGACCTAATGAAACTTACAAGCTTCTGCAGAGCAAAGCAAACCATAAGTAAAACAAAAAGACAACCTATGGAATGGGAGAAAATTTTTGCAAATGAAACCGACAAAGGCTTGATCTCCAGAATATATAAGCAGCTCATACGACTTAATAAGAAACAAACAAACAACCCAATTCAAAAGTGGGCAAAAGACTTAAACAAACAATTCTCCAAGGAAGACATACAAATGATCAATAGGCACATGAAAAAATGCTCAATATCACTAATTATCAGAGAAATGCAAATCAAAACTACAATGAGGTATCACCTCACACCAGTCAGAATGGCCATCATTCAAAAATCCACAAATGACAAATGCTGGAGAGGCTGTGGAAAAAGAGGAACCCTCCTGCACTGCTGGTGGGAATGTAGTTTGGTGCAGCCACTGTGGAAAACAGTATGGAGATTCCTCAAAAGACTAGGAATAGACTTACCATATGACCCAGGAATCCCGCTCCTGGGCATATATCCAGAAGGAACCCTACTTCAGGATGACACCTGCACCCCAATGTTCATAGTAGCACTATTTACAATAGCTAAGACATGGAAACAGCCTAAATGTCCATCAACAGGTGACCGGATAAAGCAGAAGTGGTATATTTATACAATGGAATACTACTCAGCCATAAAAACCGACAACATAACGCCATTTGCAGCAACATGGATGCTCCTGGAGAATGTCATTCTAAGTGAAGTAAGCCAGAAAGAGAAAGAAAAATACCATATGAGATTGCTCATATGTGGAATCTTAAAAAAAAAAAAACAAACACAGCATAAATACAAAACAGAAATAGACTCATAGACATAGAATACAAACTTGTGGTTGCCAAGGGGATGGGGGGTGGGAAGGGATAGACTAGGATTTCAAAATTGTAGAATAGATAAACAAGATTATACTGTATAGCACGGGGAAATACCTACAAGATCTTATGGTAGCTCACAGAGAAAAAAATGTGACAATGAATATATACATGTTCATGTGTAACTGAAAAATTGTGCTCTACACTGGAATTTGACACAACATCGTAAAATGATTATAAATCAATAAAAATGTTAAAAAATAATAATAAGGAAGTAATAAATTCTATGTTAAAATTAAGAACATTGGTTAATTAAAAGAGAAAATGCACCGTGCATGGAGTAAGAAGGTTTGGGGGGTATACTGGAGAGAGTAATCATGTTTATCATTAACTCCTGAAATTCAATAAGAAAAATACAGAGATGGTTCATTAGAAAAAAAATAGAAGAGATGGTTAGGCACATAATAAAAGAGGATATCAAAATGAAACTATGAAAAGTGCTCAATTTCATTTATCATCAGGGAATTGCAAATTAAAATAATAATAAAATAGCACTAAAGACTTATCAGAAGTACTAAAATGCTAAGTATGGAAAGTACCAAGTTTTTCTTAGAATATTCAATCAAAATTCTCATACACTTATGGTTTGAGGACCAGGGTATAACTACTTTGAAAACTGGCAGTATCTACTCAAGCTGAGTATATTTATATGCTCTGAAGCAACAATACTATTCAGTTAAATCTAAGGGACAAGTGTAAAAAAGTTCACAAAAGGACATAAACTAGAAGGTTTATAGTGGCACCATTTTTAATAGGCAAAACGAGAAAAAACAATCTATGAGTGATGCTATCATGGGGATGAGTTGTATTTTACAAACATAATGTTGAGTGAAAGAAGCCAGACACAAAAGAAAACATGATCCTCTTTAGTATATAAAGTACAAAGCTGGCGATACCAATCTCTACCGTTAGAAGTTGAGCTTATCTTGGAGGGGATAAGTGACTAGAAGGCAGCTTGAGCAGGGCTTCTGGCTATAAGTAATATTCTATATTTGGTCTAAATACATTTACTTAAAAATTCACTGAGCTATACACTTACGAACACTGTCCTTCAATTATATTATTATGTCAAAAATTTTTTTAAATACCCTATACTTGGTTGAGCTGACCTCACTGTTATGCACTCCCCCTCTACAGGTTATCTCAGTTCCTGCTACATTAAGTCCATTGGCTGCCACCCGTCCACTACTAATATCTGTCCACTGAGGGACTTGTGCCTCCGTTTCCATAGTACTGGTCTTCTGAGTTGTCTTTCCGGTCTCTCAGGTGCCTCTTCTTTCTTAGCTCTGCAAATCTACAAAGAAAACCTATCCTCTTTAGTCCCTGTTACATTCTTCTTACCCACATATCACTCCACTCTTCTGTGCTGTTCCCTTCTACACGGGTCAATAAGGTTTGCACATAGCAGATAACCAGACATGACTCTAAATGAAGCCATCATGTTTATAAGGAACCATAAACCTTAAGAGTTACCCTAGGGACAGAGAACTAATTTATTTACCACAGCACCTTTGTGACTGTGACTCTCTGCAGAGAGCAGGAGGGAAGTAGAGGCTGGATTCACACCCCTACCCCATTGTCTGATACAATCATCCTCTCTTCAGTCAAAGGATGCTTGAGTTTTGCAGCGGGGTGGCTCCTGATCCTTATCGCCACAGATCTGATACTTTCCTAATATCTCTTTTCCATAATCTTCTTGGGTTCATGTGGTGACAAATGAAGGATGGTTCACACCCTCCCCCAGGAAGCTATTTCTTCACACGATGAAATATACATCTAACTTGTATTGCTACTACTAACACAATTCATCTTACCCAAACTATTTATTAATAGTACAATGTGTAATCCCAAATGCCTCGGGTGACACTGCTCTGACTGAATGTTATTTAAAAGCATGCTTTAGGGAAAAAAATGCTATAAATTATGCCTCCTTGGTTATTTTAATTTTCTTTTATTGCATCTTGGCAATGCACAATAAGCATACATCGAAATAATGAGACATTATACAGACTGGATTAATTACCACACTATTAACAGATCCTGTGGCTGTGGCTGTGCCTTTAGAGCTAACAATGGCCAACTAGGGCAAAATCTGAAAAAATAGTTAAAAACTACCTGCTTTTTAACCCCTATGAAACAGAACAGGTATTATAAATGTTTTTGCAAAGATTGATTTTCTTTTTCTTTTTACTAATTTAAAGTTGACTTTATTTTTAATTCTTATTTTTTATTGAAGTGTAGTGGATTTACAATGTTATTTTCAAATTTTTTCTTTGCTTTTCTTTTTCATGTGTTTCCTTCAGTTCTTCTAAAGAGAGCAACTCTTGTCTTAAACAAGAGAAGAGATAGGAACTGATGACCTTCTAGGCCATAGACGCTGTTCAAAGGGTTATTACACCAAATGTCACTGACACATATGATTTATTTCTTGGCTGTATTCTTTTTTTTTTTTTTTTTTTGCAGAACAAGAGAAGCACTGAATGGCCTATTCTGCTCACCCTTGATCTCCCCCCCTCTTTTTTTTTGATCTGCATAGTCCTCCAAATATCAGCTCTACTTGTCATGATTTCTCTCCTAAAGTTTTGTGAGCCAGATATAGTAACAGACTGAGATGCACTAGCATAGTGGTTAGTTACTTGGACTCTGGAATCAAATTTCATTATTTTAAACACGAATACTGTTATTTACAATCTGTGTGACCTCAGGCAAGTTACTCTGTCCCTCTAAACTTTAATTTCCTAATATGAAAGCTTGACAGATCCATAGTAGTTATTCTAAATGGTTATTATGAATATATGTATACTTATACACACATATCACTCAAAAATTATTAACTATTATTATACCATTGTCAGTTATAGCACTGTATAGTTAGCCTTCCTCAATCGAAAAAGAGTTCTCCATCATCCTATGTATTTTGACATGCACACATCCCTAAGAGCTTCATACTTGCTGGATGATGGGGTGATACCATTCTTTAACCCTTTTTAAAGTTAGTGTGTCAAAGCACTTATATATGATGCTCTTTATTTCTTGTTTATTGTTGTAATTCAGATGGTCACTTAAGGTCTCACTGTCACTAAGTATCCAGTGATCTAAAACTAATTTAAATTAATTTAAACTCCCAGCAGTTGAATATATGTGCTCTTTTTCAAGATTTCAACAAAGTACCATGGGACTTCAATTCTGAATTATTTCTGGTTCTGTGCTATGATTCATTATATTTCTGCTTCTCTGTGTGAATGCTCTCTCCCTAAGAACTATAACTTGACATGAAACTCAGTACCTTTTTGTGACTCTGGTTTTTTCTAGAGAGGACTTGAAAGGAACACGGTTGACATTATGTCTTGCAAAATTTTTTTTACCACTTTTTTGGCTGTTCTCTCCTCTGCCTATCAATTTTATCTTTCTTTCTACTTTGTTCTGGATAATTCCCAAATTCCAGAATTCTTCTCTGTCTATAGTACAATTTCTTCTCTATCGGATATCTTAACACTTTGTTTCCCACTGTTCCCTTCTATTCAACACAATTATCAAGATACTCTTTTCCAAATAAAAGACAATTTATGCTTCAAGAGAATTTAAGTATCAGCTATTATAACACTATTTTTCCTGTTGAAATGTCTGTTTAGAAAACTATGCATACACCCCGTACAGACAAAAAGGTAAACTTGAAAAGTGTAAAGACACTGATTTTGTTTTTCTTAGTACTCTCAAAATCATTGTAAGTTTAGTTTTCCCTAATAAATTTATACATTTTCTGTGATCCCAAGGGGATCATCAACAAAGTTTTTATGGAGCTAGAAAGTTGACTCTAAAATCAAAAGGACAAAAAAATACAAGAATAGTTAAGAAAACACTGAAAAAGAAGAGGTAGGAAAGAGAATTACTCTAAGAACTATTGAAACATGATACAAAACCTCTTTTTGTAAATATTATTCAGCAGGGAAATATAATAAAATGGAATGGAATAGAAATTTGAGAAATAGACCCAACTGCCTTTGGAAATCTAGTATGTGACAAAAATTGTATCTAAAATTAATGAAGTAAGAATAGACTTTAAAATAAATAATGTGAGACAATGACAAAACTTCAAAATACATAAAATTATAGTTCTTGTATTTAGAGAAGTAAAAATATGAATCTATGCAATACTATAAGAAAATTAAATTCCTTTATAACTGAAATGTAAGGAAAATCTCACTATGACTCAAAATCTATACTAAAAAATAAACATAGATAAATTTGACTATATAAAATTAAAATAAAATAACTTTTTCATGAGAAAATCTTTATAAGCAAAGATAAAAGAGAAATAAAAACTTAGAAGAAGATATTTGCAACATATCTCAAAAATAAATGTTAGTATCCCTAATATAAAAATAACTTTAAAAAGTTGAGAAAAATATCAAAAATCTTATAGAAAAATGAGAAATAGGCTTAAAGAGTGGGCAATAGATGTGAACAGTCAATTTACAAGAAATGTATAAAATGGAGTTTAAATTTATAAGATGTACAAATGCAAATTAAAACTAAATTGAGATACCATTTCTCAACTATCAATTGGGTAAAAATTTGAATGTTAGTGCAGCTTAGGGAAGAAAATTTGGCAATTATCTAACAAAACTATATATGCATTTACATTTTCTCTCAGAAATGGTTCTTCTAGGAATTCACTCTGAAGAAAGACTCTCATCAATAAAAAATTCGTATGGAAAAATTTCAGCATTATTTGCAATTGCCAAATATTCCATACCTAAACATCTAGACTGAGAAGTCCAGTCAAATAAAGTATGGTGTATTTACCAAATGAAGTACTATGAAGTTGTAATTGAGAACGAAGAAAATTATGAATTAAAATGGTGTGAGTTCTGGTATGAAGAAAGCAAAATACAGAAAATTATATGTAGTATACAAGAAATTGATGGAGATACTTATATATAATTATAACTACATATAATATATACCTTTACAAAAACAGATGGAGAATAAAGCAGAAAATGATGAAATTAATACTTATAAGGAGTTTGGGGGATGTGTGTGGAAGAAATAAGGAAATGTGTGACATTATACAATACAAAAGGGATACTCTTATATAAAGGGATGCCATAGTGTTTGTTTTGATTTATGGAAATACGTTAATGTTCTAAAACAAACAAACAAACAAAAAACTAACTAAAAAATTCCACTAAATCCATTAAGGGGAGAGAACGAAAACAGATCATACCAAAACAAACGTATCCAATTCAGTCTCAAATAGACAGTATAGCCATACTCAAGGAAAAATGAACAAAATAAAACAAAATCATTGAATTTAAGTGACTTTTTTTTAACACAAAATTTGAGTAATTTAACTATACGTTTCTTTGGGATGGGAGGAAGTTAACTGAACTCTTTGTTTTGAGTTTGTTTCTTTAAGTAGTATGGATAAAGCAATCCTGAAATTATTGTAGTGAACTATAAGATTGTACAAATGAGCAAAAGTGTTGATAGTGTTGAGACCCTGAGTTCTCACTGTGGACAATAAAAATGGATAAAATGGATACAAATATGGAATGGAGGAAAGCAAGGAAGACTTCTGTGGAAATGAACCATACTAGAAGTTTTAACTTTTCCAGCTGAGAAAAGGGTCTCAAAATAAGAAATGGCCCCAAAGTGAGGACAAAATATTGATTACTGCATGTAAAACTCAGTCTTGGGGTAAAGTTATATCAACTGCATGGCTATAACATCCCTTGTGAAGACCTCAGAAAGGTTTATAGTGTTGCTGCGTGCACATTCTCAGGTAGAGAATTAGAGGGTTACCCGTAATATTAAGCATAATGACCCACAATACCCACATGGACAACCCAAATTAGAGAGAGGTCAGTCTCCAGGATATTAGGGAATGTAACTTTTGTGTAATGAGAAAGATTATAATTTGATGCATATATATTCCGCAATATTTTAATGGAACTCTTAAAGGTACAGAGACAGTTCAAAAAGAAAAGAGTCTTCTGAATTCCCAATCTTCTGCAAGGAGGAACAAGGTTATAGGGGCAACACAGGCCATCCCTCCTAGAAAAGGAAGGATGACTTAGAGGGGGAAGAAGAGTGCAGAGCCCAGAGAAGAGAGCCGCAGAGAACCATTGTATGTGTGTGCACATCCTTTTGGGGAGATGGGGAAAAATAACTCTCCTGTCCATTTCAAACATTTTGTTTCTGTTTGAGTTGCCTTGTCTCTGGCACAGTCAAGTTCTTTCCTCATATTAAGAAAATAGTAGAAACTGCTACTCTGCTCTGTCATTAAATCCCTACAATATTTGGCCCTTCAATCTTAAATATTTCCCAGAAATTATCCCTAAACAGGTCTAACAGATACCATACAATTATGTTGTATTCTCATATATTTACAGAAGCAAACCATTAAATTGTTCTTTTAAAAATTAGTCTGGAAATACGTTGTTTATTTATGTAACTATTTGGATTAGAACCTTGGGAGTCTTTTTCTCTTAAATTGAAAAATGTAAATAAAAGTAAATTAAAAACCTAATTAGGAATGGGGCATCCTCTTTCTTCCCCTCCTCTTTATAAACATCCTTTCCCAGACACTTAATAATATGGCCCAGACACTGTGTAAGTATTTCATATGTTACCTTATTTTATACATATCATCATATTTATTTCACAAAACTCTATTATTAGTTATTATTAACTCACATTTATAGGTGGTGACTGTTAATCTCTGGGAGATCAGTTCATTTGTACAGAATTACTGGTGTATGCTCCACTTTGAGATTTGGTTGTCTGTTTGATTCGGAAGTCCATTTACACAGGTAGATCTTGCAGATTCTGTGGGAATTATGCCAGGTTCCTGTTGTTTGTATTCAAATCATTAGAGCCTTTGCTCCATATTAGTGTAAGCCATGTACTCAAACACCCCCTTCTGATGGTAGCTCACAGAATGGCAAATTGAGACAAAAACAGAACCAACAGGCCCAGGTTTATCACTCCATGCTGGTTGGCCTTTTGTGGTGACTGTAATGATCAGTATGGTTCCCAAGGTCACATCCTCTTGGATTACAGAAATAGGAGCCCTCTCCTCACTGCATATTATATATGTCCCTTTTCTTTCCTGTTCTCTTCTATTTGTGTAACTTTAGAAAGACTGTTTTAGGCAAGAAAATAAAATATGCATCTATTCAAAAGAATGTGCAATTCTCTGTTCTATTAAGGTTAATTTTAAATTTAATCAGCAAAATGGTGAGTTGAAATAGAATGTAATACTTATCACAGGATTTTATAAACCCTCAATTTTCACCTACCCAATCCCGATACCATTATTCTAAAAAATGCAACTGTTTAGTGATTTCTGGCCCTTCTTTCACATTACCACACTCTCTGAATCCCTATTAGAATTTACTTCTCACTTTAGAGTCTCAAAATGGACACTTGTATCTATCCTTTGCCAGCCGAGTTTTCCAACAAACCAAGGTCTAAAAACTTACTTTGTATGAAGAGAAACATACACTGAATTCACTGTTTTTCCAACTCTACTCTCATATATAGAAACAGAAGAAGGTGATTTGAACCTAAATTATAATGGCAGCATTATCAATTTGGGCAGAGGTGACAATGGTGATGATGTTTCCTGATTCATGACCAAAGAAGCTGTAAGAAACCAGACATAAATTCCTAAGAATTCAATTACACTTAGAAAACTAAGTTTCCTCACTGTCAGCAACAAATAGAATAATGAAGCTTCGGAATGGCTTCTAAGAGGTTTTCTAAGTGTGATAACATAGTCATATTTCATAATCATAAACACTCTAAATACTTTATAGAAATTACTCTTTAAGCAGTATTCTAAACTACTAGAAATATCTCCAAATTTCTAGATGTCTTTCAATATATGAATACTTATTGTAGGTTACTACAGAGAGATTTCAAGGATAGCAGAGGCTCAGATATCTTTTTTGAGGATAATCTGAGTTTCAACATCTAGTTTCTGTTTTTCTGTATGACTCATAGCATTTCTGTGAGAGAATTTCAAGTGAAAGATTCTTGCATCTACGATCAACTGAACTTCCTTTCCAGAGATACTCAGTAGTTCCTCTCAATATCACATACCATTGCTTCAGAAAACTTGAACACATTACTATCCCATAAAATAATATATTCTCCACAGACATAGTGCCTAAAAAAAATCTAGGGGGCTCTAGACTATAAGTAACAACAATACAAATGTACTAACAAAAATAACATTGGCCTAAACCATAATGGCATTTATAGTTAAATTAGAAATTTTAAAGTTAGATACTTATAGGCATGATATGGTATCACAACAATGTTATAAAGAACCTAGGTTCTTTCTACTTTTCCATCCTCAGTATGTTGATGATGTCACTTTTTCCATTTGCAACATGATTCCCTCCTCCAAATGTTAGACTAATATTGGACAAATAGATAAATAAAACAAAGCAGAAACAAAGCAGAGAGTCTAGAAATTGATTCATACTCATAGAGTCAGTTGATTTTCAATAAATGTGCAGAAGCAATTCAGAAAAGAGAGAACAGTCATGTCAATAAATGGTCCTGGAACAATGGGATATGTATATGCAAAAAAACCCCAAAACCATGGCCCATTAACTCATATAAAAATTATCTCTAAATGGATGATAGATCTAAGTGTAAAATCTACAAGTATAAAAATTCTAGATGAAAACACATGAACAAATATTTGTTTCAGTCAAAGTTTTCCTGGATAAAGTAACAATAAGCAAGATCCATTAAAAGGAAGCATTGATTAACTGGATTCCAAAAGATACTATTAGGGAAATGAAAATATAAGCCACAAACTGAGATAAAACATTTGCAAATATAGTTAACTGGCTTGTATCCAGAATATGTAAAGAACTCTTAAAACCCAATAATAAGAAAACAATTCAATTAGCAAATAATTACAAATTTTAAGACTACAGAAGATATATGGGTGGCAAACAAGCATATGAAAATGTTAGCATAGTTATTCATTATAAATTAAAATAATAGTGGAATACCACAATATAAGAATGCATTAAATTAAGATGCCTCACCATACCAAACGTCAGTGAGAATGTGGAAAAACTGAAACTCTCCTACATTAAAAATGGAATGTCACATAGTAAACATATTGGAAACATTTGATAGTTTCTTTAAAAAGTTACATATACCCATACATATATATGTGTATGCAATGAAATATTATTCAGCCTTAAACAGGAGGTAATTTTGCCACTTATGACAACATGGATGAAACTGTAGGGCATTATGCTAAGTGAACTAAGCCAGAGAAATACAATTATTGCATGGTATTACTTATATGTGAAATCTAAAAAAAAAAAATCAAACTTTTAAGAACAAAGAGTACAATGGTAGTTGCCAAGTGTTGGGGATTGTGTAAATGGGAGAGGATGGTAAAAGGGTACAAACTTTCAGCTATAAGGTGAATAAGGTCTGAGGATTTAATGCATAACAAGATGATATAATTTGTTATACTGTATTGCATAATTGAAATTTGCTAAGAGACTAGAACTTAAGCGTTCCCACCAAAAATTTTAAGTAAATATGTGAGGTAACGAATGTGTCAACTAACTTGATTGTGGGAATCCTTTCACAATATATATGTGTATGAAGTCATGACATTGCACACTTTAAATATATTACATTTTTGTCAATCACACTTCAATAAAGCTGAAAGTTATACATATACTACCAAATGATCCAGACATTCTACCTAGTTACTGTTGTAAGCAGGATGAAAACATATGTCCATGCAAAGACTCATGCATAAGTGTTCATAACAGCTTTAATCATAACAGGCAAATTTGAAGGCAACCTAAATATCCATCAGCATGTGAATGAATTGTTATATATCTGTACAGTTTGCCACCCATTAATAAAAAAGAAGAAATGATTGATACATAAAGCAAAATCATTGATAAAATTCAAATATAATATACTAAGTGAAGGAAACCAGAAATAAAATACAAATATATAATTCTATTAATATAAATTCTAGAAAAGGCAAAACTATAGTGAATAAATTCATACTGGGTGGTAGAGACTGGCAGGAGGAAAGGAATTACTGAAAGGTGCACAGGAAATATCTTCGAGTGATGGAAATGCTATATGTAATGATTAAGGTGACGGTTACAAGGCTGTGTATGTTTATCAAAACCCATCGAATTACACACTTTAAATTGTTGAATATTGTATATAAATTATACTTCAATTGAAGTGGGATTAAAAAGGGACAATTATTTAGTCAATGGATTATCAGATAACTGAACAAAAAACTCATGGACTCAAAATTAACAAATTTCAACAAAATTTCCCATATACAGTTATACAGAGAATAATAAAATGTAGGAGATGAAAGGGGAGAAGAATGTAAGAAATATTGGGGCTATAACAAAAAGTTGTAAGTGGAGTCACAGATAGATAAAAGAAAATAGAACACAATATTTGAAGACAGAATGTTTGAAAAATTATTAAAATTCTAAAAGATACAAATCTACAAACAAAAAACCACAATGCATATTTTGGCATATCATGTAAAAAATGCTGATAACCAAAGAGAATGAAATAATACTAAAAGCAACACAAGAGCAATAAGAGATACTATCTCTAAAGAAACAAAAATAAAACCAAATTAATTTCCAAATACATATGGTCAAGGTAAGAAAATAGTCAAGTAAAGTAGTGAAAGAAAATAATTTCTAACTTAGAAGCAGATAGCCCAAAAAATAATTTAAAAATGAGATGGAGGTACATACTTTTCAAAAATTCCAAAGTTCTAATAGGAAGAGCAAATAGTAAAAGTATTGATTTCATTAGGTTGTAATCAGTCAAGGTTGCATTTTGTCTCTTCTAATATATCCAATCGTATCTATAAAAATGTAACTAACGCATTAATAGAATAAAGTAGATTGTTTTAAATGATTAATTCAAATGAAGAAAAGAATGAATAACAAAAAGAGGATCAGAAAACGTAAGACAAATGGAAAATAAAGAGGGAAGATACAAACCCACTAAGTCATTAATAATATTAATTGTAATTGGGTGAATTATTCCAGGTGAAAGTTTCTAGATTTTCAGACTATTTAAAAGCAAAAATTAACTATATACTGCTTTCTACAAACAAACTTTGTATGTTAAATATTATAGCAATAACTTAGGGAAGAAAAATGCCCACATTCTCCCCTATAGACCAATAATCATATCTTACAAAGAAAGCAAAACAAAACAAAGTAACAAACCAAATAAAAAGTAAAGATGCTTTTGTTTATCTGAAGCGAAAGCTTACAAAATAAGCTCCAACTAAGTTTTCTTTCAGTGTTCATTCATTTACTTCTTTGGGATATTTACTTATTTATACATTTATTTACTTGCTTCTTTCAGACATTTAAAATTCTCTCATTAGGAAAACCCAGATGATACACTATGAAGTCTTAACTTCCCCATCATTTATTTCCCCAGTGTTTTAGTGTTTCCTTCATGAATATGATTTTCTATTTTTGTTCTATTAGCAAAAACAATTTCATATGCAACTCAGGGGATGATCTGAATTCCATCTGGAATTTAGAATGGTAGATCAAATTCCAAATGAAACTTAAAAACTCAGTATGTATAACCAGGAGGCCAATTATAGAGTAGCTTTCAAGAATGGAACTTGGCACTTTTTTCTTTCTCATTGTACCCAGATCATGAAAAGGCTCTCTAACAGAGGGCTTAACAAGGGGGGATTACAGCTTGTGACTTTTGTAGAACAGTAACTCTTCTCAACCTTATCCATGCAATTGACTACAAATGAAAAATAAATTTCTGATTTTCCAACTTCAGCAATATGGAAAGAGATGCATTTAAATAATATTTTCCCAGTAATACTTTATCATGTTTTAAAATTATACTGATAAAAAAAAAAAAAAAAACAATTGCAGCAGCTTTTAAACTAATGATACAATCCCATGGATAATTTCCCCTAAATAGCTCAGAGATGTGAATGAATGAATCATCTATCATTGCAGGAAGCAGTTTCACTTAATGAGTTCTACCTACTGGAATCTCAATTCATTACAGATTGAGTAAAAGCTTTTATCTGACATAAGACTCTCAAATTGGCACTGGAGTAAAACCTAACCCTGAGGGGAGACAGCTATGAATATATTTAGAACTTTTTACTCTCTGGGAGGGCTTATGTTCCAAACATCTCTCTCATATACAGTAACGTGGTGCAGTATACCAGTAACATAAGTGATTTCCAACAATTCTGAACAGGTTTTAACCTCCTTGATGTGGTTTGGCTTTTTCCTTATGAGCTGTCATCATCCAAACATCATAATATCCCCCTCTTGTCTTATCTCTGTCCTCTCTTCAATATGGCCCAGGTATATGAATGTTTGTCAGTTAAGTGAGGAAACTGAGCAAATCAAATGCCTATAAGTCCCCGGAAATTTGCAGAGAAGTTAAATGCAGCCCAACTCCAGAGAGCTTTCTGTATCTTTGCTTTTGAAATATTTTTAAAGAAATTATATTGAGAAACCTGCTTTTATACCAACATTAGAAAGTAAGAATATAAATCTCTCCCCTCAAGTGAAAACAGAAATCATGCAGGTAGTACAGTTCACTATTCATTGCTTCACCGCTCCTTCACTTGACCTGGTGCTAGGTCCCAGGAAGGAACAAGACAGCTTAGATGAGGAACTTAAGATTCATGGAGGACAAATGATTTATATAAAGTTAAAACTCAGAACTTGTGGATTCAGTATTCTAAAATGAGTCTTTTTGTGTTCCTTCTTTACACATACCAGCCATATGCTGAGTCTTACCATGCCTGTTTTTCTTGTCTTTCCAAATAGTTCATGTATTAGTTTCCTAGGAAGGGCTGCCATAACAAAGAGCTGCATACTGGCAGGCTTAGAACAACAGACATTTATTATCCTCCCCGTGTATCTCTGTCTTTTCATATCAGTCTTCTTATAAGTGTACCAGTCATACTGGATGAAGGCCCATCCTGATGACCTTATCTTAATGCGATTCAATGTGCAAAGACCCTACTTCCAAATAAGGTTGCATTCACAGGTAATGGGGTTTAGGTCTTTAACACATTTTTTTAGTGATATAATTCAACACATAACAGATCACAAGCCTTTTATAGATAAAGAAGTTGCTCTTGTCCTCCTCTGTGTCACTTGCGTCTTCTAGCATAGTGTGGATCACACTAATATTTGCTATTTGGTGCACTACAGAATATCAATTCTTCAAAATTGACTTAGGATAGTGAAAAGGACTCAGATGAGAAAGCTGATTTGGACAGGTGAATAAGAAGTTTAAGGGATGCCCAAATGCGTAATTAGGTACATCTGTTAATAGGAGAACCAGAGACTTGGGCAAGGAGTCAAACTTTTGGCTTTAGCCTTACCTGTGGCACTTAACAAATTTGATGACCTTATAACTATGTGTCTTCATCAATCGTAAGAGGTAATAACTCTTCTGCCTATCCTACTTAGATACTGTAAATGTGGAAGACAATGGATATAAAAGATGTTTAATGCCATGCAAATTCCCAGGCATCAGTATAACCTGATCCTGTGGTGCCATAGTGCTCTCTGGGTGCCAGAAAAAACTATGGGAAGATAGCAGATGCTGTTGGTGCTCTTCCCAGATTCATTGTGATCCCCTTTACTGCTCCTCTGCAGCCATATTCCAGTTTCTGTTAGCTTTCCTGTTAAGGGCTTCCACCCACAACTTTCTTCACAGTATGCCTTTGAGCTACTAGGGGCAGTTAGTTTTTATGAAGTTCTAAAGATTTCTGGGAGTCTTACTATTCTCCCTGTTCCACAGCAGCTCACAGCCAGTAAAATACTTGGTAAATAATACAAAAGCTCAACTTTATTTTATCAATGTAGGCTGAATTCTTAGTTATTGAAACTCTAATGCTTCTCATGAAATCAGATGGAGGATGGGGCTTCTACTGAAGTTGAATCCGAGTTTGGCTTCTCCTCTTTCACTAATGTACTTTCCCCACTCACTTACTAGTTTCACCTGGGAACATTTACTTACTGAACCGCTTGAGTATGTGCTCTAAATTTAGGGGCTCCTGTTAGAAAGTCTGACCTAGACAGCTGGTACTTCTAAGAAAAGGATTCTGGAGTTGGCACACTCATTGGCCAGCTGGCAGTGAGGAACCCATTACTAGTAGAAAGTGGAATGTTGGTAACCACTGGCATGTGGAAGCATTACAATTGCTAAGGCTTTTATCTCTGCTGAACTGGGGCAGGATACAGATGGGAAGGGTTGGGCAGTACCTCCAGGATTTGAGAAGTATGGGGAAAATTGTAATTATGAGACCTAGAGAACTAGGTGATTGCAGCTGAGCACCACTGGAATACTGAATAGAGAAAATAACAAATGTGATCAATTAACAATTTAAGGTAATATATGAAATCCTGGTGGTTTACATAGCAGCACTTAAACTATCCCTCACCAGCAGCCAGAGAGCAAAATGTCATGACCACCAAGGTTAGCACTTCATTGTACAAGCAGCAGAACCTGAGAGAAGGCTGAATTTGCAGGCTTGGGAAGGCCAAATTCAGGGCCCTGACAGGGAGCAAGTGGGACACTTAGACTTGGGATGAGGATATTTGGTTAGATTTGTGAACTTTGAACCTCCAGATTCCCCTGAAGCCTCTGAGCCTGGAGAATCAGTGTGCTTCCCTTTGTTAGATACTTACAGCCTGTGTTTAGGCTGAATGTTCTGCAAAGAACCTGAAGGGTCTTCCTTCTGGATATCAGAACAATAACTCTGGATATCAGGTCAAGTCTCAACATGGCCTTTGTGGGGAAGTACTGTACCAGCTAAGGAGAGTCGGGGGTTATATTCAGGAATTATACACTGAAGAAGACCTGGGTTATATATCCAGGGTAGGAACTGAGAGATTATGCCTAGTAGTAGATCTTGTCTACATAGGGACTGAATCTTAAAACTTGACACCTAGGCTAGCACTTACTGAACTGGTTCTGATATGTTTCTAGAATGGCTCTTAGAAGGTTGGAAAAAATAGTAGCCCACATTAAGTGAAGAACAGATATCAAAACTGCTTTGGCTAAGTGTCTAGGTGGAGACTAAAAGGCTCAGAGAAGTTGGGAATATATGATGTATTTATGTATAAGACTTGAAAAATCATCATACAGCTATGCTCCTCCAGAGGGCCCCCAAAGATATTCCCTCTGCTAAGGTGATAAAGAATGTGCTGATAGAGAAGATGTTGCCCTTGGTGAGCAACAGCCATGGATATCCTTTGCAGACCAGAGATGACAGTTGGAGGTAATGTTAAGAAACTGGGCTCCCTAGTATCATTGGGGTTGATGGGATTCTGGAAGAGCAAAAGCCAGTGATAGCACATAAGGATCAAAAGTAAGTTGGAGGGGGGAAGGCGTAACTCAGTGGTAGAGTGTGTGTTTAGTATGCATGAGGTCCTGGGTTCAATCCCCAGTACTTCCTCTAAGAATAAATAAATAAGTAAGCATAATTAGCTCCCTCACCTCCCCCCCCCCAAAAGTAAGGTGGATATAATTATGGTAGAGGACATTCAATGGACTCTGATTAGCATGGATTGTGGTGATAACTTAAAAATGATGAGTTCAAGATGGATGGGCAGTTGATAAGGACTTGAGAAATATATATAAATGATTAATGAAAGCTTAATGCCCACCACACCAATGAAAGGCATGATGCCTTACCTAGTTTCCAAATCAGAGCCAGTTCTCAGACACAGAACATGTCATTTGAAAGAGAAGCAAAAACAACTGAGAGAAAAAAAAAAATCCTGCAATGGCACTGCTATTGCAACTGCAGTGATTCCTTCTAAAAAGGGACTTTCCTTTAATTACCCAACTAACTGTACATAAAAGAAAACAAGGAATCCCAGGTCTTTCAGGAGCTGATAGATACAAGGTCTGGCCTTACAGATACAAAGGGAAATAAAATACTACAAAACTCCATGATGGTTAATTTTATGTGTCAACTTAGCTGGACACAGTACCCAGATATATGGTCAAAATTATTCTAGATGTTTCTATGAGTGTGATTTTGGATGAGATTAAGGTTAAAATTAGTGGACTAGAGTAAAACACAGGGTCCTCCCTAGTGTAGGTGGGCTTCATCCAATCAGTTTATGGCCTGAATAGAACAAAAGGCTGACCTCCCCTAAGTAAGAAGAAATTCTGCCATCAGACTGACTTAACAATTGAATTACAGCATTGGCTCTTCCCTGAGTCCCCAGCCTGGATCTCTAGACTGTTGGCAAACCCTAAAAGTTTTAGATATCCTATTAGGTTTGTTTTTTGGAGAACCCTGACTAATACAGACTTCCTCCAAAAAAGTAGATAATATGGAGGTCAAGAATAAATGGAGTGCAAACCTAGGTCCTTTGTTTTAGGTAGTCATTTTACTGGTTCACAATTGTCTACTTGTAAATCTGGGAAAACTGGAATCATTCAAGAGATGTCATATTGCAATCCTGTGCTCAGATATTAAGAGAAACAAAATACCATTAATAGGACCTCTGACAAAGTAAAAGCATAAAAGGGTCAAATAATAATGGATTTCTGGCTTAGGCTATAGCACAGTATTCATTTTCTATTTCCCAGATGCACAACTGTAATGGACATGGACATAATTAACAATTGGCAGAAATCTTGCATTGGTTCTTTGACATGTTGAGTAAGAACTATGGTTCTAGGAAAGGTGGAAGACTGTGAAATTAAAGAAGACAAAGAGAAATATCCTGTTTATGAATCGGAAGACTCAATATTTTAAAAATACTAATTTTCTCATATTAAATCTTAATCAAAATAACACATGCTTTACTTTCTCACATCATGATGATTATAAAATTCATATGTAAATACAAATGGACAAGAATAGCCAGGGGATATTTGCAATAAAGAAGAAAGGCAGAGGACTTATATTACCAGATAGAAAGACCCACTTGTACAACTTGAATACATGAAATAGTGTTCTACTAAAACAAAAATAAACAATCAAACAGGGAACAGAACAATTCAAAAATAGTTCCACATAAATACAGTCAAATGACTTACGACCGAAGCTGAGAACACAGTGAGGAATGGATCTTATTTTTTAAATAAACACACAGTATTGGTTTATGGAAAAAAATGTATCTCACTGGTCCCTCACACACATTCACAAATATTAGGCTTTTAGAGGAAAGCACAGGAGAATGTATTTATGATATCTGAGGAGAAAAATATGTGTTAAACAAGACACAGAATTTGCTATTCAAAAAAATGACAAATTGGACTATATAAAATTTAAGAAATTCTCTTTATCAAAAGGTACTACTGAGAGAGTAAAAGTGCAATCCTAAAAGAGAAAGAATATATTCCTAATATATATTTATGACATGGACTTGAATTCATTATATATGTTTACACACATACATATACACACACACACACACATATATATAATTCTCATAAATCAATGAAGAAAAGAGGAAACAGTTAAAGATTGGGCAAAAAACATTAACAAGCATGTCACAAAGGGGACAATAACCAAAAAACCTAGGAAAAGCTGCCCAACTTTAGTAATTAATAGGAAATGCAAATTATACATACTGTGTATATGCATACTGTGTACACAGTATATACATATAGACAGTGTATATACAGGGAACTATACTTATTGTGGGATCATTTTGCAATATGCAAATATCAATAATGCAAATATGCAATATCAAATAACTAATATACTGTTATATGTCAATTAAACCTTAATAAAAAATTGACAAAGGAATATTATTATACACCTAACAAAATAGGAAAAATTATAAAAGCTAAAAATATCAAGTGTTGTAGAAGATGTACAGCTACCAGAACCCTCATATAGTACTGGTGGGAGTATAAATTGGTACAAGCACTTTAGAAAACTTTTCGGAAATATCTACAAAAATTGAATATATATTATATGTGTGTGTGTGTGTGTGTGTGTGTGTGTATTCTAGATGACCCAACAATTCTACTTTGCCATTTACCCAAAATAAATGCATATATGTATATATCAGGAGAAATGAATTAGAATGTACATAGCAACATACTTGTAATAGCCCCAAACTGGAAATTCCCCAACTGCTAATCAAGAGTTGAATGCATAAATAGGGAAATAATTTAAAGTGTTAAGATTGAATAATCTACAGTTTCATACAACAATATTGACGAATTGCACAAACTATTGAGCAAAAGAAATCACACAAAAGTATATATTGTATAATTGCATTCATGTAAATTTCAAAAAGTGGTCAAAACTAATCCATGTTGTCAGCAGCGAGGTTAGTATTTATCCATTAGGGCCCAGTGATTGGAAAAGAACACTAGGGAAAGGTTCCTAGTGTTAGTGAAGGTCTGTTTCTTGATCTGGGTGCTGATTGTATGGGTGTGTTCAGTCTGTGAAAAATCCATGAGCTCTGCACTTACACATGCATGCAGGTATCTGGATCTTCGTTACATGTCTAATGTGTATGTCATAGCGTATATACACATATAAACAATTTAACTTTCTAAGCTCTAGGAGACAGAATTAATCTTTTGTAAAGTAAATCCAAACGTGCTGGACTGTGTTACTTGGTTTTCCCTCAGTGTAAAATGCAGTCATAAAGCAGCTGCGGTCAGTTATTGTGAAGTTAATGGAGTTAGTGTGGTTCTTCCTTTTACAGGATGAGCTTTCATGATGACACTAACCTGCCCCAAAACAAATATTCAAGTGGCTAAGGAGCAACACTCTTAGATCTTCATTTCCCCTCTAGTCAAAAATCAGAATAACTAAATGCACCTCAATTATTCCCTCCACTGTATATTATAAAGAGAAGCTAAATCTGCCATTCTTTTGTTTTGAGCTAGATTATTTTCATATTTCTTCTGATTACTGCTCTTATTTATGCTTTGCAGCACAGATGACATTTTTAGATAAAAAAAGTTATTATTCTCCTAGAAAGGGGATAAGCAAGATCTATATGGAAATATTTCTTAACAGCACTTCATAGCTGATGAATCCTAAATGCAGTAAGGAGCCACCCTCCACTTCTCACCCTAACCAGAGGAGAAAGCCACAGTCCTGGGCTTCACTGAAGAGGGACCCTGAGTGTTCAAGCCAAGGAATAATAAGTCATAGTATTTTAGAATCATTCTCTTTCATAAAAAACCTAATGGACTATTAATCAGAATTAAATGTGGCACCCTATGTGCAATCTCCAGTAGTTTGGCATTGTTACACATACTCATACGCGATTGGAAACACTATTCTGTGGAAATACTGATGCCCATGGTCAGTCCCAGTGCTGCAACAAACTAGTGTTTGACCTTGCTGTTTACCAAAAGTGGTTCTCAGTTTCCATTTCTGAAAAATGACAAAAGCTTAGAATAAGAGCTCCCTAAGGTCCCATTCACCTTTGACAATCCATGAACATAGGAAGCATAATTTAACAGCAACACACATATTGTTAGATACGGTACTTTTAAGAGGATAATCACATTAGCAATCTTAAGCTATTTCTATGCATTCCGGATGTCTAATAGGTATTTAACAAAAGACTAGTATTATTGTTGCCATAATCTTTTTTGAATTTTCCTGTCTGCTGTTTAGTGATGATGGATATCTTTCAAAATATGAAAAAAAAGTCACATGTATTGCACATTACTTGCTATTTGGTTTTATGGATGGGTGCATTTTCTCATTAGCATTACACATGTTATAAAAAATGGCTGCATATTTTTCAGATATATTTGGGTAAATGTCATTCAGTAAGTGGTCTTTCCTTCCTCCTTCCCTGCTCTGTGGTATCATTCACTAATCGACGGAGTGACCTTGAATAAATCACTCCATTTCTCTATGCTTTAATTTTCCATTTTATACATTAATAGGGTTGGCTTAGACAAGAGTTTTCCAACATATGTTTGGCAAGATACAGCAATACTCGGAGGAGTTCTATGATCAAATATATCTGGAAAAATTTATTCAGTATCCACTGTATCTATGCTTAGGGGGTAATCATTAATATTGTAAAGGCTCTGAAAATTCCTGCACAACAGAAATGTACCTCACATTATTTCACTAAGCTTATCCCAGGCTCATTTGTTTGGAAAATCATTTATCATTGGCTGATAACCATTAATAATGGCCCTCAGATAAAATGATCTAATAGACTCTTTAACAGGTATCAGGTGATACCTCATTGTGGGTTTGATAAGCACTTCCCTGATGATTAATGTTGTTGAGTACCTTTCATGTAACTTATTTACAGTTGTATGTCTTCTTTGGAAAAATATCAATTCAGGTTTTTTCCAAATCTTTTGATTGGGTTATTTGGGGGTTTTTTTTTGCTATTGAGTAGTATGAGTTCTTTGTATATTTAGAATATTAACCTCTTATCAGATATACGGTTTGCACTTATTTTTTTCCCACTTTGTAGGTTGTCTTTTCATTTTATTACTGTTATTATAATTTTATTCATATTATTACCTTTACTGTGAAGAAATTTTTTAGTTTGATGTAGTCCCACTTGTTTGTTTTTGTTGCCTGTGCTTTGGCTGATGCTTTTTGCATTTATGTCATCAGATATAGTAGCTTGTAGTTTTCTTGTAGTATCCTTGTCTGGCTTTAGTATATGGGAATGATTGCCTCATATATTGAGTTTGGAAGTGTTTCTCTTGCTGCTTTCAAAAATCCCTTTTAGTCTTTCATTTTCAACAGTTTGATTTTAATATATCTAGGTGAAATCTTCTTTGGGTTGACCTCTCTGTAGATTTTTGATCTTCATGTAACAGGATGTACATATATCATATATCTAACCAAATTTGGAGAAAATTTCAGCCAGCATTTCTTTAAACAGATTTTTCTGCCTGTTTCTCTCATCTTCTGGGGATATCATAATATAAATGTTAGCTCTGTTGAAGGTATCTCATAAATTCCCTAGGCTTTCTTCATTCTTTTTTGTTATGTTTTTCTTTTTTCTCCTCTGCCTGGATAATTTCAAATGACTTGTCTTTGAGTTCATAGAGTCTTTCTTCTGCCTGATCCAGTCTCCTGGTAATGCTCTCTCTATTGCATTTTTTATTTTATTAATTGTATTGTCTAAGCTCTGGGATTTCTGTTAGTTTTTTTTTTTTTTATCATTTCTATCTTTATTGAGCTTCTCATTTTGTCCATGTATTGCTTTTTTGATTTTGTTGAGTTTCTATCTTTGTTCTCATGTATTTCATTGAGTTTCCTTAAGACAATTATTTTGAATTATTTACTAGGCTATTTGCAGATCTCCATTTCATTGGTGATAAGAACATCATTTTGTTCCTTTTGTCCCATGTTTCCTTGACTTTCCATGTTTCTTGAAATTCTGCATTGCTGCCTTTGCAGCTGAAGAAGCAATCACCTTCTCTGGTCTCAATGGATTAATTTTAGGAGAGAAATACTTTTCACCAGCAGACTGGATAAGGATTCTGAGACTCTCTCATACATTTTTTTTTTTAACTAATGTGTTTACTCTGCATCTCTTGGGGGATTTTCCCTTAAAATTGTATACTTTCTTTCAATCCTGTAAAGCAAGGATGTGTGCTGAGAGTCTCCTATTTCTTTTTCTAGGGTGGTGCTGTGATATGCTCAAGTTTGTGTACATTCTTCCAGCCCCAAGAGTCAAGCTTATTGTTTGAGACTCCTGTTCTCACTGTCTATGGGGGTGTACTTGGCATCCAGCCTTGAGGAGAGAGAAGGTGAGACACACAGAGTATTTGGCATGCCCATGCATCACTTGGGAGGGGCCCACAGTCAAGGTGCTCCAAGCAGCTCATGGATAGGCTTCCTATTGGAGACCACAGTATGACTGGCAGGGTGTGGGGTCTCTCTTCCCTAGTCTCAGCATCTCTCAGTAACTCCACTGTGCTGATCTCCTCAGTAATCTGGGTGAGGTAAAAAAGAACTGGCATATTAGACAGTGATTTGCACAGTCAGGGCAGGTAGGTACTCACTCACCCTATTCTCTCACTTTCCCTTGTGGGAGAAATTATAGGCTGAGAAGGTTTCTCTAGGCACTGATCTGTGCCACTTTGGAGAAGGGGTGACACAGGTAAAGTAAAATTGTTCTTCATACCCTGTTTGATGCACCTATTTTTTATTTTCCCCCCAATGGTGTGCTGGGACTTCCCTGTTGGACTCCCAGATTCCCACAAAAGTACTCTTGTCTATGAGTTGTCAAAATTGATGACATCTGCAGCAACATGGATGGACCTGAGATTGTCATACTAAGTGAAGTAAGTCAGAAAGAGAGAGAAAAATACCATATGATATAACGTATATGTGGAATCTAAACAAATGGGACAAATGAACTTATTTACAAAACAGAAACAGGCTCACAGACATAGAAAACAAACTTATGGTTACCAAGGTGGAAGGAGAGGATGGAGGGATAAACTGGGAGCTTGGGATCTGCAGATACTAACTACTATATATAAAATAGATAAACAGCAAGGTCCTACTGTACAGTACAGGGAACTATATTCAATACCTTGTAATAGCCTATAATGAAAAAGAATGTGAAAAGGAATATATATATATATTATATCCATATAATATATATATGAATACATATATGTATGAATCACTATGCTGTACACCAGAAATTAACACAACATTGCAAACCAATTATACTTCAATAAAAAATTTTTTAATTAATGCTTCTGTTGGGAGATGATGGTAGAAATCTTGTATTCTTAGATCTTGTTGACATCACTTCTTGGTTCCTATTTCAGTGTAATACTGAATTACATGCTAACCAGGTGGATTAAAAAGCTGGTAGAGGGCTTCAAACCAGGCTTCCTAGTTGTATATTCAGTTTTGCAATGACCACCATGTGACCTGAGGCAAAAACCATAACCTCTCTAGGCTTTAGTTTCCTCATGTGAACATCTATAATTTATGAGGAAGTCATAAAATAAAAATGTAAAAAAAAAGTGAAAAATAACTCAGAATAAGAAATCTCATGAAGTAAAAATGAAAGTAAAGTGAGCAGCTTGGTTTGAAGCTATCATAAATATGTGAAGCTTAATGAGGTAACCTCAAACATGTTCAGTGGCATCAGATGTTTTTCAGAGAATTATTGAACACTGAAATATTAAAACATTAAACTCTCTTATGAATCTCAAACTAGATTATTTGGGGACAGAGGAAAAAGTAAGTCCTCCCCTCACCTTCACATGAATCAGAGTCATTTTAGAGATTATTACTTCCAAAATTATCCAATGCATATCTAAATAACAAAACAATGACAACTAAAATGAATCATGGGGCTTAGAGAGAACTCATGGAGGACAATGGCACAATTCCCAAAGGTAGCCAGTGATGTTTTAACATAGCGTTCACATTTGAGAACAGAAGCTAAGGGATATCAGTACTGGCAGGTCCTCCCTGGTGTTCTATAGCCATGCCCTTAAGTGGGAAGTAAATCCTATCTATACAATCCTTAAAAAAGGGTTGTCAAGGACTCAGAACCCTCCTATAGTAAGCCACTTGGTTCTCCTGTCAGGAAAAAGATATGTTCTGGTATGACTCCTTATGTTCTTAAAGAAATAGTTCTTTAGGTAGAAAGATAGCTACAAGTATTACCTAACACAGGATATCATAATGACTGATTATACAGCTCCTATCACTGATATGCCTCTGAGACACTTGCGATATTTACACAAAGGACACACGATGGATGGAAATCACTCTTGTGTAGGATTTCAGGCTGTTGTAAGAAATGTGTGAAATAACAGAGGCTCAAATAGTAGCACTTATCAAGTTAATAGATTCCTCTGCATCTTGGAAGGGAAAGTGAAGGACTCAGTGAGGATTTCATCTTTTCCTGTATTCTTGCTTCACAATCATGTTTTCTTTTATCTTTAGCCAGGTCCTTGAGAGACGGCCTGTATTATGTGCTACTGCCTAAAGTTACTTCACTTTATATACAGGTTCCTCTACATAAAACTTACATTATTATTTTAATTTTCCTATGTGTCTTGTATCCCCAACTAGAGAAAGCCCTTTGAGAGCAAGGGCCATGCCTTGAACTTCTCTTGTTTCTCTTAGCATTTAGGAGGCTCATTTTAGAGTTTAAGCCCTGTTTAAAAAAGTGTGTTTACACACACACACAAACATATATACACATATATGTATGTATATACACATAAAATTAATAGGTGGATGGATAAATGAGTTTATGAGAAATCCTAATTATATTTTTAAAAATTAAACTTTAATGTTTCCCAATGAAATATGTCAAACAGGTAGACATTTGTAAAGAATAGTATGAATTACTAAATACATCATCTAGACACCTAGATAGTGAAAATCTATATACATCTCCCTTAGGACTCAAAAGTACCTATTATATTAAATTTGCTGTTTTCATTACCATTCATATTTTTGTGTTTATTTACTATTTGTGACTGTCTAACAATGTACATCATTGTTTTCTTCATGTTTCTAAATATTATACAGTTATTGCATTGCATTTTTCTGTATTCTTATGCAACTTGCTTTTTGCATCAACATTATGTTAGGAAATAAAATCATGCTGATGCATATCTATTCTGGATGCTCTGGCATGTTTCTCAAATTCTCTTTCAGAAGTCTCAGAACTGAGCCATTCATTCCCTCAGGAACTGGATATGTTGTCTGCTGGTTGTGCTCAGTTGAAACCCTCTCCATGGACTGCCTTCTCCAGGAATTGAGAATAGCCAAAGATATCTGCCTTGTGCCAGGTTATACTTCCCCAGGAGCAACTACACAATGATTAGTCAATTAAGGTACAAAAGTCTGGATTTTGGATGACTTTGAAAAGTTGTCCCCTGTCTGAGCTCCACATGGGATTAACTGTGGTCTTTGTTATGACAATCACAGCAGAAGAATCTCATTCTGCCCAATTCTGCTTCATTTATTCCCTAACAGATGTTGTTCCCAAGAACAGTCCCCACTAAACTTCCTGTGTGAAATGTGTGGCTTGGAGTCTATTTTCTGGGGTATCCAACCTTAGATAGTGCCCTTCTCCTTATGCTGTGGTCACTGCTGAATAGTGTCCCAATGTATGACCATACTACAATTTATTTATCCATTCCACAATTGATAGGAATCTAGATTGCTTCATTTTTTAAATTATTGAGCACTCTTATAGATGTCTTTGTGTGCATATGTGAGCAAGTTTCTCTAGGGATACCCTCAAAAATATAACTGCCAGGTTAACAGGTTTTCTTATCCTCAACTTTTCAAGGGACTATGAGTAACTCTTGAAAAATGTTGAAGAATTTGCTTCCCTATGAATCCTCACATTACAGATTTTCACTTAACACTACGTCTTGGACCTTTGGGCACTGACTTCTATAAGAGGATATTTTTTGCTGCTAAATGCTCAATGCCCTTAATAAACTTTTAGTGTCTGTTCAAGGATAGGGGCGATCCAAAAGGATTCTTATTCTTCCACTATGGCTGTATGGTCTGAGACTACCATGTCTACTCAGTGTCTGGGTGTGAGAATTTGTTTCTTCCCGTTTTATACACAGATGATAATATAATTAATTTTTGCCTTAAATATAAAAACATAGTTGTGTTTATCTAAATACTATCTGTCTTAACAGAACTTTGTGGGATCCAATTCATATTCTCCCAGTCTTCCTGTTGTTTGACATCCTTAATATCCTGTTTTATTATGTTGTAGGATCTCAGCATCCCAAGCCATAACATTGCTGTTAAAATTCTGTGGTCATTGTAACCAACTGGGTTTCAACTTAGTGCCTTTTATCTTTATTTTATTGATAGTCTGGTGTTCAGAATAAAGTTTATTAAACAACTTGAACTCTGTAGTAGTAAGGCTGTATTTCAAAGAGAACCTATGTTGACTGATTAGAATTTACTGCCTGTAGTAGCCCATTCTATTTCAGAGCTGAGGGTATTAATATTTCTTTCTTTACTAACAGTTAATTTAGTCTCAAGAATTCCTATACCAATTGGTAATCCCTACAAACAAAATGGGAATTCATGGAGAGTTAGAGAGAATAATTTTTGTTTTACATTTATTTTCATATTTATTTATGCTTATCCTTTTTAAAATAAGGTTTTAAGTTTGCTAGTAATTTTGTCTAACATTTAAATAGATGTAAATGTGAATTAAATAAACTATTCTTTCTACATGTGACTCCACTGAGACCCAGAGTGAAGAAACCTTCCTCACTGGGTCCCTCAGGGAGATAGTGGAAGATTTTGGGCTAGATCTCTGACCTCCTTATGCCCTGTGTGTTTCCAATTTGTTGTGTCCCCTACCACTCTTCTGATCTTCTCTTTCACCGAAATGTAACAAGAAATGCTCTTATCCTTGGAATGACACCATTTGACTGCTATACTATGGAGGCCAAGACTATCCAGTTTGCACTCATGTTGGGTTACTTCCTCTCTTAGGAAAAAACTACCCTCTGAGAAGGATATATACAGCTTTTAGTACTTTAGGGATAAGGAGTAAAATATGAAAAAAAAAACCCTGATTATAATTTTCATTAACTCACATGATAAAAATACTATATAATATTCTGTTACATATGCCTTTTCTGAGGAAAAAATAATTAGACATATAAATTATGGAAAAACAAAAACAAACCTTCAGCAACTCATTATCTGGTGCAGAAAATATAGAATACACTCCATTTTTCAAGCAAAGCCCTCACTGTGACACCAACCTCTGAATATTTTGTTGATTGAGACTTCAGTGTACAGTGGTGCAATACATACTGTTAACATTTCAGAGACACAAACCAGAGTCTTAATCCCAGTTTTACCATGTATGAGCTGCGTGATCTTAGACAAGTAAACTCAATTCCCTAGTTCTCAAATTCTTTTACTGGAAAACAGGAAAACATAACATTTACTTAAAAATGCATGGTTAAGATTAATGATAATATATAAAAATCATTTAGCCCAGTGCCTGGCTCATAAAAATGCCTTGGTAAATGAGAAATATATATAAAACTAATCATGTGAATACAAATTATTTTTATTGCTTCTATGAATATCTAATCTTATCCTTAAAACTCAAATAGTATCTAATATTCTCCATTCCTAGCACCTGTCTCATATAAGACAGTGTAAGTGGCAACAGCCATTTCTCATCTCCAGCTGAGAGATTCAGCTGACAGAAAGAGCCATCTATTCCATGTAATCAGGAATGATGAGTGTGCAGTGCCTCTGAGAACACTGAAGAAAAGAACCCTCATGGAATTGTCATCAAAAGCCCTGCTTGACTAGAGAACTTACAGAGACAGTGTCCAACATCCTCTTTGAGTGGTTCCTACCTTCCTCGAATCAAAATGGCAGCCTGACCTGTTGGGGTAGCCAATACTTGCCTGTAATCATATTGATGTGGGGGCCTGCGCAGGGTCCCAAAGAAATGTCTAACTGCCAGAGATGGCTCCCTGCTGTGTGACCATATGAATGCCTCGATCAGGTCACTGAAGAGTTACAGACCTTGCGTATCGACTTCTTTCCTTTCTCCTTCTTTTTTGCTTTTTTCCCATCACTTCACCCTTCCCTGACTTCATAATTGCACTCTGGGTCCACAGGTCCCTTAAAGGCCCAGCAGGCAATAAAGAAACCTCAAAGTGGACAGAAACACAGCCCAGAAAGTCGATAGAAACAGGCTGGAGTGACAAGGCATCACTGGCTCACATTCAGGGATTAAATATTCATTTCCCACCTTTCCTACCCCTGCTGTGATTTCTCCAGGACACAATTCACAGTTCAGAGACGTGTGACACTGAGAGTTTAGAAAGACTCACAGACTATTCTTTGCTTTGGACGTCAAGGTGCTCAGTTAACTCAAAGCAGACTGAAAAGCTGGAGTATTTCGAAGTATTTGCTGTGTGGAGTCTTCACCTACTGAGAGTTTCACCGCTACCTCCCATCATTTCCTCCCAACCTCCATAAAAGAGAGGGCCGCCTTAGAACTAATAACTTTCTTTTCTGAAAATCGTGCCTCTTCACACACGGCTGCCTAATTTATTTTTCTTTAAAGGGCACTGGCCTTGGATGTGGGGATTGGGGTGGCTCTTAGTTCTGTCATTCACTTGCTCTATGACCCTGGGAAAGTCATCACTCAGCTTCTCTGAGCCTCAGTTGTCTTATCCTTGAAACACAGATAAGCTCCAACCCACAGGGTAGTTGGGGGTATAAATTGTGTACATGGAAATGTCTGCTATACAGGAGGTACTTTACAAGAGCTACCCAACGTTGATGTCATGTCACTCTTCTGTTCTAGAGCTGTAGTCCCTCCTTATTACTTATATATGGACCGAAATTCCTTTGCCTTCTATTTTCTGACAGAGGCATCTACAATCACAGCTTGTACTTATCTCACATTTCCCCAGTAAACATTGCTTTCCACTGGCTGATCACCGTTTTCTGTCTTACATGCACACTGTGCTCCCTTTTCCTCATTATCTTGAATGATCCCCCTATAGAGCTGGTCAACCCATGAGTTTATTGACTAAGAATATCACCGGGCCAAAGACTCCAGTCACCTCCACAGGCAGATGCTGTTTTCTTAATTCAGTCATTAACTTTGCATTTATTCATCTACTTGTTCAATACATTATTCTCAGAACTATGTGTAAAAGATGCTGTTGACAGTACAGAGGTGTGTCTTGGCTCTCATGTAGCATAGAATTTGGGGAAGGAGGTAGGAGTTTGGAATCAGGTAGAGAAAACTGCTTGCCTTGAGAACAAGCATCAGTTTCCCTTTTGGTGGGAGACTGATTTATTTGATCATTTTTGTTAGGGGTTAAGTGTAGAAGGTGAGACTTTGAGTGCCTGATGCCAAGTGAGGGAAACACAGCTTATAAAAGAAAAGGATTTGGACTCCCAGGACAACCTTAGATGGAGGAGACGAGAGCAGAAATAGTAGCGTGGAACTTCTGGGAATGACAGACTGACCCTGCACTCAGACCCTCTCTGTGAAATATTCAGTAAAGTATATTTTACTTATAAATGGGGGGGGGGGTGAATATCATTCCCTGTGATGGTTATGCTGCTGGTCTAAAGGCCATACTGTGAGAACCACTGTCCTCTGAAGTATCACAAATCTGTTTCTAAAAGGGTGAGCCATGATTAAGCTTTGGGGAAGACGATCAAGACAGGTGACACGGTGTCCCAAGCACATTTGTGAAATTAGCTAAGTTTGTTCTGGATTATCTGTTCCCACAATCATTATCTACTCACAAGTGTCTACTACCCTGTATTTCTCAGGGTACACTACAGTGTAGTTCTCAGAAGTACCGAGGGACTCAATTTATCATTTTTCCATGTCATCCTTCAAAACTCTCATGGTTCCTGTGATTTATTCCCCACCAATGGCAAGTTCCAAAGATCTGGTAATTATGATCCCATTGAGCACTTAAGAGCCTATTCAGATTTCCTGTGACACCCCTCTGAGGAGTACAGTTGACCCTTGAACATCACAAACGTTACAGGTGCCAACCCAGCACAGTCAAAAATCCACATATAACACTATAGTAGGCCCTCCTTTTCTGCTGTTCAGCATCTATGTATTCAACCACCTACTGATTGTAAACACAGTAGTACCTGTTGAAAGAAAAATCCACATATGAGTGGACTATGTTAAGTAAAGTTCAAACCCATGCTGTTCAAGGGTCAACTGTATTTCTGTTTAACACAAAGACATTTTGGGTGCTGGGGTAGAGACTGAAGAGTGATATTAGGTGGCATGGGGTCAGGATGGGCAAATATGGAGGCCATAAAGACAACCACTTATTACAACTCCTGGTCACCCAGACAAGCACGTGTAATTACTCAACATTAGGCTACCTGTTGGTGAAACACACTTTTCTTTTATGACAAGCCACACTCTGCGTGCTCAGACACACATACTCACACCACATGCAGGCACACAAATTAAAACATACCCACATGTTCACACACACTCACACTACACAGGAAACAAGGCACATAATCAATCCTGCCTCACTTCCTGACGACGGATCAGTTCTCTTTGGCTTGTGCCAGAGGAGATCACATCTAAAAATATTTACTAATAAATACTAGAACTTCTCAGCCCAATTAAAACTTCTCCCCGACACCTTAAATAATTTGGGAGGAATTTATTTAGAATATAGTAAATTTATTTAAATATAGTATATTTCTTTAATAAAATTTATTATCTGTCAGGGAGATCTCAGATTTTTGAGCATTTTAAAGCTAGTGATATTTAATGAAATAATTGTTGATTAAGAAAATACTATCTCTAGTAAATAAATGTTTTACCTTAAGTATTTAAAAGATGACTTTTTAAATAGATAAAAATAAGTTATAAAGAATTTTACAGAATTGACTTGATGCTTCAAATTTTACTAGAGAAGAATAAAGATAACCTAAATATATTTTGCTTTATATGACAATAGTTTATTTTAAATAGTAACAGATAATGACTTTGAGAAAAATGTCTGATCTAGCAGGACTCTGACTACATCCTTTGCATAGCATTAACCTGGGCTCCAGTGAATGCAAAGCTGGTGTCTGTCTTCCTTTGCCCCCTTATTCTCTAGCATCACTCTCAGCTTCAGCTTAGGGTGGAGATATTTTATTTTTATCTTAATTGCCACCACTCCAGGAAAAGCCACCATCCTCCCTTATCTGGGCTGGTCCCACAGCCTCCTAGCTGATATCCTGTAACCACTCTTGCACCTGCAATTCATTCTCCTCACTGGGACTAGAGTCACATTTTCTAAACACAAATATGATTATGAAAGGAATAATTCTCTTTAAAATCCCTCCATTACTTCCCACAGTTCTTAGGATAAAAATCCCTATCCTTAATAAGCCCTCAAAAACTCAATATTGCTTTATCCCCATCTCCATTTGCATCCTGAAATTGCACAAAATTTCCTCTGCTATCCAATAACTGCTCTTTTTCAGTGTCTCACAGGGACCTTGCTCCAGCCTCCGCATGACCTTGTCAAGTGTTTTTCCCCTGTCGTGAGGAATACTTTTCATTTACCATCTCCATTTCCCCTTCATATAATTATTTTCTCTTTATCCTTCAGATCTTTGTTCAGTCATTCCTTTCCCAGATAAGCTTTTGCTAAATCCTCTGCTTAGGTCATATCCCAACTACACATTCTTAATACTTAAAAGATACTTACACATTTACATTTTTAAAAAATTAACATGCTTGTCTTATAGATATAATCTCCATCAATGCAGGCACATGCCTGTTTGTCCTTACCACTGACAGTTACCTAACACAGTGACTGGCACAGAGAAAACATTTCCATGATAAAGAATCATGGAAAGAATGAACTCAGGTTAGTCCTCTCATTGGCTTTCTATGAGGATGGGCACACTGTGATCTGATTCTTGGTCTTTGAGCGAGACCTAAGGGAAATCCAGTCTAACAGTTAAGTATAACTTCTCTTAGTAACTATTCCCAGTCCTGTTATTCATTATTTCAACATATGCTTTCCAAAGACATGTATAACAAGCATCTGTACTCCCTTTCTATCTGTGAGGAACTTCCAACCTCGTAAGTATTGACAGAAGGCAAGTTTCAATTCCCACTATCGGAATGAAAATGCTAGATGCTGACTCCCCCAAGAACTCATAGCTAGGATGTGGGGACGTGACCTAGATGCTGCAAATCAATTGCACCTACACTCAACTTTGATTCTAAAGTTAGTGAGGCCAAAAATCAAGAACACACAAACATTTCAGAGTCCATTTAGGTGAGGGTGGCAGCACAAAGAGCCACCGTCAGGGTCCAGAAGCAGGAGCGGTAGCAGCGGTAACAGTTTGGCTCACTGTGAAGCACCTGATCACCATGGTGTCATCGTGGGACATGGGGCATGACTTTGGCCATTTTTTTCTCTGTAAGAGGGGTAATCATTTCTTATCCACCTCCCTCCCTCCAGCTGTGAATTGCAGAGGCTAGATGCCTGGTGAGTGTAGCCAAGGATGTGTCCATTCCTCCTCCCACAAATAGAGTGGAGGCGCTATATTAGGCATACAGGCCAAGAATAATAGGGCCTCAATTGCCCTCCAGCAGCTCACTCACAGGGCCAGGGTTCCCTACTGAGAGAGGCAAGCAGAGAAGACCAGAAGCTATGGCTCCCACATTGTTTCCTTCTCATAAAGCAGGTGTACCTACAAGAAAAGCAGACCACTGCTCCTGAGCTTCCGGATCCAGATCAGCAGCTCTGAGAACTCCCCAGGCATGGAGGTAGCCCATAAGGGCAGAGAGCCCGGAAGCTGTCCTCAAATAAACTCACTTTATCTGAAACAGAGTCTGGACCAGTCCAAGTCTAAGGGAACCCCCTCCCACCACCCACCTCCCAACAAAAAGATATTTTGATGATAAGCAGATAAGAGGAGGTATGTAGCTTCTTGTTCTCAAGAAGCTAAACCATAAACCAGCTAGTTTCCCAGACAGAACCAGGGAAAGAGACAACTAAGAACAGACTGTTTCCAGGTCAGAACAAACCTCAAAGATTGGTCTCAAAAACTAGCTCAGTAAAAGGACCAAAATTTAATTGGCTCAGGCTGTGGGGCAATTTATACCCCAGGGCATTGTCAATGACAGTTGAGCAATCAGCCAGCAAAGAGTGAGTGGAGACTAACAGGTGGTGAGATACTAAAAGGAGAAGTTAACAAAGATATTAGGGAAAGAGATAGAGAGGCCACTGTCATCCCAGGGTAACCTTGCACATGCACAAGGCAGTGCCCTCTGAAGATCAGCTTCAGACGCTTAATGGCTTTTGTTTTAAGCAACTAAGTTTAGGATGGTTTGTTTTGCAGCCACATGAAAAGGATAGAGTGTTTGTGAAATTAAATGAATTTATAAAGCATTTAGCACAGCACCTAGCACAGAGGAGGTGGGTAGTAATATCAGCTGCTCCCATGAGTCACTGAAATAAAACAGTTTATAGATTTAATGAAACTTTTATCTATGCATGTATGTCAAGTACTATGTTGAATCCCAGAGAAGGAGAGAAGAAAAAATTTTGGTTCTTATCCCCTAGGAACTGATTCAATCCAGGGTGAGAGTAAATAGAGTTTAACATAAAATGATAGTCACGAAGGCAGAAGTAAGTTTAGAATGCAATGGAAATATGAGGAGGAGAAGAAAAAAATATTGTCTTGAGAATGGGTGAATTGTCGAAGGACTTAGAGAAGATACTTTGATATGGAACTTGAGTTGTGCAGAGGTTGCTGTCAGACAAAGATGGAGCACACTTCTTTTTTTCATTTTTGACCCTACAGGCAAAGTATCCAGATGATTACTGAGATAGACTAGAGCAGGCAGAAATAAGTAAGAGGAAGGATTTCATAAGAAAATTGGAGGCTGCACTCTCATGCCCATAGTGCATTTTGACTGCTACTTATTTATATCCCCACCCATTTTCAGAAGATCATAGTATTTAATGCAGGCTCTGCCAGAGCAGAAAAATCCACCCTCTACATAATTCTTTCCAGGAATCAGCCTCAGGAAGGTCAAAAACTCTTTAAATCTATACAGAATTAATTCCTATTTCTACTACTCTTATTTTTTTTTAATCCCTACTCATCTTCCAATGATTAGAAGAGGAAGTGCAGAGGGACTAATAAAACTGTCAAGCACAGCCTTCATATTTGCTAATAGACATGGGAAAATGGCCCTTGTGCTGCCATTGGTCTTACCCAGTTCTGAGATTCTCAACCTCTGATGGTGTAGTGCTTGATACAGAGCCATCATTCTCCTTCTAGGAGAAGTGATGGGGGTGTTAAAGGATTATGAATCATTCTTCACACTACATGATGAGTATAACAATCAAAACAGTAACATCAGAAGTAAAGATCATTGCCAGGAACTGTTTAGGTCCATCAAATAGACTCCTCCTAATTCAGACTTTTAATAAATATATCTGAATGATTAAGAAGGATTGGGCACTTGTATTAGTCTGGCTTCCCTAGGAGCAGACCCTGCAACAGGGACTGTAGGCAAGGAGCTAATTTGGGAGGTGATCCCAGGGAAGTGGGGAGTGAGACAGAGAACTGAAGGCAGCCGTCTAGGGAAATTTGCCAAAAAAGTTACTATAGATCTGTTTACTATATCTAATTGTATATAAGGATTGACTCATGTATAATCACCCATCACATATAATCTTCTATATTTAAATCTATATCTTTCTACATCTTACTACATCTGTAGATCTAGATATCTATATATATCACATATAATATCCAAAACTCTGTTTTTAGGATATGTATTATTATTATTCTTATTCTGATCTAATGTCTTAGAAAAACTGTGAGGAGAAATGAAGTGGGCTTGTAAAAGGTCAAGTTTATAATTAGTAACAGAATGAAAATTATCTGAACAAAGAAAACTTAGTGGTTTTCAATTCATGAACTTTCTAGTTATAAAAATTTAAGCTACACCTCACAATCATTAGGGTAGCTATTTTAATAAAAAATAGAAAATGACGAGTGTTGGTGAGGATATGGAGAATTTGGAACCATGTGCACTGTTAGTGGGAATGTAAAATTGTGCAACCACTATTGAAAACAGTATAGCAGCTCCTCAAAAAAATTTAAATAGAATTACCATATGATCCAGAAATCTCACTTCTGGGTATATATGCAAAAGAATTGAAAGCAGAATTTAGAAGAGATATTCCCTTCCCCATATTTATAGCGGCATATTGACAGTAGCCAAGAGGTAGTAGCGACCCAGATTCTCATCAGTAGATGAATGGATAAACACAATGTGATATATGCAAACAATGGAATATTATTCAGCCTCAACATGGAAGAAAATCCTGTCACATGCTACAACATGGATGAACTTTGAGGACACTACACTAAGTGAAATAAACCAATTACAGAAAGACAAATATGTAGGATTCCACTTACATGAAGTGTTTAAAGTAGTCAAAATCATAGAAACAAAAAGTAGAATGGATATTATAGGGCCTGGGCAAAAAAAAAAAGAATGGGGAGTTGTTTATTGTATACTGAGTTTTAGTTTTGCAAGATGAAAATATTTTAGAGATCTGTTGCACAACAGTGTGAATATACTTAACACTACTGAACTGTACACTTAAAAATGGTTAACATGACAAAATAAACTTAGCAAATTATGTATTTTAAGTCTGTGTAGTTTATCATATGTCAATTGTGCCTCAATAAAGCTATTATTTAAAGTTTAAACTAGTTTTCCAGTTTCTTAGAACTAGATGAAACCCTGCTTTGCATCTAGACAAATTACCCACTAAACTCAGGAGTCTTTTCTTCTTGATTCATTGCCTTCAAGATAAGCTAGCCCATTCTGGACAGATCCAATAATCCAAAAAAAAAAAAAAATAATAACCCTTATATTGAGCTGAAATGTGGAAGTAGCTGATAATTACCACTTGTATGAAGGACTAGAAACAGTCTCATAACCTCTGCCCCATATCAAGGCTGGTCATGTCCTAATCTCACCTCAGAACACATCTTTTGTTCCATAGCAAAGCTCCTATAATCACCCAAATGTGTGTGGGATTCAAAATTACAGGTGTCCAAAGCCTAACTAGGAATCATTTGACTGTTAACCAGAATGTTTAAGGTTGTTCAGAAAAGAGATCCACCCTCCATACTTCCCACATTCCTCCCTATTCCACAATAATGGATTATAAATGAATCCAGAAAGGAGGGTAGAAAAGAGTATTCAGGATATGTCTTGTCTATGGAAATTTATAGAGAAATTAATAATCCAAAAGACTGCTGGGATGTGCAGGGTGCATTTTCGCTGAAATGTCACAGAATTTGCTGCTTGTTGTTTCCTATTCTTTTATTTAACAGATCTGTCTCTACCAGGAAATATTCTTATTACCAGCAGGCCATGACTTCAACCCTAAGGCCTCAAATTTGCTTTCTGTTTTCTATGCTTCAATAAAATTGATATAGTATCTATGTCCTTAGTACAGTGAAGGTTAATTAAAATATGTAAAATACTTCAAGATCCTTTTTTTAATTATATGAGCTGATTACATTATTATTACTATAAATACGGTTGAAAAATAAAATCACATCCACCCTTTAGTAATTTCTACTGAAGATTCTTGCTTCCAATTCTACATCATGATAAGGTGATGACAGAAGCAATGTAGTAGCAAATTTTATTTTTAATCTTTATTCTGGAATAATGATTTAACATCTTTAAGAATAAGATGAAGTTGAAATGAATGTATTTTTTTCCACATGTCAACTCCATGTAGTTTGAATCAGGGTAGTAGGTTTTCTTTTTTTTTAATTTTCAATTCCCCACAGGCAGAGATAAGTCAAGATAGAGACTAGATCTCTTCTTTTGTACCAAATATATTTTATTATCTAATCTTAAAGACTGGAAGATGATTTGTATCAATGCCCAACAAGTTATTCCAACTAGAAAAGGCTCCGTGCATGCTGAGATGAACTGGAAATGCAATGTCATAGGAGGAAACAATAACGAATCGAGGCCCAGAAACTGATCAAAACTGAATGTCCTTAAAGGTACTGAGACCTAGTTTTCACAATTTGTTTGAAAATTAGGTAATATTATCAGTGTGACTTGGGGCAAGTTGTGTAATCTCTATAAGCCTCTTTTTTCTCAACTTACCCTTATTCATGTGAAAATTAATTAAGGAAATGCTTGCCATGGCCCAAGGGCAAATGCTCAATAATTGGTAGCTATTAATGGGGATCAGGTTATGATAGTGGTTACAATGATATGTTCTGAAGTTAGCTTGCACAGATTCAAATACAGGCTATGACATTTATGAATGGTGTGATCCGGGGGGAGGTTACTTAGTATTCTTACCTTCTTTTTGTCTTTTATGGAGTGGAATATTAATTTGCCTATCTCATATGATGAAGAAATTAAATGAGGTATTGTTGATTTATGAACCTTCCTAGAAGTTTACTAGGTATAATCTAAAACAGACTCCCTTATACGGAGGGCAGGGAGAGATCAAAGAAGGAGGCAGATCACTTCAGATCAGTAGGTGGTAGGTTTTATAAACATAGAGGACTTACAACACTTGTCTCAGGCAGCCCCAAGATAAGTAGATTTCTACACACATGCACTCCCACCAGAATCTTAAAGGTTTATCTAGAGGCCTTAATTCAGTTCAGAGCAGTCCAAGTAGTCTCACCACCACTCAAGGCTGTATCCTTGGGGCAGCTTCTGAGAGTGGGGAAAGCAAGTGGAAGGCACATTCCAAGGAAAAGGAGGAGGGTGAGGAGCCTCTAATTGTCCAGATCCAACTCGAGGGTCAAACCAGTGGTCATGTCTTCTAATTGACCTCCCCCAATAGGTAGTATGTAGACAGAGCTAGAACAATGCCTGACACACAATAAGTATTTGCACAATGCCATATGTCATTATTATCATTGCCATCAAACCATTACAAATGCATCTTTTTTCAGCATAAACAAGCTATGGTATACTATACAATGGGATAGTATTCATCACTAAAAATAATAAACTATTGATACACATAATATGAATGAATCTCAAATGCATTATTCTAAATGAAGGAATCTAGACTTAACAGGTTATATACTTTATGACTGTATTTATATAACAGTGAAAAAACTATAGGGACAGAAAACAGCTCAGTTGGTTGCCAGGAGGTTGGGGTAGAGAGGGAGGTTGATTATAAAGGGCCAAAACAAAGGTATTTGGGGATGACAGAATTGCTCTGTATTTTGATTGTTGTGGTGGATATAAGACTGAATACGCTGGTAAAAAACTTACATTAGTCTATACCAAAAGAAGTGGATTTTAATTTATGTAAATAAATTTGAAAAGTCAACTGAAAAAGTAAAAATGCCCATTGGCAGTGTACTTTGGCTCAAATAAAAGTCTTTAAAGACAAGGGTTTAAATTTAAATTTAAAATATAAGCTTATAATAACATACAAGCCCATTGTTAAGAGAGAAAAACTCTCTTGTAAAAATAGTTGCATTACTTTCCTAAATTCTTTGCAATTGAGTTTTTGACTTTCTGGGCTCCACATACCAGACAGTAGACTCTTAATGCAGCCCTCCAAATTCTCCCCAGTGTCCTACATTTAGACTGAACTAGTCCAACAAAACTTTCAAGATGGGAAGACTCTCAGGTTATGGTATCTCATGCATTTAGTGAATTAGCCATTTTTAATATAGAAGTTCCTAAATTATTCAAGTTTCCAAAGTGATATTTGATAGCAAAAGTAATGTCTTTGTGAAGTATTAAGTGACTTTTATGAAAAAGGGGAATAAGCTGACAGAGAATAATCATTACACTGTCAAAGGATACAAGATTCCATTTTCTCAAAGCCATCTGTATTGCCTAGTTTCAGTAGCACAGGCTGTCATCAAGATGGTAAGATTTATGTCTCCTCTAATTGCAACATGGCAGCCAGGTTTATGCAAAAGATATCCATGTTGCCCATTTTTTCAGAAGGGAGCAAAATGCACGGTGTCTCTTAAGAAGAGGATTATGCACACAGTTAAGACAATGGCTCGCATGTCAATGGAACCAGAGAATAAAGCCTTTACAGAGCCCTGGGGTGCTGTTCAGATGTTTCAAAATATAAAACAACTGGTAATTTATTTATTAGCTGGAAGATGAAAAGTATTCTCCTTCTATAATAGTTTGTTACAGACTCTAAGCTCAAAGGAACTGCCCACCAGAGATGTGAGTTTGACCTCTTTTGTGCAGTCCCTCCAATTTGCTTTCTCATGCATTCAGTATGGAGTATGCATTATTAACTCATTATGGTTGTATTAAAAGTTTGTGTGTGTGTGACCTAGTCCAATAACCTTGGAAATTTCACACATAAATCATTAGAGATGTATAATGATTTAGTGCTTAGAACCAGGGATCATAGTCAATAGTAGTTGCACTGCCCTTTCAATCTGCCACTTGTGTCACTGGAGGACAAGTTGGCTTGTCTGCCTTTACTCTAATGCCCTAAATACGCATTTCTCTTCAATATAATTTATTGAATGGAATTTTCAGGACACCTATGGGTAACTTGTTTTGGTCTAAAACTTGGGAGAACCACATAAAGACATATGTTATGTCTCAATCCTAAGGATGTTTTCAGAATAGCATTGGAAAATTAATATTTGTGTTTATGAAAAATTGAAGGACAAGATAAAACTCTAAACTGTCAAGTGCTAAATTGAAAACAATTAGGTATGCCAGTGGGTGGCACAGCAGAGCTTAATTACTCAAAGTGCAGTTTTCAGCCTCAGCTTTCTTAGGTCTAATTATGAGTTTTACTGCTAACTAGTTGTGTGGCTGTGAGTCAGTTAAGCTATCATTTCTTCATCAGTAAAATTAGGATTATATTACCTGCCTCATCACCTGTTGTATAAATTAAATGCAATTTTCCCTATAAAGAGATCAGCACAGTGCCTGGCATTGCTCTAATTAAGGCTATGGATAGCTTCCTAACAGGACATCCTATCACTTACAGGACGTCATCATTGACCCCTTATTCGCACCTTGTAGTGTGGAGTTATCTCTACTCTCTGAACCATACTTTAATGCACCCTCCTAAATCATTCTCACCTAACAATAACCTCTCCTAGCCCTCTGACCATGACTTCCAAATTCATTTCTTTCTCATGTTCCTCTTTTTTCATCTTAAATGCTGATATTCTCCAGAGTCAACTCTAGATTACTCTTCTTGTCTAGTCAACCTGAGTAGTCTCTTTTACAGTGACTTATGTAAAGGAAGGAGTAGATATACAGCTTTTCAAGTCAATATTTACTCATATGTTCAATTGGAGATCCGTATCTTCAGCCCAGAGGTCTCTCCCCAGAAACCAATGTACTCAACTACCCACTGGACATCTTCACCCAGGAGTCTTAGAGTTAAATCTAACTTAGCGTGCTTCAATAGCTCACCCCATGCCTATAACGGATTGCACTGTCTTTGATCTTACCTTCCTGATTGTGTCCTATTTCCACCCATCTAGTGATGCAAGGTATTAAATTGAGAATTATATTCCATTTCTTTGCTCATCATTCTCCACATCAAATTAGTCATAGAGGACAGCTGATGCTACCTCCTGGTTGATCTTAATCCAGCTTCTTCCTCTTGAATCTCCTCTCAGAGATGCCACCACATCATATCCTCCTAATCTCAGCTACCCCTCCAGCCACTCCTTTGCAGTCTCTATACAACTAATTTAGTGGAAGCACTCATTATTTCTACCTGGACTACTACAACAAACTTCTAACTGAGATTCTGTTTCCTAAAATTGCCTCTCTCTGTTTCTTTCTGCAGAAATACAGCTGATGCAAAGATCTTTCTAAGATTTGTACTTAAAATATTTCAAAAGCTTTTTATAGTTCTTATGACAAAGAGAAAGAAAAGTTCTTCATATTATAGGTCCTGCAATCCTTTAGACTTCCTGGATGAGCAAATATGTCTTCCTTATCTTTGTACATACAATGCATGACACAGACAGTGTCCAAAAATAAACATTTTTGTTGATTGTATTAGAGAGTGAATGTCAACCCTTCACTTTACTCTCTGCCTCCCCAAATTCTACAATGGCCATCCTTCACTCCAGCTGTAAAAAAACTACCTGTAAGTTTCTTACATGTCTTGCTGGGTTTTTTTCTTGTCCATTTCTTTATATATGCCACATCTTAATTTATTCAATATAGTTTCATTGAGTATCAGTCATACCATATTTTGGGGACTAATGAGTGAACAAGATTAACACAGCTGGTATCCTCAGGAAGATTACAGTTTACCGAGATAAAATTAAACATGCACTTAAAATACAAGTGGAAATAATGTGTCCTACAGATTTGGTTATAAAATAAGGAAAAATGTTAATACCCTAAATGTTCATAAAGAAATAATTACTATAGTGTATATCTATTCCAGAAACTATTATAAAACCAATAAAAATGATGTGGTTCAGTAACTGACATAGGAAGATGTTATGAAATACGATCTGGGAAAAAGATTAGGTTACCAAACATGTACTTCCCTACCTCTGCTCCAACTTATTTATCACTACTCTTTAAAAAACATAACAACTTTCAGTTTAACAATCACCTTCTCTTGAAAACATTCTCTGACTATCCTAGTCATCCTCTGTACCCTGGTTATACTGATACAGGAAACGTAACATTTTAAAATAAACATTTGGTTTTTGAATAATTTTAGATTTACAGAAGAGTTGTAAAAATAATACAGGGAGAAACCTGTATACCCCTTCATCAGTTATAATCTTAAATTATCATGACATATCTGTGAAAATAATACTAGACATTGAGTGGTGAACATTGTTGTAAAAAAAAAAAAAAAGGTTGGAGTTCTCTGAATTATTTGTGTAGCACAGACACCCACCCACCTGGCCCCATCTACCTAGTGCAAAGCCTGCCTCAGTTTGGTGGCCTTGTGAGAATGCAAATATTCCCTCGCCATTTGGATCAAGTTACTTTAGAGCATTTGTTTAACTTGACCTCAGTTAAACATGTTACTATAACAAGTCATTGTGGTGAGTAAGGCAGTTGCTAGTTTCCAGGTCTCTGCGTCTTTTTACCACATCTTATAAAGGGGAAGACCCAGGTCTGCTCATAAGTGAACCTTATCTTAAGTGATAATCATTGAGGTCATCTCAGTCATTCTTGCCCCAGTCAAGAGCCTGGACATTTACTTCTTTTGTCCAACTCTCTAAGTACAGTATTGATCACTAGCCCTTTTCAGACTTTCCTTAAAAGTAACAAAAGCAAGTAAATTAAAGTCATTTGAGGCTCTTTGAAGGGTCAGTGGATACTCAAGACCTTGTGATTTCAAGCAAAGATTTCATGCAGTTTATATAGCATCTGTATATGGTTTGTCTTTCATTTTATTTGTTTATAAATGTTTGAGTCAAGTTACTCATTCTTATTCTGACATTAATATGGATGTTATCCTTGCCTTATACCTAACTGGGCCTTTGAACCAATGTTTTCCCATGGCCTTTGTAAATCAGCTACATAAGCATTTAACAATATCGACCAAGGACCTGCTCTGTGAGCAGCCAAGCACCAGGTGCTGGGAGAAGTCATCTTAAGCATAAAAGTTCCCTGCTCTTGAGCAGAGAGCTAAATGCTAGCAATCACTAGACTTTTGTGAGATTTGGCATCTTAATCTGTTCATTTGGAATTTAAAAATCCACTCTACCTACCTCCCAGTGTGCTGCTGCAAGAATTAAGTGAACTAACAAATAATATTGATAATAGCATTAATACAAATAGCAGCTAAGGTTTATACAGGACTCACTATGCAGCAGGATTTATTTCAGGTGTGCTGTGTATGTTAATAAATTTAATAAGAAAAATATCTATGAACTACCAAATAATATAGTACAATTCAAAGCGTGGTTATTTTCCCTGAGTATGAGAATACATTAAGCAGTAGTTAACTCTTCAAGATGAATGTGTTTCTGAAATGAATATTGTGGTGCAGATTTTACATGCTGGAAGAGGTTAAAGAAAACAAGAGGCCTAAAAGGCCTGGAGAGACTGGCCAGGTCTTGGTACTATTTAGAATTTAGAGCTGGAAGGCCCAGGTCTGCATCCTGACCAAAGTCACCTGTAGCATCATCATTATTCCCTTGTCATTGTTGTCATTAGCTGCATCATTTTCATTGCTTCTACCATCAAGGCTCTCACCATTTCACACTGGTCACTTTGCACATGTTATTATATTTAATCTTCACAAAAATCCTGGGAGGTAGGTATTATCATCCTCATTTTATGGATGATGCATACAGAATATGCTCTTACACAAAATTATAAGGTTCCTGAGTGCAGAACAAGAATTTGTATCTGTACCTGGATGACTTTGATTTAAGGCTCTTTCCAGTATCTTACAAGGCCATTTGGGCATGGGAAAGGTGATAATTCTCACTGCCTCATTGTAGCTTCAATAACAAGGTGGTTGTCTTTTCTAACTTTTCTGAAGAAGGTGAACTCATGCGAAAAATAGCAAAGCCTAATGGACATAAGGCAGTCTGTTTTTCTAAAAAGGAATAAGATTTGTCTTAATAAGGGGTAATGAACTCTCCATGAGAGACTTCACAGCACCTACATTTATATCCCCATTATTACAGCCTTGAAACTATAAAATGCCTCCTCTTCCTTTCTCTCATTTGCTTTTCCCAAACAAAGATGCAGAATAAGGCCTAGCCCTTAATTTTTCTGCCAGTTTCTTCATGTTTTCTGTCATATTTACATGAGGTCTTTGAGGGAAGGGTAATGCCTTCTTTTATATCCTTCTTATTCTTACAGTATCTGGTGCAGAGCAGGATGTATATCAGATACTCCCATCAATCTATTTAGAAACACTGGGGGTAGTATGAAGCTAATCTTGTCTTTGCCATTTACTGTGTATCCCTATACAAGAAGCTAATTTAGTAACCTCATGCTTCACATTTGAAAAAATAAGATTATGCTCCACAATGATTCCAAGAATAAAATAACAGACATAATGGTTCTAACACAGTGCTTTACAGATAGTAAGTACTCAGATAAATATGCCTTCTAGTACAATGAATGCCAAAAGTTGATCTGTTACTCTCTTGTATGGAGCAGATAATAAACCAATCATGTCATTCCTTTCCTTAGTGGGTCCAGTAAATCTTCAGAAATCTTGTCAACACAGAACTTCATACAATATCCACAAACTAACTGGATTTGGTATGTAGGTTAAAATCTTTGTACTTTCCCTTGTCTAAATAGAGAAGCCAGCAAGCAAATACATAATTTGAACACTGAATAAAAGGAAGGAAGGACAGTAATCCATATCTGTTAGTAAACAACAAGGACCTATTGAATATTTAAGGGAACTATATTCAATTCCTTGTAATGAGCTGTAATGGAAAAGAATCTTTCTCAGAGGTTGATTTCACCTTTGCAGAGTCCTTCCCACAGACTTTCAAATTAACAGGACATGTATAACTAAATCACTTTGCTATATACCTGAAACATTGTAAATTGACTACACTTCAATAAAAAATAAGAATTAAAAAATAAAAAATAATAAATAATAAAATAAAATAATTTTTTGAAAAAGGAAGGAAGGATAGAAGAGACTACTTAATACATAGTAGAAGGAAGGAAAACAGGTTGGGAATGGCTTTCCAAAGCAGCTGACATATGAAATTCAAGAGCAAGGGCAAGTTCAGTGAAATGGAAATGATACCATATGAACACAGGAGTAAAGGGTGCAAAGGGAAATAGAGAAAGAAGGCTGTCTTTCTATCTTTCTAATCATGGCTAGATGACAAAATATTTATAAACCAAGTCAATGCATGTTTTGAAGCTGGACAGTGGATCATAATTGGGCTTTGGTAAAATTTCTCTGGCCATGATGTGGAGAATTGATTGGCTTATGGCAGGGCTTGAGCCTGTGAGACTTGTTCACAGTTTGCAGCAGGAATATAGGTGAGAAGTTATGGCCTCACATGAGATGATAGCAGTTGTGGGGATAGGGACAGGTTAGAGAGACTTGAGAAATACTAAGAGGGAAGAAAAGAGTGAGTCTGGGGACTGATTAGCTCTGAGAGATAAGAGAGAGGGAAAATTCAAGATAAATGCTCAGGTTTAGTAGTTTCAACTCCAAGAAAAATGATAGAAATCAATAGACAAAGGGAAAATTTGTTGGAAAAAGGCAAGGGCTGTTGTGAAGATTCCAAGGTGGAGATACCTATTTGATGGCCAGTTGAAGATGCCTAACAGTCAGGTGGAGTGATTTGTCTGGAATCAAGGAAAGAGGATGGAATCCAATTCATAACGTTAGGCTTTATTAGAACTTAGCTGTTAATTAAAGTGAAAAGTGTAATAAAATTGCTCAGAATAGGGGGGTTGGGAAAGAAGGAAAGGGACTAAAGATTGAATCTGGAAAATACAATATTTAAGGAGAAGCAATGGAGAAGTCTCACTTGATTCTTACAAGGAAGATAAAATATGGAATCATTCAAACAAACTATACAAAGGTCTTCCCAAAGGAGAAGAGAAACATAAAAAAAAAAAATAAAGAAATTAATTATATATATTAAAAAAGAGAGATTAAAAATGCAAAATAGCTGGAGGATTGAAGAACAAGCTGGAGGACTGACACTACTACTTCACATTAGGACTTACTATAAACCTACATTAATCAAGACAATGTGGTATTGCTAAAAAAAAATACACATATAGATCAATGGAACAGGGATCAGAAATAAACCCACAAAAATATAGTTAACTGATTTTTAGCAAACAGGCAAAAGAAACCATAATGAACATAGTCTTTATAACAAATGATGCTGGATAAGCTGGATATCCCCACGTCAAAAAAAAAAAAAAAAAAGCACAGATCTTTTACTCACCACAAAAATTAACTCTAAATGAATCCCAGACATATATGTAAAACATAAAACTATAAAACTTTTAGAAGATACACAGGACAAAACCTAGATGATCTTGGGAATAGCAATGACTTTTTCCACACAACACCAAAGGCACAATCCATGAAAAAAATAATAGATAAGTTGGACTTCTGTTCTGTGAAAGACAACATCAAGAAATGACAAGCCACACACTGAGAGAAAATATTTGCAAAAGACACATCTGATGAAGAAAGTTATTCTAATTATACAAAGAACTCTTGACAGTCAATAATAAGAAAATAATCTAAACTGCTATACATACCATTCATGAGTCTGGAACTTGCTGTTACTATTCTGAGGTTTATATCTGACAATTATATTCAAGTGATTTTAAAAAAGTAATTTAGAGGGTTTTCTTCCCAATCTAGCTTCTATTCCTCAAAACCTTTCAATAGCAACTTCCTCCTGTTTCAATTTTAAAGATAACTTACTTCTTAATAAATCCATCTGAAATCATGACTATGTGATCATGATTTCCATTAATAACAGGGCTTTTCTTCTTGGCTACAGGGTGTTTGTTCTCTGTCTGCTGTAATGGGATTATCCAAAAGTATGAGTATATGCATGAAAATTCGGCTTATCAGAACAGGACTGGATGCTGTTGCAGAGCAACTTTGACAAGTACTGGGCCAGATCTGATCACAGATGGCTACTGTTGGGTCCACACAATGTTAGCCAGCACAATACTTAAAATTATTTTCCAATAACTTATGAGCATTTAAATTCAGGATACAAAACTTTGGACTTCTGGCTTCTCATGAAAAATGTGAGCTCACATGCTTCCCTGCTAACAATCAGCAAGAACTGAGTCAGTCAACACCTTTGATATGTACCCTCTAGTTTGTCACTTTCCCCATTTCTATTTCTCAATACTGAGTTCCAGTGAGAGTTGTCTTTTTTCTTGCAGTTGTGCTTAATTTTTCCACTAATGTTAGGAGAAAGGTGAAATATTCATTGAACATGTGATTAGCAGATTTGGGTAAATTGAGCTAGTATGAAGAGAGCTACGTGCTTCAGTAAACAACAGAAAGAAAGAGTGGGCAATAAAAAGAGGAAGATGATGGAAGTCTATGGAAATAAAGATCATTGCATGTTTACAATGCAAATCAAGTGTAAATACGTAAAAAATGACAATTATACCAAGCCCACCTCACTAATTTATATTTCTGTATTAATCAGGAGGCAGTGAGGCACTGGAAATTATACAATTACAGGAAGCAGTTGCTACCTTTGGACAGGGAAGAGATTGTACTTGTTAAATTTGAAGGTCTGTGGGAGTGACTCTGCAAAGGTAAAATCAGCCTCTGAGAAGGAGCCCTCTGAGGCTGCAGCCTGGACTTTTGCAGAAAGGGGCACTGGCTTGTGTGGGTGTCTTTGAGGAGGTGAGATGAGACTTAACCTGCAAAGGTTTGACAATCTGCGAACTGGAATGAACTGCTAGTTCTGGAAGGTACTGCCGTTACTGAGGTGGAGGAATATTATGCTGACAGTGATAAAAACAGAAATGCAGCAGTAGGAATAGAACAAAAACAGGAATGGAAATAAAAGAGGAAAAGGAAGCAAACTGAAAAGAGTAAATTCTTTCATCCTCTAGGATACCAGTCTCCCTCTAGTGCCTCTGTAGGCTGTTTATAGAGGCTTGTTAAGGCAAAATGTGGTTTTCAGACCCTAACGTCACAAAATAGTGTAAAGAAAGGTGGGCTGAAAGTTGAGAATCAGTAGCTTTATAGCTGGTACAACTACCTAATTGGTCCTTTAAAGATTAGACCTTGTGACCTTTGCCTTAAAGATAAAATTAAAATGGTAGTTTTAAAACCTTTGTATTTTATGTAGTGCATTATGGTCTATAATATCCTTCCACAATTTTTAGTTCAATTTAGTGCATTTCAGCTCCACAATTAAGACAGACAGGAATGGTGGCTATGTTCATCTCAATTTTCCACATGAGATAATTGGGGTAGATAGAAAGCCATTGATACACCAAAATCATACATATCACAAAGTCAGACTTACAACCGAGACAACCTGTCTGCCATCTCATTGTCCAATCACTGCAGCAGGTGACTTCTATAAATCCACAGGTAACTGAACTCCTAAAATTAATGAGGTCCATGAATCCCACTGCCTTGGGGAAAGGAACTCTGGTGTTTGGCATTGTCCCAGGTCAGAGAAGAAACTCATTTGTTTGCTGACTGATTTTTTTAAGAGTCTAAAGAAGAAAAAGAAAAAAATATGCATCTCCTGTTGAAGGTATTGGGATATGTGAGGGCAATTGAATTTAATGTTTCCTGGAACACCAATTTTATGTCTTTAAAAAACCCTGAAGGAATACAACTCAGCTTATTATTTTAAAAGAACCATGTCTTGGTTTGCAGAATTTCTTCTGGTGCCAGTGAAGAGCATGGCTCTGAGATGAGTGGTGATATTTTCATAGCATCTGTAAAGGGTGAATTTAGGTGAATTAGAAAAAAAAAAAAAAAGACATCCCCCTCCTTAAGAAACTTCATTGCCATCTGCTGGGAAATTGGAATAATAGCCACACAAATCTACAAGAAAAGAAAGGTAAAAGTCATCCTCTGACCTTGTGCAATGTACAGCTTGAACAACAGTAAGTAGTAGCTTGTTTTCTGACACCAATTCCATAGCCTACTAAAAAGTTTTACATGGGGAAATGGGTGATGGATAGTTACTTTTAATTAGTATGCTTTGTTTCAATTGTTGCACTTGCCATATCCTTTAATAAACCAGTGGGTTTTATAGATTTCCAAACAGAATGACTGCATGCCCAAGATTTCGAGGCCCAAAGGGATGAGAGGGCAAGAGAAGAACACAATCTTTTCTTCAGGGATCAACTCCAGGAAAAATGTTCTCTGAAACAGATCTGGAACAACATTTATCTAAATAAATAACACCCCCTGCCCCCCCCCCCCCCCCCCGTATTTACTATCCTTTACTGCAGTTTTGCTCTGAAAGAGGAGTCCTGCTCCTTCCCAAGTGATGACATATGAGGATCTGTTGAGGGAGGGGAGCAGCACTTTTCATTCTTAATGATTTCCTGAGGAGATTTTTATTTCAGCTTCCCTATCGCACACGTGTGCACACACGTACACACTGACACACACACACACACACCAAATTTGGCATTTCTGAGAGAATACTTTTATTTTACTTGCCAATCCTTTCACTTTCTGATCCTCCTGAAAGAAAGAATTTCCTAATCTGAGAAGATGTTTTGGGGAGAATCTAACATCAACTGGATTATTTCAAACACGAAGAAATGTTTACTGAACTGAAATCTGGGGAGTGGGGGTCCATCTATCTGACTGTTTCTTTCTCTCTCTTGGTGGTTGAGCACACTTGCCCCACATAACGAGCCTTACGATCAGGTTCTTTGCCTCTTTTTTCCTTCTCCCTACAATGAGAGAGTGAATCTCCCATTCCTCGTCTCTTCACTCGCTTACGATCTGGCAGGTAAATTTAAATTAAATTTAAATCTAATGGGAAACCATAAATGATTTTCCAACCCAGCTTTACCAATGATAAAATGAGTGCATTTCAACTTAATCTCAATTAGATTCTTGTTTTTGATTCTGTTACCAATCTGCTGGCACTGGGATGGGTGATCAGACTAGCATACCTAAAAACTCAAGAGGATCTGTTGGGTTTCAATCTCAAGATGATTATGAAATACATTTTCTACACCAGAAATGTCATGGGCTTTCTAGGAAAGTCATTAAGTCCCTTATTACCAAGGAGATTACAAAAATAACCAGGTGAGTGCTTGTCAAGTGTACTGGAGAGAAGTTTCAAACTTTGGATGTTGAACTGGATGATATTTAAAATTTTGTACAATCCCAAAAACCTATTTCTGCAGTTAAATTTCACTGAGTTAAAAAACTCTAAAAGTTCCAAATAAATATAATCACGAGAGCCAGGATGACATAGCGTTTAAGATAATGAGCTTGGAATCAGATAGTCTTGTGTTTGAGTCCCAGTCCCACCACATTATTTTCTTTGATACCTTAAAAATGTTACTTAATTTTCCTTGAGTCTCAGTATCCTAGCCTATGAAATCGAATAACAATATTTACTCCATAGAAAAGTTTTGAGAATTAAATGCAATACTTAAAGATACGATGACTTCCACATTGAAAGCACTGAACAAATAGTAGCTATTATTATTGTTGGCATTTTTAATGAATGTAATTAAAAGCAGAAGAGATGATAAACAATTTCTCCAGCAAAAAACTAACAAGCAAATAGAACACCAGCAAGGTGTTTTAAGAATACAAAGGAACAGGTTTTTTCTTGGTTTGGAACATGGAGATTTGGTAGAAGATTGTCACCTCAGCTTAATCTGTTTGTCATAACCACCCCTATCTGTAGCCTGAACACTATCCTGGATTCCTTCTTCTGCAAATCTACAAAGCCCTGTTTGAGGGCCATTCTCTAAGCATCAAATGGGAGTCATGAAACTTAAACCTAAACACGTATCAACCATTAGTCATCCATTCCTTCAACAAAATATTTATTAACATCTATGTTACAGTTGGTGGACTAGGCAGCACTTAAGACCAGTTGGAAAACACAGTAAGTAGTCTTGATCCCCATCATGGTATAATGTTACATTACGAGAAGTGGTGGTAAATGAAGAGAATATACAGGCACATCTCTTTCTTTCAGTCTCCGTACATTTGGCACAAGTGGAAACATCTCTTTTTATTGTGCCTTTGTATGTCCTCTCAATAAGATGTGGAGTCTTTTACTCCACTGTTAATCTAAGCTTACCTGTGTTACTTGATTTGGACAGTGGGATATTAGAAAAATGTGTCTCACACAGAGGCATGCAAACTACTTGCCAATGGGCCACTATCCCTAGCTTCTATTTGGATTCCTGCATTATATGTTTACAGAAGTCAGAATAGTATTTACTTCTTTGAGCAGAAGTGTATTGACTTGGAAGTGATGCAAGAGAACCTTCTGAAAATATTCTATGTCTTTGTTTGCATGGCAGTTACATAAATGTGTATGTATGCAAAAATTCACTGAGTGGAAACACTAAGTATTTACTCTTACTCATATTGTCCCTACTCTATATACACTTCTGTGGGCATGCACACGCACACACACACACACACACACACACACACACACACACACACACATCTGTGTGTGTGTACATAACTAATACGGAATGGTCCATGAGTTATAAGAAAAATTGGGTGAGTATAGTATCATAGAAGCTAGAGATAATAATAGTCAACTATGTATGCTGAATGTGGTCAAAAGATTAAGATGAAAACTGTAGTTCATATTGGATCAAGCAACATGGAGGTTGTTGATATACTTGACGAGAGCAGTTTTTGTGGAAGTAGTAGAGAAAATTCCCATTTTATAGTAGGTCTAATGGTGAATAAGAGGTGAGAAATTTGAGATGGTATCATGTTTAAAAGACTCTTTTGAAAACTTTGTCTATTAAGACTAACAGAGAAATGGATTGGTGATGAAAGTTAATCTAGCAAAGAGTGTTTTAAGATTGGGGATACTAACATACGCTTGTACACTGGTTAAGATTTAGGAGGCAAGAAGAATTTGAGATAGCAAAAGAGAGGGAGAATAAACAAAGGAGAAGTGCTTTTCTTTAAAGGTGAGAGTTTTAAGAGAACTTGCCTTTATATTGTATTATTATTGGCTATCTGCTCTATTAATAAGGCTTTAATACATGTCAAGTGTTACCATTTTTTTGTCTTGATGTACACCCTAGTGGCTGGGGGACCTAGTTAGACCCAGTCAATCCCTCTGTAACTCCTCACTGTCAAGGAAGAGTCTTGGCATCAAGATCTCTTAAATCTACGAGAGAGCTACCAACTTTAGTTTCCTTTTTCATCTTGCTTACTACAAGTAACATGCAGCCACTGTTTTCTCATAAAGACCATAAAAGATTATGGACAGAAAATAGGCGAAAGAACTCCCCCTAGAAATCTAAGATTTATCAAGTAGAGTTTTTATAGTAGAATCGTCTTTAAAATTCCCCAAAAGGCTCTTGTGGTTCTTCAAGTTTTAATCTCTCACTTTCACTCCCACAAAACAAGCACGTTTCCTCTTTCCCCTGTAAAATTTTCTTGTCACTAGTGACATTAATGTGTAGAGGAAGTCTGTGAAAGGCAGTCTTTGCTTCTATTGCTCTTACAGCATGCCTCAGCTCAGGCACACAGAGATAAAGGGGAAGGAGAGTGTGGGCTTTGCTTTCTGGATTTCAAGGATGGTAGGGGAGGAAGTGAGGAAGGGTATTGGCCAAGATGCCTATATCTTTTCATTTCATACTGCTTTCTCTGACCTCAAAGAATACTAGAGAGGAAGGGACTTTGGGGATGATCTAACCACACTCCATTCTTTTACAGATGAAGAAACAGAGTGGTGAGGTGATCTGCCTAGAACTTCAGCTAGTTCTTAAGAGAGAAGGACCCAACCCTGTCTCCCACGACTTTCTGTTTATTCATTGGAAGTGTTGTCCATGTGGCTGGGCTGTGATGACATGCAAGTGACTTAAATTAATGATTCCCAAACCTGGGAGATCATCAGACTGAGTTACAAATCTTTAAAAAACCTGCAGTTTGCTAAATCCCATTCCTTACATTGTGCTACCTGAAGCTATGCTAGTGTCCTTGTCCTGAAATCTGTAATTAGGCAGAAAAGAGTTAATACAGCAAGCATAATCTTTGGAAGGATCTGCTTGCATGATTGGCCTTTGCCTGGTATCTGGGTACTTGCATTTTGTAAAATTCTCTAAGTGATAAGAATATTTTGCCTACCTGGTACCCCAATCACAATCACCTGATTTTCTTCTAGGAGTCTGGAGTCTAACAGTTATTGCTGGCTATTGTGCCCAGGTAACTAGTCCCTGATAAAAATCCCAGACTCTGAGTTTCAAATGGGCTTCCCTGAGCAGAAGAGCTGGTGCATACTTATTACTACATTTCAGGGCTGGGGGGAGAGGTACTCTGTGTGGCCTCTTTAGGGAGAGCAAAAGAAGACAACACATGGATTTAGACACTAGATGCTGCCTGAAATAACTTTTTCCCCTTATTGGTCTGTTGTGTATCCTTACTGTGTTACTGCAATAAATCTTGGTCATGAGTGAAATTGCATGCTGAGTCCTTTGTCTTTATAGAGATCATGGTACTCTTGGTCATCAGGCTGCTTAAACAAACTGTGTCAGAAATGGTTACACAAGTAGTGACCCAACTGTTGACAAAGAAACAGAAAAATGTCTTCTGTGTCTTATGAGCAGCCAGGTTTGGAAAACCTCTGGAAATGACTATGAGATTTGAAAATCACCATGTCTACTGAAATAAATGCACAACCTAAAAGTTGAGAGTTATGTTTTATTCGGTGGACAATTCTGAGGACTTAGCTGAGAATGACAGCCTCTCAGATTGCTCTGAGGAACTGCTCCAAAGAGGCAGGGGAGGAGCTAGGATATATAAGAGTTTTACAACAAAGACCAGGTAGTTGGAACATTAAAAGATTACTTGTTAACTAAGGAAAACCAGGCATCTCAAGTTAAAGAATTTAGTGCTTTTCTATTTGTGGGAGGAAGCAAACATTTGGGCTCATTGAATTCATTCCTTTGTGAGCATCTAGCTATCTAGGGCCAGTATCCTGTCCTTTCTTATTCTGAGTCCCCTCAGAGTGCACCATTGTAAGTGGCTGCAGAGGCTGGGCTGCAGGCGTTTTCACTGGGGGGTGGCGGAAGCCGCTAATGACTTGATGGTTTCAGCATTGTTTGTTTACTGATATGGTTAGCAGTATTTTTCGTTCACAACCAGGAGGTGCCATCTGCCATAAACTTGTTTTTTCATAAAATATTTAATAGTAGGAGAAATCAAGGGGATATTCTCAAGTTGATGTCTTATAGGCATCTCAAACGTAATAGATTCAAAAGTCAAATTTTGAATTTCCATCCCAAATCATTTCTGCTGATACTTTTTCTTACAGTAAATGGCAATTTCAGTTTTCCATTCTTAATTTCCTCAGGCTCAAAGCTTTAAAGTCACTCTTAACTCTCCCCGTTATCTCAAACCAAGTGTAAATCATGATTATTACAGAGACCAATTTCAAAATATATCTCAGAGTGCAATTACTTCATGATAACCTCGACTGCTCTTGATTAAATTATCCTCTCTTTTCTGCAGTATTACACTACTGTCACGCTGATTTCCTCCTACCTACCCACTCCATGGTCAGCCTATTTGTCAAGCAATACCCCATTCAAACATTGATCACATTATATCACATCTCTCCTCATAAACTATCAATGGCTTCCCCTTCTCAGAATAAAATCCCAAATCCTTACTGTGTCTATAGGTCCCTTTATAATCTGGCCCCAGCTATTGCTCTGACTTCATGCATCTCCATCACGCCCTCCCTTCCAGCTACATCCTCCTCCTCGCTGTCTCAAGCCCATCATATATGTTGTGCCCTGGTGTCTTTGTAATTACTGTTCCCTCTGCACAGAACACTTTTCTCCCAAATGTTGGCCTGGCTCATGCCCCACATTTGGCAGGTCTCAGCTCTGGTGTCACCTTATTAAAGAAACATTTCTGAGAAACCCAAATAAAATAGTTCCCTTCCTCTCCTGCTCTCATCTGTTACCTTATGGTTGCTTTCTCCTCACGGCGTTTCTGAACCCTGGAAGTATTGAAGGAGGATTAATAAAATGGCCGCACTTAGGCTAACAGATTGCTTATTCTTATGCTTGCCCTTAAAAGGGTCAACTGACCTGACTGACTGGTTGCTACTCACTCTTCCAGGCCTATTGTTAAAACTAAAGCTATTGATCTTACTGATTCTACTTTATTCCAGTAATTGAAAGTAATAATCAAGCTTAGTCTCTGAGTCCTTCTCCAAGGAGAAGGTCACAGGACTATAACCTTACAAAATAGCCTAAATTACTAAGAAGACCACAGCTTGAGTGCTTACGAGATAAGGAGATCTAACCACTGGCCTCTATAGAATTGGTCGCCTGGAGGCATCATGTCACCATTCTAAGTCTTCTGATGAGAAAATGATTCTGTTGATTGTTATCAATGCTTTAATGTTTGAGCTACGGCTATAATAAACACCCCACCCCATCTCCAAGGTGGGTTCACAGTTTTGAAGGCACTAGCCTGCTGTGAGTCCACTTTGCCCTGCAAAGCAATAAAATGGCCTCTTTTCTTCTAAGCTCCAAGACCTTGTCTCTGGGTTACTTGGCTGGTCAGGGACAGGGGCCAATCTTTTGGCAACAGTATTATGTATGTGTTTGCATGTATTGTAAGCTCTGTGTATGCCCCACTAGACTGAGAGAGAAGCATACCCATGGAATAAATGAGAGGAGAGGGCCCAGAAATTAATTTTTTTAGACCAACATACTCATACGGGTGGGACTTCTACAGCAAAACCACAGAATCTAAGCTTGAGAAAAATTTTGGAAGTCATCCATCCATCTTCCATCCTACTTAAGACTTCCCGGTAATGACTTTGGTATTGGGAATCCCCCAACCACCTTAAGCAATTATTTCCTTTGATGAAATTCTTCTTAGCCTGTGCTTAAACATGCCTCCAGGCCCAAATGCCAACATTTACCTCTAAGGCTAATCTATTCTTTCCTCTAATCATCTAACAAGAGGAATCTGTTTCACTCTATAGGATTTACTTACTGACAGTAAACAAATCTGTATTTCCAAATGCCATATCCTGCTCAATTCATTCCTAGGTTTGAAATGTCCTTTCCCTCCTTTTCATCCTGACCAGATATATTCATCTTGACAAGATATATTCATCCTGACAGATATATTCATCCTATAAATTCTTATTTGCATTTTTCCCAATAAGTGATTCCTCCATAGTTCACACCAATCTCTCTCTTTTGATTTTTTTTTTATAGAAATATAGTTGATTTACAATGTTGTGTTAGTTTCTGGTGTACAACATAGTGATTCAGTTACACATACATATATATATATATTCTTTTTCATAAATGAACTTACCTACAAAAAGAAATAGTCTTCAAATTTTAAGCACATACTTTTATGCAATTTGTTGGGCAATTGATCATAGAGTTGCTTGTGATTCATTAACATATATTCATGCCTTACTGTCCTGTCTGTATTACTTCCTCCTTAAGAGAAGGAAAGGTCATTCTTATTTTTTGTCACCTACATTGTATAGACTGGCACCTAGCTCATGCTAAGAATTTGATAAATATTTATTGAGTACTACATTTAAATTAAAACAGAAGAATAATCTTTCTTGGCATTATGATTGATTTAGCACAGAATTAGGATTTCATATAGTTAATAATGATGGTGCCCATGTATTAGTCCTTCATTATTTGATGACCACCGTTCTACATGTTCTGCTGGGATTATCTGGTTTCATAATCGCAATAATTCAACCTATGACAAAACCAAGGAAGAGAGAGGTTAAGTTGCCCAAAGTACGTATCTAGTAAGATGGTAGAATTGAGCTTTGATCTCAGGTGGTCTGACTTCAGAGCCCACATTTTTAACTTCTTTATATAACCCTTCAGCACTTTGTTGTCCCTGGGATTCCATCACATGCAGTAGGTATTGGTAAATGAATTCTGTTGTTGGACATAGTGTTGACTAGCAAGATGATATGAAGGAAAGCTATTCTCTCACCTCAGATTTCTGGAAAATAATTGTATCTGAATAGAGGATTTCTAATTCAGTTTGATTTGGTCATATCTACAGTGAAAGAAAAGTGACATCAAACACATCTACTTTTATACCTGCTCCCAGCATTTCACCCCAAATCCCCTTTCCATAATTATTCATAGGTTTTTCTTGCAAAACCCAATGCAATGCCCAAATATCCTGAGTGGAATTTCATTTTCCATCATAGTTTCCTTCTAGCCATTAACAGGCAAATATCTCCAGATCATGGTTAAAACATGTATTTGCATCTGTAATAGAAAAGTCACTTGTCCTATTATCCCCTTAAGCAGCAGGAGAGAAAAAGAGAGAGAATGCATGAACTGGAGAGAGAGAGAGAGAGAGAGATCTATTTAGTATGATTCTGCTCTTAAAACGCATGGTACTTTTCTCCCTTCAAACAAGTTTCAACCTCTAAGAAGTTTTTGGGTCCGTAGCCTAAGATTTTTTTTTAAATCACTTGCAAGTTTCTCTGTAGTCTTGGCTTATTTGGAATTCAGAGTCCTATTTTAAAAAATAAAGAAAGGAAAAGAAAGAAATACACTTTCTTATCATGTTTTTCTCTGAAAAGCCATTCTTCTCATTAATTAATGAGCTCTGCAGGAAGCAGATTGTTTCAGAGGCCAGGGGATGAAGCAGTTAAGGCAGTGACACGGACTACAGTGACTGCAGGGGGATCCAGCTCTCTGTGCTCCTTCCTTTTCTCTCACTCTGTTATTCTTCAGAGTCATAAATATTTCCTCAGTTCTCAATCCCAAGGCTGTGAGCTGTCACAGTGGATTGACACAAAGGTCACAGCAGAGCTCTTCCTACTTTGGTCTTGCTATGGGGCCTTTGGTAAGTCTATGAACCTCCCCTTTTCAGGGCTGCATCCATTGAGGAGATGGGTTACAAGGTGCTCCCCAGGGTCCCTAGGGCTGCCCAATGTGGATATCTTCCTTACACCTGCTGTATCTTTGTGCCACCTAAATACTCTTTTCTCTCTCTTCTCAGTCAACTGCATGTTCCTTTGAAAACTTACACAACCACATCCTCTTCCCATTGACAGGACAGACACAGTTAGTTATACAATGGAGTTTTTCTGGAATAAATGGCCATACACTGATGTACTGGGAAGACAATGATGGGACTTTCTTGAGAGCAGCTTTCAGTTCTGACTCAGGCACTTACTTGCTAAGCTCCCTCAGACAGATCTCTTAAACTCTTTGGATCTTAGTTTCTTCATCTATAAAAGAAGAGAACATTGCCTGCCTCCTTTATTTGTCAGGGTTGCCATAAGGATGAGGTCAGATTATTTCTGTGGAAAGAAATTTTAAATAGTAGAGCAGTAAGCAAATGGAAAGCCTTGTTATTTGACAAGCAGCTTTGCTATAGAGAAGCAATCAGATTAACACGAACTGAATTCACATCCTAAGTGGTACCTCTTACTGTCAGAGGTGAGTCTGTGCATGTCACTTCAAATCCCTGAGCATCAGTTTTCTGATCTGAAAAATGGGGGCACAGGGTTTCTCATGAGATTTCTGTGAAGGTTAATTGTGGTGTTTGCTTAGACCTAAGTTATTTATAAATCATTCTAATATTTACTATAATTGGTTATTGTTAGGAAATAAAGTATAAAATGCAAGTAAAAATATACAAAGATTAGAGATGCATAAGATTTGCTGAAGGGACTACAGCCCCCTGGAGGCTCTCAAAGAAGCCTATATAAAGATGGAGTCACCTGGCCTAAATGGCTGGGCAGGCTGTACAAAGGTCAACTGCCTGAGATGAAAACTTCCATTCAGTGATACAGTTTACAAAGACTTGGTGGATGGTTGACTACTACCAATAATGATGTCTTGATAGGAGCATGAACTGGGCAAGTTCCTTTGTTGCTTTTGTCAAGAGAAGGGAGCACAGTGGATCTGCCTTCATCAGCCTCAGCCCCTTCACCCTTGGGAGAGCAGATGTAGCAGTATCTTGCTGTGTAGGGTAAGCTGGGCAGATCAAGCACTTGGAACTTCCCTAACAGCTGTGGTACCCAGTGCCTTCATTTTTGGCTGCACCCCAGGCTTGTTCATTGGCTGTGGTCTGAAAACATGCTGGCCTGCAAAAGGATAGCTTGTTCCTCAAATCTAGATTCTAGAAATAATCGTGGTTAAGAGCTGTGTCTTTCTAAAAGAAAGACGTAACATAATAAAGGTAAACAGGTTACACTTGTGTTTAACTTAGGGTTTGGAATTGGGTATACAGGGCATAAAACCTAGCTTTTATTCACTGTCTATATTTTCAGACAAATGACATATCCTTTCCAAGTCCCAGTTTCATCATCTGTTTAAAGGGGATAATCATGCCAGCCTTTCTGGTCTGCTGTGATTAAATGTTATTAGATGAGAAAATGTAGATAATGGAGGAGGATTGTGATGGACACATACTGAATGTTCAAATATGAAAGCTCTTTCTTTGACATTTTTCTTTTTGGAGAACATAGATACAAACGCAAAATATGTATCGTGCTTCTGCCTGCTTGTGTCAAAACGAAGGCCTTTATTTAGTGCTAATCTTGGACAATGCAGTTCAGTGGAAGCTGTGGGGAATATAAAGATGTTAACTTAGTAGCCCTTGTCCTTAAGTATCTTCCAAGCTAGCAAAACACATGCAGGGGGAAAAAAAAAAGAGTTGCAAAAGGTTTTATACGCAAGGGCCCAAAATATGGTTAAGATAGCAAGTGCCATAGGAACTCAGATAAGGGGATGGGATGATCTTGGAAAGCATTTCTCAAAAAAAAAAAATGTGTTTTGTTGTATTTAGTGTATCAATCTGCCAGTTAGTCTGCCAATCCCTAATATAAATGAATGGCAATATTGTCCCAAGAACTGTTCTAGAGGTCATGTTTGAATTGGACTTTGAAGGGTAAATAGGAAATACATAGAGAGGAAAGAGAAATTAGGATTCATTTCTCCATGTTTTTAATTAAGTAAAAAGAAAAAAAAGAATTTTATTTTTTTTTCCCTGAGCCGTGGCTTTAACTTCTTACGGAAAATTCCTGTATGTCTGTCTTCCTTCCAACTTCTCTCACTGGTTCTAGGAAAGTAGCTCTTTCTAGATACCCTAACAATATGTCAAATTCAACACATTCTCCTATATACTGAAATTATTATCCTTTCTTTTAAAAAAGGGCACTATGTATAGTTCTTATCTTGACTCAGGTCATCACTCTCTGTTAGGAGAGGCTGCCTTTCATGGTCCTGATGGCCTTGCCCATTCTTGCTGAGTTTGCCAAACCTCAGGGCCTAAATGTCCTCTGACCCTGAGCCATTTCTGCTGCTAGTTGTGTAGGCAATTAAGTAGTCCAAGACATAGTTCTACCACTTACTCCCTGGAGACTGGGGACTGTCCTACTTACAGCTTACTGTAAAATGTACTGGGCCCTTGGCCTTGGGTTCTTCAGCTGCAGTGCCAACCCACTGAGTGTGTAACCACCATCTGGGACCATCACTTTACTCTGTGGGCCTTGGAGGTAGGGGACTGGTGCTACCATGCTGAAAGTCCAGTTATTTGCTGTGCTGTGCACTGATTAACATCCTGTCTTACTCTGATCCATTGAGTCTCTTTGTCTGCTTTTTGCACCTATGGAGCTACTGTGAGCCAGCCTGCTTGCTGGCTTATCCATGTCCTTTATAGTCTTATTCCTCCTTGCTTTATGAGGTTGGGGCTCTTCTCTGATACCATCCATTCAATAATCTAAGTTCTAAACTTAAAATTATCCCCAATTCTTTCTTCTTCCTGGATCTTGCAACCACATTGATTAGATTTTCAAAACCTTGCCACTCCAAAGTTGTATCCTATATCTTGTTTCTTCATATTGTTCCTAAGATTATTATCCTTAGCTGAGGCCTATTCACTTCAGAAGATCTTATAATTTAGTGAGTCCATGTGGGGTTTGAAGAAAAAGAGTCTGGATTTGAATCTCAGCAACATTGCTTATAATCTTTATGAGCTTTAACAGTTTCTTAGTATTTTAAAGACTTTGTTTTCCTCTGATATAAAATGAAGTAAGAATAACTAACATATAGGGTTGTACGATGACTATATCAGTTAAAACATGTAAAGCACCTGTAACAGTGCCCTGAAATAGTAGAAGCCCAGTAAATGTTAATGGTCATTATTATGACTTTCATCATGAACTGCAGTCTTATGGTATCCTAGACACCATATAGTCTTCAGAAACACATCACTCACATGCTTAAAAGCCTTCTTGCTGACTTGACTACATATACGAAGGCAAAATTCCAAATCTTTGGCCTTTCAATGTCTGGAATCACTAATCTTCTTTTTGTTAAATACTATTTACTTTCATGCAATATTTAAGTCATCTTCTTCAAATGTGACAAACCCTTCCTTTATAGGAACCCTTTCTTGTTTTATCAGCTTTTCCATTTTCTCTTTAAATGCCCATTACTAGTCTACATCTCAGCACAGTGAATAAAACATTAAAGATTTAATAAATATATCCTTAATCAATAGATGAATGATAAAAAGACAGAAAGATAGAAAAGAAGTAAGAAAGAAAGAGCTTTAGAACACCTTGTTAAGAATTTGTGCACTGAGTAAGAATTATTTTCTAGAAGATCACAATGACTGAAAAGTTTCTTATGGTCATTGTCCTTTATTGTTGTCTATATTCTAAAGAGACAAAATAAGTATTGGGTATTATTTCTGGGATTTGAATAAATAGGTTTCTACATAAGTTTATGTCAAAAATCTTTATTTACATATAGGGAAAATATATGCTCAGCTTTTCCCAGAAAAGTCCCAGCTTATGCATGTTATTAGGTGTAATTATTAATAGCTCTTTCACTCTCAAAAGAATCTCACTTTTGATGATAAATCACATTGTCATACTAGTCATAAAGAAATTTTATGATTAAGATTGTATAAGAAATCAAATGATTATAGTCAGATATCATTTACCTAGTGTGGGATATGTACCTGACTCATCAAAAACATTTATTGTGTTTCTCTATGTAATAAGCTCAGTACTATCTGCCCCTTTGATGACCAGACAGGAAGATACCCTGCTCCACACACCGTCTCTTCCCATTTTTAACTTTATCTGGGACTACTTTACTCAACCTAGGTAGGAACTCAGGTAAAAGTATTCCAAAAAGTTATTTTAGTTCTGATTTTCAGAAAGTCCACATGGACTTTTCTTTAAGGAAAAGTGAATTTTTTGCTTACAGAAATAAAAAGTTCAAAGCTACCTCACTTCAGCAATAGTTGGTTGTGTGTGTTCAAGTACTGTCATCATGAAGCTGTCTTACCTCTCTGTTTGCTTCCTACTATATTAGCTTCATTCTCAAGAAGCCTTTTCCCTGATGGAGACCCCTGACTACCCAGACTGACACTCTTAGAACTATATATCCATTAGAGAGAGAGACTTTTTCCCTGTTGACGCCAGAAAGTCTCAAGATTCATTTTGATTGGATCATTTTTGGGTTATGAATCCATACATAAGTGGAAGACTGAGAGGTTGAATATGCTGATTATTTAGGCCTGAGTCCTATGCCACTTCTGAATATGGAGGATATGGGTGATCAACCAATCCAAACCACATGGACTGAGATTGGAAATTGTTTTCTAGGAATGATTAGGGGCTTTTAAAGAAACAAAAATTTAAAAAAAAGGGGGGGGGGGATGGCAAAACTTGAAGATCACAATCAACCCGTGTTCATCCTGTTCAGCTGTTTTATGATCCTATATGTCATGGGAAACTAATTTCTGTCCATTGTTTATTTCTCCATAAAATGAATGCTGATATCTTATTCAATCTACAGGCTGACCAAGGTTTTCTTAGTCCCTGTGACTTGGCATGTGTCTGTTTGTGCGTAACCTTTTTCCTTTTTCCATTTTTCCTCTGAATGACTCTCCTTTAGAAGTAACTCAGGGTTCTTCTTCTACCTTGAGAATCACCATTTCAAAGTTTTCCCTAACCAGCCATAGGTAGGGTAAGCTTTGGAGGATGGGAGTATGCATGACAGAATATTAAGGGGCAAGTCATAAATGACTTGACCTACATTTTATTGGCCATGACTTAGGAACATAGCTAACTGCAAGGGGAACTGATAAATGTAGTTTATCTCTGAGCGCAGAAGGAACTTGGGTTTTATTTACTGAATCTAATAAGTGACTTCTGGGTTTCTAGAAAAAAAAAATCTATGATCCACTCTAAAAAATTAGCTCCATGCATTGTTGTCTGTGTCTGAGTCCCAGCCTGTATTATAGTTCCAGTACTTTGAGACAGGAAACTCTGATAGCTTTAGAAATATTCCCTCAGCTACATCTTGTCTGGAGACTAGTCTTAGACCCCCGCATTGCTAACTGGCAGCCTAGACTCCCAGCCAAAACTTGTCTCACCCTGGAGGTCATGTCTTCAGGTCAGGTGAGAGCCTGTTCTGACAGGCAGGCCTACCCTTCTTATAACTCTATCACCAAATCGACCACAGTAATTCTTATTGTGTTGGTTGCTGTTTACCAACTTGTTTTTTCTGCAGGAGCCATTAAGTATTTACTCTTCCATGTTCAGCAATTCTTATGACAGTATTTCCAGCTTTGCTTTAGTTAACAGGCTGTCAACCCCTTGATAACAATCCCAATTTATCACTCAGCTGTAAATATTGTCTCCAGGCAAAGTTTGGCCTACATGGTCTGAACCTTGAAGCAATTTTATTTTTATTCATTCTAAATAAAACTTGAATTACTTAGAGTGTGTGGGTGACTGAACAGAAGAGGAGAGTGAGAAAGAAAAGGAAGAGGAGAAAGAAAGGCAGCTGGGGGAGAGAGAGAGAGAGAGAGAGAGGAACTGTACAGCCTTGAAAGTCTTTCGAAGAAGGAATAGGAGAAAAAGTATGTGACCCCCTATCTAAGGACAAGGGAAGTGAGAGAATAAAATGGGAAGATAAAACAGAGAGCCCAGAAACAATGAAGGACAAGTCATAACTAGAAAATATGCAGAGAAAGCATAGAAAGAAATAGGAGATGGATCAAATAAGAAGCCTGTATAAGTACATGTTTCTGTTTTCCCATTTTCTCTTCCTTACCAGCCATCATTGAATTGATCAGCAATCATTGACTGAGCATCTACTATTTTGATGGGCATGTATGTCTCCACAAATGTATGTTTTGAGATGTATATGACGTCTGTGCAATGGTGGGTGAGCAGCAAGTGAGTAGGACAGAGTCTCAGAAGAGGGAGAAGTCTATGCCAGCTGGAGAACTGAGGGGAGGATTCATGATGAGAACGGAGATCAGCAGATCCATGAAGTCTGGGTATTACCAAAGAAATAGAGACAAGGGCTGAGGGCACTCTCAGCAGGGAGAGGAGCATAGACACCAGAAGGCTGGACTCAATCAGAAATTCCACCATCCACAAGCTTCAGCTGATAGAAGTCTTTGATAGAGCAGGTCGAGAACAGATGAGAAAACGTAAAGTAGAAGAGGAGAATAAGAAAATAATATGGAGAGCTTGAGGAGGAAAAGAATAATAATTAAGGAGAGAGAAAATGACAAATCAGCTCTCAGATGCTACAGATTCTCTGGGTCAGGAAGCACCCTGTTGCCCTCATGTGGTACTCCCTGAGAGGTTAGCCCTGCCCTTAGGCTGAGCTTCTCTATCTGACAACTTGATGAGATGTGGGCAGAACAACTCCAGGCCGATTCTTGGCTGGTTGTCCCAAATTGTAGTCCTGTTGGCAATGGAAACATTCTAAATCTGAACATGCTCAACTGAAATGCTCAAGTTAAAATAGAGGCAATAATAGGCAAGGAAGTTCTCAATCCGATTTTACTTCTTCTGGGAACATTTTCTAGAGAATTTTAAAAAAATGTGTCACACCCTGGAATTTAAATCATAAACCATGAAATATATTTTCCTCTCTCCAAACAAGATTAAAGAAAGTTTGGGAGTGGGTTCTGGCCTAATGACTTCTAGTGCCCATCATAAAGTAATTACTATTATTAAGATTCATCTTATTTGTCAGTCATCGGCATTTATATGGAGCAAAAGTGGTATTCATCAAATTCTTCATCAAAATAGCCAAGTACTCTAATACCACCTATAATCCTAGGTTTTCATAACTGGATACTGCTTAAACATTCTTTCCTTATCCTTCACTACTCATTCATACTCACACTCAGAACTCATGCTAGATATATCACTTTTGGTATCTTCCATAAATTACCTACATATCCTTGGCTTGTATTCAGACTTTTTGCTACTGCAGGAATATTTACCCAATACCCTTTGACTCCCTCTCCACAAACTCTCTTGCTAGGTTATCTGTCTTCAACTATTCTACTGGCAGGGATCTGCTTTGAAGTAGGAACTTTCCGTGACCAGCTCAGACTAGACTAGATTTCTCTCTCTTCTAGTTGAGTAAGAGGTTAATAGGTTTGGCTGCTGTAAGATGATTTAAAAAAACATGATTATTTTCCACATAAAAATGCACTTCTCTCTCATGCAACATTTTGGGCTTCAGCAGCTTGGAGCTGGAATTGAAGTTTCACAGTATCAGGGACCCAGGTATTTATTATATTATTCTCTTGCAATACTAATTTTTTACCCTCATCTGTATGGTCCAAGATAGCTCAGAGCCACATCCATATATCAACCAGTGGCAAGTAGGGAACAAAGGAGAGGATGTCTCATTCATTTAAGGTTACATTCTAAATATATTACATGTAATCCCTGTACACATACCATTGTCCAAAATCTTACATGTAGTAACATTCAGCTGCAAAGGGTGATTAAGAAATGCAGTCTTTATTTTGTGTGGCTGGTGCCCAGATATAAACCAAGGGGAAAATAAGTTGTTTAACTATATATAGTTATATACATATCTTACCACATTATATTGCTGTTATAAGCAATTGTGTTGTCCCAAAATTCATGTTGAAGTGCTAACTCCCAGTACCTCAGAATGTGAATACATCTGGAGATAAGGCCTTTAAAGAGGTGATTATGTTAAAACCAGGCTGTTAGAGTAGACCCTAATCCAATCTACTGATATCCTTATAAGAAGAGGAAATATGGACACTCAGACACCAGGGACGCACACACACAGAGCAGAGACCATGAGCTATGGACTGAATTGTCTCCTCCTCAAATTCATATATTAAAGTCCCAACTCCCAATGTGACTGCACTTGGAGGTAGGGCCTTTAAGAGGTATTCAAGGTTAAAAGGTCATGAGGGTAGGGGAGAAGAGATACTAAGATGTTGCCTCTTTCTCTCCCCCTCTCTCTCTTTCCTCACAAGAACACAAAGTAGTGATTATGTGAGGACACAGGCAGATGGTGGCCACCTATAAGCCTATAAGAGAGTTCTCACTAGAAACCCATCCTGATGGACCTTGATTTGGTACTTCCAGTCTCCACAGGTGAGAAAATAAATTTCTGTTGCCACTCAGTCTGTGGTATTATGCTATGGCAACTCTAGTAAACTAATTCAACTATAATCAGCAGTTTATATGATCTAGGTACTTCAACTGGTCCCTGTGAGACTGGGAGCTGTATTCTAAGCATCTGGTAGTACATGCACTTAATTTTTTAAGTTAATTTTTTATATTCACACAAAAAAGTGAAAATCATAATGTAGAGCAAAATGAATTTTTATAAAGTAAACCTTTGAATCTAGCACCAAAATCAAATCTATAAAATTTTCATAGTATCAAAAATCTTATTTTCTTTGTCTATATATCCGTCACCTGCTCCACTCCCACAGCCAAGAAGAGTAATTATTAAATGAACTTCTAACACTATAGATTACTGCTATATGTAACCACATAGTATGTACTTTGGCTTTTTTTGCTTGGTATTGATTGTGAGATTCACCCATATTGCTATGTGCAGTTATAGTTCACTCATTCTCATGGATGTCTAGCATCTCAAGGTAAGAATATACCACACTTCATTTAAATATTTTTGGAAATTCTTGTGCAGACCTTTGGAGATTCAGAATTTCTATTGAGTAGCTTCCTAGGAGTAGGAACACTGCATTATAAAATATGTATATATTCTGCTTTGGTTGATGAAGACAACGTGTTTTAAATGGTGCTTTAACTGACTTACACTCACATCAGCAGTGAGTGAGTTTCTAGATCTTCTTCATCATCACCTATACTTGATATCGTCTATCTTTATCATTTTAGTAATTTTGTTTATTACATGTACAGGTATTTCACAATAGTTTTGTTAGAGCAGGCAGATAGCCAGATATGAGCAGAGAAAGGGGGACACAGACCAAAATGGCAGGAATTGGGCAGAAAGGGTGGGCACAAGTCAAATGCAGGAAAACATACATCATATAAGCACCGGGGCCCCTGGGCAGAGAAAGAAAAGCAGGAATCTTTGGGCTGATAAGGGGCCACACCTTTTAGCCTGGAGACCAACAAAGAAAGGTCAGAAAATGCAGTAATTTTCAGTGTCTGAATATAACCTTATACTCATTATGCCCTCATTTCAATAAAATTAGCCTTGCAGATCAGAAGTACCCATCATGCACCGATGCCATGACACTTCTGATCCAGACTAAATAAGGACAAAAATTCCTCCTTCCTTTGGGAAGGTGGAGTTGTGATGATAATCAGGAAATACGACCCCAAGCCCTTCCCTCCTCAATGAATATTCCGCCCATTCATTTATACACTCTGTGTAACTAACTTGCCAAAGAAACTCAGGGCAGCCACTCACTTGAGCTTGCCCACTCTCCCCTTGAGAGTGTACTATCCATCCTTTAATAAATCCTCACTTAACTTTTCTTAAACTCTACGTCTTGTCTCTGAATTCTTTCTGGGACTGGACAAGAACCTGGAACACTGGGTGGATCCACTGGCAACAGTTTTAATTTACATGTCACAATGACTTATGAATGTGAACACCCTTTTATGTGGTTATTTGCCATATCATTCAGTGAAGAAGTGCTTCAATTACTTTATCCATTTTCTATTCGGTATTAGCCTCTAAGTTACTACTTTGAAGGAGTTATTTGTCTATTCTGGTAATGAGTCATTTACTAAATAAATATACTGCAAATCTTTTCTCCCTGTCTGTGGTTTTCTTTTTTATTCTCTTAATACTATCGTTGAATCAATAAAAGTTCTTAATTACATTGTCTATATTATTAGTATTTTATTTTGTGCTTTGTCCTTTTTGCTTTATTTTTAGGGAAACTTTGCCTTCCCCAAGATCATATTTCTCTATTTTTTAGAAGATACACTTTTTAAAAAATGTAATTTATCATCTATTTAAAATTATTTTTTCAATATAAGGTGAAAAGAATGTTCAAGATTATATGTACATATCTGTATATATCCATTTACATTATATATTTAACAATAAATATAGATAGATATGTGTATATAGATATAGAAAATATACCCAGCAACATTTATTAAGACTCTCCTTCTCTCTCTAAATGTCTTTCAGTTAAAATGTTATTAATTTTAACATAGTTGAATTTAGCAATAGTTTCCTTATGTTTCTTTTTGAAAAAATATTTGCCAACCCCAAGGTCACAAAAATATTCTTCTATGCTGTAAAAAAAAAATTAGTTTTTATTTGAAATTAAAATTTGCAATCTATATGGAATTGACTTTTTAGAAAAAATTCTCAAAGATTGAGTTCTATATATATGCATTCTTTTCAATATGGATATCCAACTGAGTAGCATTGTTTATTGAAATATTTATCCTTTTCCATTTACACTACAGCATTATCTTTTACATAATACAAAGCCCATTTAATTGTGAACCTGTTAATAATTTTTCTATTGTATTCCAGTTGCTGATTTTTCAATCTTTGTCCAGTACCACACTGTCTCTAACACTGTAGCTTATTAACAAGTATTTTGATCTGGTAGTGTTAGTTATCTAGGTTAGTTTTTCTCAAATTTGTCTTGGCTGTTTTTTCCTTTCATTTTGAATTTCCAAATAATTTTAGAATCAGGTTATAATTTCAAAGCATCCTGATGGAACGTATCATTTGATTGCACTGGATTTACAGAAAATTTTGAGAAATTTTGAATATTTCACATTATTGATTTTTCCAATCCATGTAAAAGAAAAAATATACATTTGTATAACTTTAAGCATTTTATGTTAATAATATTTGTAATTTTCTGTGTAGAGTTTTGGACATTTTTAAGACTTATTCACGAGTATTTGATGTTACTTGTTGCCAGTTAAAATGGGACTAATTTTTAAAATTTCCTCTTATAATTCTTTATTGCTGATATGTGGAAATAAAGTTGACTTCTATATATAGACTTGACTGCATTGCCAAACTTGTTTATTAATTGTATTCTTTTCTGAAGATTTATTTAGATATTCTAAGGGCATATTCACCATTTGATAAAATTGACAGAGTATTTAAAAAAAAAAACTTTTCCAAACTTATGCTTCTTATTTATTTTTGTTTACCTCATTGAAGTACTTAAAATCTCCAGTAAATGGTTAAATCAAAGTGATTAGAGGGCATATTTTTTCCATTTTTCCTTTTCCATTTACTCTACACCATTATCTCTTACATAATAAAAAACCCATTTAATTGTGAAATTATTTAATATTTGTAATGATGTTTGCTCATATTATTTACTCTTACTTCTAATATCTGTATAAGTATGAGATGATCTATTATTTTATAATCTTGACATTGGTATCTGTTTTCTATTTTTTGTGTAAATGTTGATGTGGAGTGTTATTATTCTTGTTATCAAAGAATCAATTTTTTCTTTGTTTATTGTATCAACTGTTTAATTTTTATGTCATGATAGCTTCATGATTTCCTTCCTACATTCTTTAAGTGTGATTTGCTGTTCTTTTAGTCTAGCTCCTTAAAATGAAAGCATTAATCAAAGCCATCTGTCAGAAAGTTTTCCAACATGCCAAATGCCTGACTTCCTTCTCTTCTGAATAGTGCTGGTCCTGGGCTCCTCTCTGCTGCCAGAACTTCCCAAATAGACATCTTGTCTGGACCATAGTCTTCTAGTTCTCTAGCTTTTTTGAGACCTTAAGGCTGATTTCTCAATCATTTCAGCTGGTTGTGTCCTCGGAACCCAAAGTATGGGTCTATGTTCAGAGTAGCCTAGTCCCTCCTGCTATAAACTCAATTTCTAGCCTGGCCCTATGTACACATTTGATCATTGTCATTATCACAATAGGAAGGCAAGCTATGAGGTCTCTTTTCTCTTAACTATAAGCATGACACTTACCTCCTCCACTCCCTGCAAATAATGAGCTCTCTGAGTATACATACACACACATACATACAGAGTTGATTCTGATCAGGGCTGTGCTGAGTGCTTGGAACATGTGGTGAATAAATTAATGTCTGGCACAGATGATGTGCCTCTCACAGCAAAAATCAAGGAATGAATAAATAAACGACTGAAAGGGTATAAAGGTGTCTGTGCAAATATCTATTCAACAAATATACAATGAGTGGATAATATGAGTTCTTCAGCTTTAGACACAGAAACTGGAAAAAGGTGAAATATGTATAAATATGCATAAGATATAAGTTCTTCCTTCAATTGATTAACTATTCAATAAAAAGGAAAAGCCTTACAAATAATACATGGCACATAAGAATTGGCATATGAGTGGTGTAAAACATGCATGATGGCAATAAGTTTATTCATCAATATATAAAATCTTGCATTTAATCAATTTGTATTGAATTCCTAATCTATATGAAGAACTGTGACTGTCATTGTTGGGATAAAAGAGGCAAAGGACAGAAATAGCAATGACATAATCCCTGGCCTAAAATGACTTAGCATCAAAAAAGGAAGAAAATGTGTGCTCTCAATAAACATAAGCAATAAAAAATGTGCTATATCTATATATCTAACCACATATAGGTGTGTGTGTGTATGTATATATATATAGAGAGAGAGAGAGCGAGAGAGACATATAGATGTGTCTTATGTGTTATATATTAGAATCTATCCATTGATTCATTAATGCAACTAGCAACCTTTAGGTCTCACCTCATACTGGATATATGTGCTAGGCACTGAGACATGCTACTCATCTGAAAAGCAGACTCTTGCTTATATACTGGAGGCAAGGTAATCAAGTTTCTAGGAGGCAATATTTGATAGGATAGGATGCACATAAGCAATATGCAGAGAGAAGGCATTCAAAGTAAAATAAATGGCATAAGTAAAGGTGCAGAGATAGGATAAATAAATGCCCTAATACACATGTTGTCTAATTTGAATGTAGGAAAATTATAAAAGAAAAAGTAATAAAGGGAGATTGGGAGTAAGGAGAAAGAATGTTGAGGTCTCAGTGTTTTCATTATTATAGAATAATTCACTCTAAGGTTAATCTACTGACATTCATGGTATTGAACATTTTCAAATCAGTTCAATTCTACACAATCCAATCCAATCCAATCCAAAACAAACAATTTAGTACTATTTGACTAAATGCACTATTTTTCTATTAATGAATTAACCTACTGTCATACTGAATGCTTTCTATTACCTACTTAGCATTTAGCAGTTAGCATTTTCAGATCAGTTAGTATAAGCCGAGCTATGACTCCCACTTAGGTCTTTACTCATAGTGACACAAAATGAAGCAGAGTTATTCACAGGGCCCTGAGGCCACAGCGTCTCCATTCTGGTAAGGAAATTTTCTCTGGAAGATAAGATGCTCCAGAGTCATATTTTTTCCATGTGATCTGGTCTTATTTGCTAGAAGAACAGACTTAAAATAGGATACTTTTTGGAGTCAGAATGTCACAGAAGGAATCCTTAAGTGTTTGTTCTGTATCAGGAAAAAAGCATGAGTGGGTGCAGAATGACTCATGATGAAAATGAACATGACATTCCTTTTGTAGCTCCCTTCCAGGAGAATGCATTGTTTTCTCTCCAATTTTGGACAGCCCATAGGTGGGTACCATGACCCCAGTAGGAAGCATGAAAAGCCAATTTATGAATTATTCAGAAGATCACATTTTAATTCTAAAAGCTAGATATTAGCTTGATTAATTGGCTCTCAGTTGGAAAAAAAATCAATTGCAAGATCCTAGGTTTCATATTTATTAGCCAATTGCAAGCAATAATTCCAGAAAAACCTAACTAAAGAAAAATACTTTAAATGTCCAAAATCTTCATTGATGTGTATTTTATTATTTTAAATTATTTTATTGCATAAAAATTATGCATGCATTGAACAAAAATTTTGAAATACTCAAGATAAGCATTAAGAAAAAAATAAAAATTATTTTGAAACTCACCATCTAAAAATTCCTGTAAATTTTGATATGTAAGCCTCTGCATATTTTTCTATCTCTATAATTTTTCTCTTAAAAAAAGTCTTATAAAATAACATCTTAAAACTTTTTAAAGCAACTAAATATGAACAATTTCCACCTCCATAAATATATAACATCATTTTAACAGCTTTATCATATTCCAGTGTATTGCTGGCATAATTTATTTAACCAATTAGTTATCATTGTATTGTATTTGTTGCAGATTTTCCAATACAATCAATAATGCTGTGATGAACATTTAAATACATATGTGTGTATATATATATATATTTCTTTATATACTTCTTCAGTTATATCCTTACAGTAATTTCCTAGGGTAGATTTATTGGATTAGAAGGTATTAAAAATACATTTTAATTAAAGTTTCAGCTAATTAATATTTTTTGTTTACTTTTTTAAACTTTTTACCATACACTGTCTACAGCTTTAACTTATGTCATGAGTTCATATATAGATCTGTAAAACCATGAAGTAACTGAAAAACATAAATATAAGACTAAACTTTTAATTTCCCTTGTCAAATTATAAACAATCTTGGTTAATTTACTTCTGACATTCATCTCTCTATTTGCTAAATTGATGAAATAATCCCTATTCTACTAGCTGCTGAAATAACTAGTACTGCTGATAGTATTTGGATGTAAGGAGCTAAAAAAAACAAAAAAAGAAACAAAAAAAACTTTGAAAAATCATTACCCAGGCCTAGACCACAAATGACTTGTGACTCACATTTTCAAGAGCTGCCTGAGTTTGAAATTTCTGTTTGAGATATTAACACAAAACTCATCTAGGACTGATGAATTCCTACATTCCTGGCAGAAGATATTTTAAAACTCATTAGAAATCCATTAATGCATGGACCAGCCACAGGAAAACAAAACAAACACCACAGGGTCATCTTTTCCCCCAAAATTTCTATTGTGGTAAAATGCACAAACATAAAATTTACCATGTTAACCATTTTTAAGTGTATAGTTCAGTGATATTAAACACATACAAAATGTGCTAACATTACCACCATCCATTTCCAGAACTCTCTTCATCTTATGAAACTTCAACCATCTACTCATTAAACAATAACACCCCAATCTCCCTTTCACCTCAGACCCTGGCAAACACTATTCTACTTTCTGTTTGTATGATTTTGACTACTCTTAAGTACCTCATATAAATGGAATCATACAATATTTATCTTTTTGTGACCAGCTTACTTCACTTAGCATAATGTCCTCAAGTTTCATTCATGTTGGAACATATAGGATGTATAGGATATAATCAATCATCTGTTTTAATAAATCAAAAGTAAAATGAAACAATATAAAAGAGACCACAAAATGGCTATTAAAATTGTCAAATGAATAAGAGAAGAAAAATGGAAAACATCTATAGAAAAAAACAATGTATTTGAAAAAAATTGTACAAAAATTTTTAACAGCATAGCTCAGGAAGGAAAGAATAAGGTAAAGACAACAGAATGTAAGAAGAAAGGAAGGAGGGGGAAAGTGAGATGAATGGTAAAACAAAATAATAAAGTAGAAATATAAATGTAATGGTGAGTTAGTAAATTTAAGTTGATTACATTTTCATGTTTAAAAAATGTGTTCCAGATTTTTAAATAATTATTTCACATACTGATAATAAGAGATACACATTAAAAAAGGAGAAAAAATAAGCCAAATAAATATTAATTATTAAGCAAATATATAGTTTATTTGATTTGAATATAAAGTTTTCCAATATATGATATGCATTATGATGTTGTGTTTTATGCTCACACTCTTTAGTCCCAGAGATCCTGACATTAAAATAAGTGCAGACATGAGAACACACTTATATTTGTGGATAGTCACATAACAGTATTTTACTAGTAACAGCCATATTTACAGGAAAATACATTGTGTACTCCAGGAACACTGCACATTGGGAAATCAGAATGGAAAAAAAAATAAAGAGATTAGTTGCATCAAGATTAGGAACAGATCATTTTGATGACATCAGAGTATTCTACCCAGCCTAAGAATTCTTACATAAGGAAATAGGAAATACCTCAGGCCAAGGATGTCAGAGCTGGTGCTCACTCTGCGCTCACATATCCTTATAAACCCACAGCACTTAAAACAGTGCCATGTACATAGACCTTTAACCATTCATCCATTCATTCACCTGTTCAATCCTTTATGTATGCATCCTGGTCCTTGGGTATGAAGGATTATTTAAATTTTGTTTTCCCTGGTGGCAATAATTGGGATTTAAAAAGCAGCCTATCTGCAAAAATTTCTAGGAATAGAAAGGATAAAAGGATAAATCTCTGAAACAGGATCAGATAATTTGTCTAGTTCAATATCCTTATTTTACATATGGGGCAACTCATACGTAAACTGCTCACTTAATTTCTGCCTTACTGAATCACACAGTTGATTTGTAGCCATGTGTGGAAGGATCCTTATTACAAGTTTAATAATGGGCATGATGGTTAAGACTTTGAACAATGAACCCAAATTTAAAATCTATTTCCATGCCTTGAAGCTTGCTTTGTGACTTCAGTCATTAATTTTATTTCCATTTTTCAGATGTATAACTGGAGTTTCAAGAAGTTAAGATATTTGCACAGTCCATAAGGTAATGATGAAAGGAGTTGAGCTGGCAAACTCTGTGGTGTACTGTATCACACCTTAGTTTATGGCACTTGAAATGAGGGCTGTTGTCAATATCATGATTACTATTTATTAACATTACTGCCAGGACATCAGCTGCCCCTCTTTAGTTGGGTTAACAACTTCCAATCATCAGACATCAGCATTTCCTTTTTGTTTCTTTTCACATAAACTCGGGAGAATGCTTTCTCAGCCTGATTCCTATTTCTGAATAACATTCACTTCCTTTTAAAGTCAACCCCATTTGCGCTCCCAGCATCAGCTTCTGAGCTACTGTGTTTCTGCAGGACTTACAAGTTTTGCTCATTAAATGCTGAATTACTGCCGCCAGAAAGTGACAAGTCTCAGTTTGTAACCTCTTTGCCATGATAAAACTCACTCGACAAAAACCAAAGGAGTCATAGAGATGCAGGTTTTGGGGGAGCATAAAGAATATGTCTGTTTCAAGCAGTTTGTTTATCCAAATGGCAGCATTAAGTGAGTGAAGGCTAAGAAAATACACAGCTTCAGTTAATGAGATAGATTATTCAGGAAAACAGAACTGTCACTATAGCTTGCTACATAAAGCAATAAATTTGTTACTTTTGAATGCTGGCTGCATTAGCAAAAACATCATTTATTCATATTGAGATGTTCCTCAGAGTTGCACTTTGGTTAATAAAGATAAAATCCTTATGTTGGTTGTAAAATGTTATCTTCCCATCCTGGGAACCCTTCCAACAGCAACCTGGGCATTTATTCCCTGAGATGATTTGCTTAGTGTGAGATTTTCAGGTATATTTCAGAACCTGGGTGGGTTCTCTTAACTGATCTTTGAGAGTACCATCCATAGGAACCCGAGATCTGCAACTGCGTGGTTTGATAAAGCATGGTACTAAAGGGAGACAAAAAAATTGAATCTCAGACCCAGAGAAAACTTGCATGTTTTCCTTGGAAAAGGTTATCCAGGTTCCAATCTTCCTTTTTCCTCTGTACAATACACTTCCCCATTCTCTTCTATTTCCTCACCTCTCCCTCACTCCCCAGTCATCACTGAAGTCAAGAATGGGCTTCAGTCACTAAACTAAATGAATAGTTTTTGTTCTCTTCTACTTGATTTATTAGACGCGTTTGTCACAATCAATACATCCCTGCTTCTTTAAAAACTACAGCCAATTAGTTTCCATGGCTCCATGCTATTTTAGCTTCCCTCTTATACCTCTTGCCAACTTTATTCCCTTCCACCCACAGTCATTACACGCTGGTGTCCCTCAAGGCTCAGTACAAGCTCTGCTCTTTCTTCCTTCTAGTCACTCTCCCTAGAGGATCTCACCTATGTCGACACCTTTGAACGCCATCTATCTGCAGGCAATTTATAAGCTGGCCTGCATCTCTGATGCACAGAAATCCTTGAGCTCTGAACTCATTTGACCAGGCGAATCTTTGACATCTCCCAAAGTTGTCTATCTTCACAAACTCTCAAAATATCCAGCCTGAATTTCCTCTCCAAATATAGGCCACCTTCAGAACCACTATATGTTTTGTTTTTCACAAGCCAGAAACTTGAGTGTTATCCTTAAAATACCCCCTCTTACACTTCATATCCAATCTATAAAGATGTATTATATATTTTAACTCAAATATTTTTATTGCTATCTACATCTTTCTAATTCCAGCCTCTAACATAGGGCCTGGAGTATAGCAGGAACTCAAAATTAAATTTGGAATTAAAAGATCTCCATCATTAACATGCCTATAAAAGCTTGGCCTGGGGCAAAAGCTTCCAAATTGGTCTCCTCAATCCAAATTTGTCCACTCTAATAATTCCTTTTTTTTTTTTTACCCATAAATTGGATGCTTTACAAAGCAAAATAAGATCATATCATCTCCCATTCCTCCCCTTAAATGATTTAAACTTTTTGGTTTCAAGAACCACATCAGTCACTCCATCTCTCTAGCCCCATCACAACCCCCACTCTGCCCTTCTTCTCACTGTGACAACAACTAGCCTGCCTTATGCTCCTTACAATCAGCATCCTCCTTGCAGACACAGTGTCTTATTTTTGATCCACAACTTTACTCCCCTTCAGTCACCTTCTAATTAATATGTTCCTTAAGTCACAGCTCATGTCTTACTCCTTTAGAAACAGTCACAGTAACTTTCCTGACAAGGTCAACCACTTCTGTTACATGCTTTAATAATATCAAAATTAAATTTAAGTAACTACATTTTTCTATATTTTATAAGTATTCATAACCCTCTTTAAAATATATTTCCCAGAGCACAAGTTCATTGGAGTTAGAAACTTAATAAATTTAAATGCATACATATATGGCTAAGGTTATCTAATATATATAATGTAATTAAATTTAAATATATATAGGCTTAGTATATTTAATATATATAATATGTGTGTATATATATACACATTATATATAGATTTTGGATAATTCAACCTCTTTGGGGTTCAATTTTCTCATAGTTAATGGGGTTGATTATAATATCTAAAATCTTTTCATGTCTAGATGCAATAGAATAGAATATTAGTAAATTTGACAGCAAAATAATAATTGTATGGCAAAAAGTTTCCTACATCTAAATTCAAAATACAGTTGAAAAACTACAAGATAATATTTGCAATAAGTATCATAAATGAAGAAGTAATATTCTGAAATGTAGAGAACTCTGAATATGAGTGAAATATTACCAAAAATGTGATAGAAAAGGGGTAAAGGACATTCACAGATAATTCACAAGAAAAGTATAAAGATATGAAAATATATTTAATGCCTCTCATAATGGCAAAACAAAATAAAACTATACTGGGTTACTATTTCTCATATATGAGATTGGTAACAATGAAAGATATGGCAACATACTTGGTAAAGATGTGGAGAAACAGTCATTTGATACTCATATTGATGTTATTTGAAATACATTTTGGCAATAAAATTATAGAGGAGAATTTTTCATTTTCAACAAAAATATATGTATGTTCACATTGTAGCCTAACAATCCAATTTCTAGGAATTTACCTCCAAAATTATGAAGATTCATATGTAAGGAGGTATTCATTGCAACATTGATTGATTAAAAATGCAAAATACTGGCCACAATCTCTACGCTAATACATAGAAAAGAAGTTCAGTAAATCGTGGTATATTCACATAATGGAGTAAAATGAAGCCAGAATAAAAGAATGGGGATAAAAAAGATCTCTATTATATGGCGTAATTTTCAGGATATATAACTAAGTGAAAAAGTCAAAATACAAATGATTGCATTAAGTATGCTATTATTTGTGTAAGAAAGGTGGGAAAATGAGAAAATATGCCTGTATCTTTTAATTATGCATATTGAAAACACAGGAAGTATAAACTATAGCTTAATGAAATGAGTTACTTTTATGGCATGGATGAGAAAGATGAAAACACAGAAGTACAGGATGGAGAATGATGCTTCTCTGAGCATACCATTTTGAACACTGAATTTTACAACAATGTTAATGTTTCAAATTCTCAAAAGAGAAAAGTATATGAGAGTCTTACTAGAACACAGTACAACTAGAAGCATATTTTATAAACTATATTTGGAGAAATAATGTCACCCCACTGGAGAGAGAAAAAAATAAACAACTAAATCAGGTAACTTTTCAACTTCTTAGTATTTAGATTAAACACCTCAGGCTAAAGACTAAATTAATTCTAAAGTATGTTGGGCTCTAGTTAGGTTTCTTTTTCACGAAATGATGGGTTCACAACTCTGAAAATGATTTTCTATGTATTCTGGGTCTAAGCAAATAAGCAACTACATTATAGCAAATGAGAGCCAGGTTTCTCAATGTCATAAAAGGAAGTCAAAAGTATTGAAAAGGTGAAGGACATCATGAACTCTTCACTATTTGGTTGGAATTGGTGGTATCAGTACAAACTTATGATTTTAATATAAATAGATAAAGAAATAGTTATAGATTTTTGGTGGTGTATATGCATTCATATATAAGTATATGTATATGTAGGTTGGTATGTATATAGACACATCAATAGATATAGATATGTTGAGAAATACATATAGATATAACTGTATGAGTGTGTATGTATCTGTGTATACATATTTATATGTACGTATAGTTCCTAACTCTATGCATTGAGAGGGCCTAGGAGCAATTATATTTGTTTCTCGATTGACGGGAGGGACATCACCAGTGATCGGGAAGAAAAAAATCTGAGAAATATGCCTGGAGATCTCAAACAAATTATCTACTGATTTAATAATATAACAGGGTGTCTACGTAGAAAGCTCTATTTGCATCTTAAGATTGGGTTTAGAAACAGCCCTCCTGGTCTAGGGCACATCTTTGCAGCATATTCTAGCCTCAGACAAAAGGTGGATACTTCGCCCAATCAGCCAAACCTTAAAGCATTGTGTAATAGTTTTCTGTCTCTTCTTCATTGAGGGTCATATTTTGACAAAGCTGCCTCAATGAGACAAGGCTATGGGTTTTCTACATGCATTCAAGCCATTGAAATGTTATTTTCATGAAAGGGATTGGTCCTTAGTTATTGAAATTTAACTGATAGTAGCACAAGTCCTTGCAAGGGAACCAACACTTACCTATTATTAATCCTTTAAGTGGGAGACTTGGTCTCTAGAAGCTCAGAATATGCAAATTGGCAGCCCTTACTACTTCAATCCAATTTCCCAAATTCCCTCCATTGGCACCTGCAAGTGCCCCAGGGTGCATATTTCACATAATTGAGCTTTGTAGCTGAAGCCTGTTCTGAGAGGGTCAGCTGCCTGAATCCTACTGAAAATGCAGAGAAGAAAAAGTGCTTGGTTGATTCACACTTCGGGATGTTCAGACCTTGCCCTGATTATGCTATGGTTTGAAACAGCTGAAAGGGAGACTTTAGTTCTGCATAGAAAAATAATCAAAAGATAGGATACCACACATGAGGAAAAAAGGAAACCCCTAGTTAGGACCCATATAATATTAAAGGCTAACATCTCCCTCTTCTGAACCTTTAACAGATCATACTACCTGAACCAGGGATCACATAAATTATTGTTATCAAAGACTACTCTACATTCACAGCAATTTCATATACCTTGTCACATTTTATATTCAGGACAAGGCTGTAATTGCTTCAGTCTTTCTGCCCATTTTTCAGATTAGGGAAATGAGAATTAGAGAAGCCAGTGGCTTATTCTGTATCATTCCCCCTACCATCTTTAAGATGACCTCAAGGTCAGCTTTTCTGACTCTAAACCCAGTGAGTTTTATTTCTATACTTGTTAACAAATTTGTATTTCCTAACTCCTTAATATCTTCTCTCTCTCTCTCTCTTTTTCTCTCTCTGCATACTATAACCTCCCAAGGTACAGGAATAGTATCCAATGATTCCATGTCAGGTCAGACTTCAGAACAGGGGCGGCAGTCTTAGGTTAGAGTAACTGACAGATTTAAAACTGGGGAAAAGTGTCTGACATCAGAGATGAAACATTGACAGACAGAAGCTCTAGTGATCAAAGGATACTGTTAGCTCTGACTCTAGGGCAGAGATGGTCTACTTAGAGCTCTGGAGTAGATCTGGGTCTACAGATTTAACTGTAACTGGGATGAAGACAGAAACACTAAGGGTTCTGTATACGCTATAGCACCAGTACATGGCAGCCCAAAATAAAGACGGTACTGAAGGAACTGGAGAGATTTCCAACAAAGCACCAAAGCCAAGATTTGCTATTTTAAACCCAATATTAACTGAAGTCAGACTTTCCTCGCAAACACAAAATAAAAGATCTCTTCACTCTTACAGAGATAAAATGATGGATTGTCAGTTGTACAGGTTTAACCCTCCATAAGCAGGGTGCACCTGATTATGATAGCACTTCTCTTATCCTCAACCTCTTGTCTCACTCTGGCTCCCCCAACAGGATCACACAGTCTTTCCCGAGGGTAATAGCTTGATTTTAAGGTTGTACAATTTTTGATAAGGGAAGGCCACCGTCCTATAAGGTATAGCAACCAAATATCAGCCCAATAAATCTCATTTTCATAAATGCCTGCTTTTGATTCCAAATTATTTCTGTGGCTCTTCCTCGTGTTTGCTCTGGGTTACCTGGCAATTAGTGGTATAATTATTTGTAGACACAGGAGCTTGAGAGAGGTCCAGAATTTGTCTGCCAATTTGTACTTTGGTTTTCTAAATCTAGCTCTTTGCTTTCTTTTCTTATTTATCTCTCTTAAAACCTGTCCAGTACAATCCATTTCCTCTATTTATCTTTATTCCAGAGAACATGGTTTATATATAATTTAACTATTGCAAAAACACTTCTAATTCCTTTCATTTCCTTTAGGGGGAGTCGTATTTCACCATCTCCAGTATATTTTTGTGGACTATACAGGAAGAATAATGAAACATAGAGTGTGAAATTTTGAACTGCTCTACTCTTTTATGACTGAACAGACAAATTGTATTGCATTTGAGTTCCCATATACTGTTTTGTTATGAAAGACAAACCATTTAGAAAAAGAAGATTTATAAGGACATTTTGAAAAGCTCTCATTACCTAATAATTTTAAGTTTTATGTTTATTTGATCTTTTATGTAATTATTTATTGTATTGCTTTGACTTATACTTAATAAGATAATCTTATTACAAAATTAATAAGAATTGATTTGATTTAGAGTAAATGTCTGTACAAATTACTATGGAATGGATGAAAACACAGAGACATATATGCACATTTATACCTGGACTCTTCCCCACACACATATGTATCAAATTTTTCTTAACTATGATTACAGAATACTACAACCACATGGACATACATTTTTACCTCCATATTGTATGTAAATATAAAACATGACTATATTTATATTTATTCTCTCTCCTCTCGCACAAAAAGACACCCCGTTTATTCTCTCCTTTTCCCTGAATTTATTATTTCTCTTAAACTTTATACAAAATATAGTCAAATGTGACATTAAGCTTTTTTCAAAAGCCCATGTATATTGAAAATTATCATGCTATTATGGCTGTTAATTTTCTACTTTTATTTACTCCGTGTTATGATGTTAGAAATAAATTAGGCAAAACATATTTCTCCCCTATTATATGACTTCATTTTATGTCCCAACAATAGAAGTGAGGCTCCAGAGGAAGCGAGAAGAAAGGACATGGTTCCTCTTTTATTTGCTACCCCTACCAGCATGCCTTCAACGAAGGAATTTAATCCACTAGCAGCAATTGACTTCAGCTTCTAACTTCTTTCAGCAGTCTTAGGACCGGTTCACTTGCCCCTCACAGATACTAGCTCTAGCTAGGCTTAGCACCCCTCTCTTCTTGTAAATCTGAACCCAGATCCACAGGACTCCTCTTATGATCTCCTGTGTTTGAGCAATAACTGAGCAACACTTACTTCAGAGAAGTATCATTCCTGGTTCCAACAGGTCTCTTCTCTAAGTGTTTGTAATACCAGAAGTGACCAGGGGTCAACCCCCTTATTGGTGTGGGCTCTATCCCTGAGAGCCCCTTTGTCTGAAATTCTAGACTTTGATAACTACATTTTCTTCCATTTGTTCCCCTAGTCTTCTGGGTGAGAGTTACTTTTTGCAGTTATTATTTCTATTATTTCTATGTTGCCATAATCTCATTTCTGCCTTTTCATCATTCTATACCTGTTTAATAATACCCCAAGTTAAATGTTCACTGTTGAATTATCCAATGTGACTTAGCTTTTTCTTCTTGCATCCTGGGTGTATACAGTACTAATATCAGTAGTGGTCCTAGAGAACAGATATTCAAAATTAGAGATCTTAAGGACTATTTTGGCCATCACTTTGCCCTTGAACACAGAATTGAACTCCTTACAAATGTTACACTGAACACTAGTAATTTATGGCAAGCATTTTTGTTAAAAATTAATTCATTTCTTGTGGATCCCAGGAATTCAATGTGAGTTTAATATTCCAAAATAAGTTGAGATCCTTAGGGATAGAAAGAGCAACATGTTTGTTCTTACAACAAAACATACAACCCGGATAAAAATGACATTTTATGGGCTTTCTTGAATTTTTTTCTCCATGAATCCTACAGGGTACTTACAGAAAAGGCTGGAAAAAAAATTGCAGAAACTATTCTTTTTGATACAGAGTCATATATGGGGAACGAGAATCCAAGCAGAGGAGAGATTCCTTTTCTTCTTTCTCCTCTAGGGAACAAAAGCCTTAATATATGTGGGGAAGGGCAAAAAAACACTATTGTACTTAGGGCACTGGTGAAAACCTATTACAACTAAGGAAAGAGAAAAGAAAAAAAGAATTCCTCTCCTGGAGGGGAGGGAGGCAAGAATGTGTTTCAGGCTCAGAACAACAGCCAGGATGGAAGTAGGACTATGGTGCAGGATATGTCCCCAAGATACAGTGCCAGTGCAGCTAAAGGTGGATCGGCACTGAAAACAAAAAACAAAACAAAACAAAAACCTCTGGAAATCAGCCACCTCTTTAAACAAGGGGTATAGCTATAAAGAAGACTGTGATGCACTGACAGTAAGTACAGCAATGAGAAAAAAATCTCAATATCAGTGGAACTTCTACTACATTAAATCAAAATGCATCATTAAATACCAAGTAGAAAGAAAAAATTTACCCATTTCCAGTTATAAAAGCTGTTTATCTTGGTCTTAACTATCCTGCATAAAATGCCTGGCTTTTAAGAACTAAATATAGTAAGGAATGTGAAAACACAAGAGGAAAACAAGCACTTATCAAGAAAAAAAATAATAATCAGGACCAAATTAATAAATAACACAAAAAGTTATGATTATTTGACAGAATTTAAAATAACAATAAAATGCTTATTATTATAAAGATTCTAATGAAAATGTTACAAACACATGAGATCAGGTAGGTGGTTTCAACAGTGAAATAGAAACTAAAAAGGAGCAACCAAAAGGCAGTGCTGGAAATGAATACCACCATAACAGAAATGAACAGTGCCTTTGAATGGCTCATCAGTAAGTAGACTGGACACAGAGGAGGAAAGAATCAACAAACTTCAACTTTTGTCAATAGAAATAAGCTGAAATAAAACAGAAGGGTGGGGGGAACAGAACAAAACATCTAGTAATCAGAAACACAGAAGGAAAAGATAAAAAAATAGGGATGAAAGAATATTTGAAGAAATAATAGCTGAGAATATTTCCCAAATCATAGCAGACCTCAAACTACAGACCTGAGAACCTCACAGAACACCAAACAGAATAAATGCCAAGAACAATATATCTAGGCGTATCATGTTCAAACTGCTAAAAACAAAAGTCAAATAGAAATTCTTGAAGGCAGCCAGAGGAAGAAAAGACACATAGCATACAGAGTAACACATGTAAGAATGGCAGAAGACATCTTGTATGAAAAAAATGCAAGAAAGAAGGAAATAAAATGTCTTTAAAGTGATGGATTGAAAAACAACACATACAACAACACATCAATCTAGAATTGTGTGGCTAAAGAAAATATGTTTCAAAAATGAAGGAGGAACAAAGACTTCATACAACAGAATATTACTCAGCCATAAAACAGAATGAAATAAAGACATTTTCAGGGATAGAGATGATCATATTAAGCGAAAGTTAGTCAGAGAGAATTCATTGTCTGCCAGACTTTCCACAACATGTGAAGTGGTATAAAAATACTTAAAAATCTCATGAATGAAATTTATTCAATGCATTAAACTCTAGGGTAACCTCTAAGTGTATTTTTTAGAAAATTTATATTTTAAAAAATACCATTCACCATAGTAAAAAAAAAGATTCATTATTATCTTGCAAAATATTTCCAATCTGAATGCCAAAAACACTGATAAAATAAATTAAGAAAGCTTAAACTACCTAGACAATGTGTAGGTTGTTGGCCAAATTCAAACCTTTGTGGTTGTAGGACTTAGGTCTCTGTTTTCTTGCTGTCAGGCAGAAATCTTTCATCATTTTAAAAGCAACTGAATTCCTCATGTCATTACCCCCTCTTATCTTCAAATATACATTGGTATATCAAGGCTGTCTCCTGCTTTGACCCTGTCTGACTTCACCTCTGCTTCACTTCTTCTGCCTCCAGCCAAAGTTATCTGTTTTTAAGGGCTAATGTGAATAGATTAGACCTACCTAGGAAATCCAGAATATTTCTCCTTTCTTAAGGCCCCAACTTTAATCTTTGAGTCCCTTTCACCAAGAAAAATAACATTTTCACCAGCTAATGATAGTTTGATTGTGTACATATTTGGTGGGCTATTTTTCTGCTTACCACAAAAGGAATCAATAAAAAGATTACAATAAAAATGCTAGAAATCAGGGGGGAAGGTATAGCTCAAGTGGTAGAGTGCAAGCTTAGAATGCACAAGGTCCTGGGTTCAATCCCCAGCACCTCCTCCAAAAAATAAATAACTAAACCTAATTACCTTCCCTCCAAAAAAACAAAACAAAACAAAACAAAACGAAACAAAAAAACCACACACACACACACATGTGCACACAACGTGTGTGTGTATATATACCTTTTTCCACTGAGAGGCTACAGGAGGAGGGGAGTTTATTTAGGAATATTTTAAAGAAATATTTTGTGCTCCAGGGGCCTCTTTCCATCAGAGTAGGGGAGTATGTTGCAGTGATTTAACATTTAAGTGAGGCCTTTAGGTTTGAGGCAGGTTTTAACCCAAGCACAAAGTTAGTTTCAAATAGTAGTTAATAAATCTATTTTTCTTTTTTCTTTTCTTTTCTTTTTTTTTTTTTTAGCACAAAGCTGGTAATCTAGGACCTACGCATAAATAACTTTGTATGAATATTTTTTGTATTTGGTTTACTTGGGTTACTTATATTTAAGTTCCCTGAACACTGTAGATCCCCTTAATATGAAAGACTGAGGCTTTGTAAAGTAAGGGATGCTTCTGTGAATAAAGTTATTTGATAGGGTCAAATAAGCCATATGTGATTTGAAAAAAAAAACCCAATCTCTCTCTCTCTCTCTCTCTCTATATATGGGGGCTTCAAAAAACATTTCAATAATCTGATCACAACATAGGAAAAATCAGCAAATTTGGGAATAGGTCAATATAAACTACCTAAAATAAAACAAAAGGAGAAAAAATGTGAAGTAGCAAAAAATTATGGAACAATATCTTACATCTAATATATGTGTAATTGGAGTTCCAAATAGAGGGGAAGGAGAGACGTTTGCTCAAGAACTATTTGATATGATAATGGTCAATAATTTTCCAAAATTAATAAATGACAACAAACCACAGATCCATGAAGCTAGAAATTCTTATTTGGAATTTGAGAAAGAAAACAAAACAAAACAAACCAGACTATTCTAAACAAAACTGACACACACACACACATGTAGGAGTATCATAGTAAAACTAAAATATGAAGGCAAAGGAATAACCTTGAATGTAGCCAGAGAAAAGAAGCATAAAATACAGAAGAAAAAAATACATGTTCTGCCATAGATCTCTTTTCAGAACCTGTGTAAACGAGAAGACAAAGAAGCAACATCTTTAAAGTTTTAAAGTATTGAAAGAGGGGATAAAGCAAAGCACAAAAAACTATCTGGTCAGAGTTTTATAATTACAAAAAAATCTTTCAAAAACAAATTGATTAAAGAATTTGTCAAACAAATAAACTTAGGAGAATCAGTTGCCAGAATAACTTAACAATAAGACATATTGCAGGAATTCATATGATCATTTCAATATTTGCACTAGTACATTTGAAAAGCTCAACTTTTACCCATTATAAAAAAACTCACAGAAACTAAAAATGGAAGGGAATTTCCTCAATATAATAAAATCATCTATGAAAAACGTACAGCTAACATTATATACTAAATTGTGAAATACAGAGTGATTTCTCTTTAAGATTAGGAACATAGCATATATGCTCCCTCTCTCCTCTTCTACTTAAAATTCTACTAGAGGTTCCAATCACTGACATAAATAAAATCATTGACACAAAAAAATACAATCATCTAAATAAAGAATATAAAATAAAATGGATAAAAAATAAATCGCTTTCATGAACAGTGTTATAAAACCTGCAAAACAACTGCTAGTTAGACCAAGTAAATTCATTTAGCAGGACCACATGATAATATTAATATCTAAAAATCAATAGTATTTTATTGCATACTTGTCAACAGTGAGACAAAGTATTTAAACACGTTTGAGTAAACATTTGGTGAGTGTCCACTTAACACTCTGGTTAGTTAAATATTTAGGGTGAAGTGTAATAATGTATGCAATTAGATTAAAGGCATTAACAATGAGATGGATAAAGTTACAGATTTATGGAATGATAAATGGTAAAGTATGCCTAGTAAAATATTTGTGGCAGAATGTAGTTGGGTATACTGAGGTTCACTATAAGCCTGAATGTGATGATGTGCCGACTAAGCAGCTGCTTTGAAGGACCCAGTCTGTGAAGCACTTCACTACTACAGTTGTAACAATAGCTATAAGGGCTGTGGGAGAAGTGTGGCTATTTGTGGCTGTACTGGAAAGATCACAAAAAGAAAATTACAAGCTCTGACTTTTAAACTCCTAGCTTAAATTATTACCAAGGAATTAGAGTGCATCTTTGATGTTCCTAAAAGATTCTCTAATTCTTTATATCCACAAGGATGACCTTGATAATTACACTGAAAATATATTTGTTTGAGTTGCAGATTTATAAGCTGAATTCACAGATTTGATGAGTCTGTTAAGTGATAATCAAGCCATTGATACAAATGAAACAGGATTCTGAAAACTGGTGGGACTAGTTGGATGGATTTGGGTGAGGCTAAGAGTTTTGAAATGCTGAGTCTTTCTTAATCTTTGAGCCTCTTCATAAACATTCTGCCTTCCCATATCAAAGGAGCCTAACCTGCCCTTTCTCTGTCTATACATTCTGTAATAAATTCAAACTTGTAATAGCTAGTGAGGTTTTAATTTCCTGATAGCTTTCTGACTAATACACAATTCTGATAGATTTCTTTTTTATATTTCATAAAACAGTTTCAAGATGTGGGGAAAAGTGATAATAATAATTACTCATTTCCTTTGTAACATCTGGGTGTTATTTTTTCCTTATTTCCAGATCACATTGAAGATCACACTTTACTAGAGTCTAAGGTGTTTAAAAAAATCCCAAACTTCCATATTTCTTATATATAGAGACAACCTATTCTTTATACTCTCTATTTTATTTTTTTCTTGCTTGCAGCAATAGCAGTTATTTGCAAAGACAATTGATCAAACTCATTACCTTTCACCGTTCTCAAACCTGTTTTTTTTCCCTACCATCACCATTACAAACAAACATTTTATAAAGTTCTAGAGAGTAAATATTTTAGACTAGTATACTTAAAGGCTTTGTTGTCTGTTACAAGTACACAAACTCAGCCATTGTAACACAAAAGCAGCTATAGACAATATGTAAACAAAGGGGCATGGTTGTGTTCCAATATAATTTTATTTACAAAGACAGACAGCTGGCCTTTGGGAAGTAGTTTGCTGGCCCCTGATGTAGGCACTATATCTAACCATATCTAATAGTCATTTTTAGCTTCTAGGTCCAATTAAATTTCAAATTCAAATCAGTTCAACAAATATTTATTGAGGACATGCTATTTGCCTGACATGGCGAAAGGCACAAATATTATCTCTGAAGCAAGATATCTATCACTATATACTGTTAAATTAAACATTAGACCGAGGTTACTTTAGAGCTTTAGGCAGCCTTTGTAAGCAAACCAAAACCCATCTGCAATGCCTCAAGGTGAACAAATGACAATCTAAAGACAAGCAGTCACAAACAGCCAACTAGGCTTTCCCAAATAATGCAATTGCTTAAGCTACAGCCAATCAAATAATATCCATGATTTGCTTCTGCCTCTTTTGGAGGAAACTCCTTTCCCTAGCTCCTATCAATGCAGCACCTCTAAGCACTTCTGGTTTGAGACTGCCCAATTCAGATTGATTTTTGCTCAGATAAACTCTTGAAATTTTAAATATGCTTCAGTTTATTTTTCAACAATACTCTTACTGTCTCATTATAAAAAACCTCCTACTTGGTCTTCTAATCTCTTTCTATACCACTTGGATTGTATTCATTGACAAGATCTGAAGATAGTTTCTCTTGATATCTCTCACACATATTTTGTGCCACAAAGATTATGTCAACATAGACCAATTCATGGTTAAAGAGAAGTGTCATCATGTCTCAGAGGCCATCTGATCTCCTTTGTTATTGAAGTTTTATTTCTGAAGAACATAACACCTGAGTAATCAGAATTGCATAGTACAATTGCCTCGAGGCTGTTTCCAAAGGGGTCACTATCTCTAGTGTAAATAATGTTATTTAAAACACTGAAATATAGTTATAATTCTTTCATATGAATATATATATAATAATTGGCCCCTGCTTTAGATGTTTATGATTCTGGTAATGCAATGCATGCCTCACTGGGCCATGCTGATGGCATCTGCCAGCATCTCCATTTGATAAAAAAAAAGCTGGAAGCAACAACACTGAATGTTGATTTTTGCTAACAAAGAAAGAGCCCCAAGACCTAACTGACCTTTACTTATACAGAATTATTTAATTTGGAAAAACTTGTACTGCTTTGGGTTGAATACACTGACTTTCTTATCTCTATTTGTCCTATCCTGGAGGGAAAAAATAAACAAAAGAGGTACACAGAACCATCTGATCATTAGAGTGCCCATGCTGCCTTTCTGCAGCTGAGGAGGCATCAGAAATGGAAATTTACAACACCATTGGCATTGCCCTCCTCTGAAACTGGTCACCCTGATTGCATCTGTGTTATTGAGTGTGTTTTATATATTCACCACATTCCTGCTCAATCAGCTCCTTTTGAGAAAATTCTGTGTGCCTCTAAGTGAAGAATGCATTAAATATGGGCAGGCAGCCAAGGCATTAATCAGATAACTATCATTGCATTTGGAAAATCCTTTTTTCTCTCCAGATTCTTCATTTACACCTTCCTTCTTCATTATCCTTGCCCCTTGAATTAATTTTTCTCATATACTGTAGAAGGCCCTTGGTGCTCCATGGTGGTTTGGGAAACTGGTCATCACAATTGCCCTGTGTGAGGTAAAAGACTACAGGAGCCATTGCTCACAAAACTCCTACAGGTATTACTATTCCTGGAGTCACCTCCTTTCTGCTATCCCAGAATCCTTAATTTCAAGGGGAACTCCATTCATAAGCACAATGCAATACACATTGGGCATTAAGTGTGGTAGTTTTTCTGCTCCATCACTACATAACCTCAAAAAGTATCACCTCATTTATAAAAGAGAACCAGCGCCATGGGGTGAGGCAAGTATTAGAAACAATAATGAATGGAATATAAATATCATAGGCCATCACATAATGTACACTCAATAAAAAGTAAATATTTTTAAAGTTATTTTAGAGTCTTAAATCTAAAGGAGGACCTTTGGAAAACTTAGTCCATTGATTCCAATGGCAGGTGGTTACAACTGATTAACTGAGCATCACTTGCCTCAAACACAAGTTCTCAGGCTCCCTTTAGAGCTGCTGAATCAGATTCTCTTATGTTTGCATGTTTTAATATCTTGATAATTCTGATGAGTAGTCATGTTTGTGAACTGGTACCACAAGTCACTCCACCTTTTAATGCTCAAATTCCTCTTTCAGCAGCCCCATTATTTGTTCCTCTAGCCTTGCTTTAGATGTTTTGAGTGACAAGGAACTTGCTATTTCTTGGTGCAGACTTGTTTACATGTGATAGTTTAGAGAAGTCCTTCCCATTACCAAAACAAAAACTGTCTTCAATAAAAATATAAATATACAAAAAAAAAGCCTGTCTTCAAATTCATGCTAACTCTAACCCTTAGAGCTATGAAGAGCAAATTTCACCCTCTTCTCTATTTAAAAACTCTATAGCTGAATCATCTTTCTCATATGGCTATGCATCTTGACAAAACCCATTTCCCAGAATCCTAGCTTCTTTTTTTTCCACCAAATTTTGCCAAATGTATTCCCACTGCTAGAGTTTCAGTTGCCTTATTATTATATATTGTCTTATAACTTCTCCTTTTGAAATTTTTTATATCTTATGTCCAATTACTTCTTCTAACAGGTAGAGAATATGTTCTTCCTGTAAACTTTTGCAAAAGAATTTCAAATAATTTTTTATCTATGTGATTTCCATATCTTCAATCATAATGTAAATTGTTCAAGATCAAGAGTATGATTTCTCACATAAAATCTGAAGATATAGAATATGTTCGAGTTGAAGGCAAATTCCTACACTCAGATCCATTCTAGGGATAAGACATCAGAGATCCTCATATGCTAAATGATTTCCTCCTGTCTTCTAGTAAAGGCTAATTCTATCAGTAAGACTACATTTGTAGAACTCAGGCTAGCATTTTACAGGGATTTTAAAAATTTATAATAGTCTTTTTAGCTAATTCTTTAAAGTCAAATATTTCACATACTTATCTCAAAAAAAAAAAAAAAATTGAGGTATCTTGCAGTTTTAGATCAGCATTCCCGCACAGTCACAGTGGGTTGGAGGTGAATGCTTCACACTCTTCTGAACTGGAATTATATCCTCCACATTACCTGTCCAGACATTGTAGGCATTTAATTTTATCTTTCTTTCTTGCATGCATTTTTTTTTTTCACTTGAACTGTAGGTTAATATTAGGCAATACCCAGAATTGGCATATATGCACACATAAATAATAGATGCATATAATCAAGTTATTTAGGGTCCCTAACATGTGAAGTAGTGACACAGTATTTAGTAGTTTGGACTAGTTTCCAGAATCTGCCTGCCTTCTTCAAATCTGTTTTACCAATTAAAAACTCTTCACTATTAGGTAAAATCATTTAATCTTCTGTGACATGGTTTCATTAGTTGCAAAATGGACAATGTATAGTTGTTGGGAAACTCAAGTGAGAAAATGAATGAAAACTCTTAGCAAAGGCTTTAATAAAGTTAGCTATCATTGTTTTATACAGACTAGGCACCAGGACCCAAGTCTCCTGAAACCAGCATAGGGCTATTTCTATTGAACCATTCTGCTACACCTCTGTCTCATGTTCCTCCCTAGCCCACACTCTCTGGAGCTTCACCAGTGAAAACCTCACTAGAGCTGTTGATGGGCACTTAGATGAACCACTGAAACATCTCAACATCCTACTCCAACCCCCAAAACTTCTTATATGGTAAATATGAAGAAGACTCTACCTATGAGATGACCCCTCCATCATTTAAAATGATTGTATTGTGAATGGGATTGGACATTCTATGACCATGTATTAATAACTGATAGGGAGTAAAAAATGAGAGGATCAAATTACATGATTTGTTAGGCAAAGGAGAGCCTGGGATTCCAGCCGATGTGTGCAAATTTTGATAATGTTGTGCAACTGACTGGCCATCCAAGTATATGACTTGTCTCTATGAATTATCAATCAGGCAAATTCACTTGTGAGAGGAACATGGGCAAGTCAGCAACTCCAGGCCCAGAGGCAGCTGTCTTTTTTTTTTTTTTAATTGAAGTGTAGTAGATTTACAATGTTGTGTTAGTCTCTGGTGTACAACAACATAGTGATTCAGTTACACACACACACACACACACACACACACACACACACACACATATCCTTTTTCATATTCTTTTTCACTATAGGTTATTAAAAGATATTGAATATAGTTCCCTGTGTTATAAAATAAGACCTTGTTATTTATCTATTTTATATATAGTAGTTAGTATCTGCAAATCCTGAACTCCCAATTTATCTCTCCCCACTTCCTCCCTGAACCTCCTCCAACCAAAAGTTTGTTCTCTATGTCTGTGAGTCTGTTTCTGTTTTGTAAATAAGTTCATTAGGTGTCTTTAAGCTTCATATTCACAATAACAATCTCTTCTATTTTCAGTCTTAACTTTTTTTTAATGCGTAGAATTTGGGGTAGCTATGTGGCTGTGTGGAGAGCAGAGACTTTCTCATTTTTTAAAAGGCAGCATTTACTAATGACTCAGGAACCCTTTGAAAGAATTAGTTAAAAGTTCCACATAAACATTTTTTCAGAGTTCGGTTTTGCCTCTTATGCCTCAGAATATGGGTTAATTTTACCAAAAGGTCCCTGAATCTATCCAGGATCTTCTGAATTGAAACTTCAGGAATAAATCCCATGAGTGCATGTCTCTATCTTTTGATTTTTCAATCCCCCTAGATAATATTGAAATATACCAAATTTGAGAATTAAGAAATCAGTAGTTAGAGAAATGTGATAATGTGTGAAGAAAAAATTGGGGTCACTAATGGCAATACAAGTTATTATAATGAGGAATACAAAGTCATGCGCCCAGCTGTTTAGGTGTGTAAGATCTTCTTGTCTCTAAAAATGTAAAAAACAAAACAAAAAAGCATAAGATACACATAAGAAAGAAGAACTTCCATGATTAAGTATTAAAATGAATTATGCTGATGGTAAGTCCTATAGGATATCAGTCATCAGCTATCATAGATGGTGATGGTTTAGGAAGGAGGTGATTTGAGGTAGGTCTTAAAATGTGATCAGGATTTAAATTGGATGGATAAAAGAGAAAAACAATACTATGGTGGAAGAAGGAATAGTATGAATAAATGTGAAGTTGTAATAAATATAAGGATTAGATAAATGGAGAGTTGAGGGAATGTACTGCAAATAAATTGTATGTAAATTTGTGTAACTGCATTCAAAAGTCCTAATGGTAAGGTCTGAGAACCAACAATTTCAAACTGCACTGTTGGGTTTTCAAGAAAAAGGTGATTTATTGATCCAGCATAGAGAACACACACATCTTTCTATAGCAGGCATTCAGCCAATAGAATCCCTTGTCCCCACCCATGATTCTGGTCTGGAAACACGTGGCCCAGCTTCACTTTAGGCAAAAGGAGATGGTAAATATATGGAAGGCAGAGGGAAGTGTTTGTGACAGCAATGTGACCCTATTCAAAGAGCAAGGGGAAGTAAAATAGGGGAAAACAAGCTTAAAGCCAGAGGTTTACCTGTCTCTGTTTGTCTCTTTAGCTGTGTCTCAAAGGACTACTCCTCTGCTCTGGAAACCCAAGCAGTACCTCTCTGGTAATCCATGTGTGCAGCAGGATCAATCTACAAAGCATAGCTTCATAAAATATTGTTGCTGAAATGGGAACTGGCAGCCTCATTCATTTTAAATAAGACTAAAACATAGAATCACAATCTTTCTCAAAGTTTCAGATTGCATTTAATATTTTTATGCTAAATCCCAGATCGTTTGAAAAACCCACAGAAGATTAAATTCATGTTCTTTTTCTTATACTTTTGTAACATTAGAAAAATAGTTTTTGTCTTTTTTTTTTTTTTTTTTTTTCATCCTTTAACCAGTCATTCTGACACTGCTCTGGGAATGGGCTATGTAGCTGGACAGCATTTAAGGCACTATGTGGACAAGATTGAGTCGTTAAGGAATTTGGTTGAAATGCTACTCAAATACTTCAGTAACCAGAAAGATGTTTTGTGAGAGGCCTCCAGTGGGCATAAAAGACTTGCATAGTGCAGAAAGGCCCAAAGTCTCCATAATCTTAGAAAGACATTATCAACTTTACTTCATGTGTTGGTCTAAGAATGACAGTGTGATTCCTATTCCACACCATAGTTTAAAATAGAATATTCATGTACATGCTGAGTTCTGTAGTGAATGTAGGATATTTTAGCCATGTAGTTCTTTGGTAAAAATGCCCTCATTTCCCTCTGAGGAACAGCTCCTATAATCTCAAGCGGTATCCTCTGGAAGGAGCTGACCCCACTTCCAGCTCCAGGGAGAGACATATGACTTAGGTTTAAACCTCTCCCTTAGCCACAAAATTGGATGCACAGGTAGTTAGGGAACCAACCTGGAACCAATATAACTAATCTTAGGATGTTTTATTGGGATGACCAAGAGAGGGATATATTTGTTTTTTATTTTTCCTAGAATTTCTCTAGCCATCTTTCATCATAGAGTTAAGAGTCTGTCTGAGAAAGGGGTAAAGGCAGAGAAGACAGTGGAGCCCATATATAGGGAGAAAATAAATTGATAATACATGCCTCTTGATTCCAGCTACACATGAAGATAAATTTTATCTTTGTGTGTGTGTGTGTGTGTTTATGAAAAAATAGATTTTATTTCAAGCCATTAAGGTAGGACTCAGTGGTATGTTGTTAAATGTCAGTGGTATGCTGGCAAATGTTTCTAACTGGCTGTGCAGGGAGGCAGAGGAAGTGGGATGGGATGGAAATAAAGCTCCAATTTGTAATGCTTGCCAATCTTTGCAGTGTAAATGTTCTACCATGCCAATTTCAAGCTACCAGCCTGATGTGACTAAAGATGAACCTGGAAAGAGATATGTATAATTGGGTCTTCCAAGCTTGTAAGAACTGGCTCTAAAACATTACACTTTTATATTTTTCAATCTGTAAAATGTTACTATGACAAGATGATGCCTGGAACAATTCCTCCTTAGTTTGCCAGTAGAGGATGAAGAATACCACCCCCATTAAAATGATAGTAAGAGTGGATTTAGAATACTTGAACTATTTCATAGTATTCTTATTAATGGAAGGCAAAGTGTATTATGTGAACAAGCATAGGGGTCAGACAGACTTAAGATAAGTGTGGCATTTAGGTTTCCCTGTCACTGTGGAAGCTTGGGAAAGCCACGTAAGTTCTCTGAGTCTCATTTTACACATCTATAAAGTTGGGGTGTACTAATAATAAATGGAGTTGATAAGAAAACTAAATGTGGTATTCTGAATGAAAGGGCTTAGAGAAATGCCTAGAAGATAGTAAGTGCTTAATAAGTGATAATTATCACAACTGTTAATAAGCAATCCACTACTTTTTCCACTCCTCCTAGGGGTTCTATTACATATATGGTAAGTCACTGGTAATTACTAAGGTTTTGTTCATCTATTTTTTACTCTTTTCAGATTGAGTAATTTCTATTGATCTGTTTTCACTATCACTGACCCTATTTTCTTTTGCTGTTGCAATTGGCTATTAAGATTATTGGTAAATTTTTTAATTCATATAATTTACTTTGAGATCCTAGAATTTCCACTTGCTTCTTTTATAAGTAATTAATTTGTCTGTTGATTTTCACCTTGAGATCCTTCTTTTCTAATTTAGCTCCTGTGTCATAGTGACACTTTTCCTATTCACTGCTTCTTCTCTCCATCTTAGCTACAATTCTCCTGTTTCCTCACTTGCCTAGAAGGTTTTGACTGTATATTGGACATTTGAATTGGTGCATTATAGACTCTGGCTTCTGATATCTTCCTCTGAAGTGTTCATTTCTACTCTAGTAAATAAATAGTTAGTCACATTGAAAATGCACATTGTTTATACTTTGTAAGGTTTTTTTCTTTTTTTCTTCTTCTTCAGATTTGCCATTAGTCTTGTGGTGAATTCTTATTCCTCTGACCTAGTCTTTATTCCTAAGTCTTAGTCTTTCTGGAGTTTCAATGAAAATCCCAATATTTTGACACCTATCTAAGTTGGTAGTATTCAAACTCCAAACTCTTTATTTTTTCCTGTTGTGATGAGGAGTTTAAATTTCTACTCAGCATTTTCAGCTTTGCAGTGACTGCCTTCTCTTGGTTTTTGGGGAGTTTCCCTCATGCATGTGAAAGTCAGGGGGGCAGCCATGGATTTGAGAGTTGATCATATGTAAATTTGAGGGCTGCTCCAACTGTGGCTCTTTCCTTGTCTGAGTTATTCTATCAATTTCCAGCCACTACAGCAGCTGTAGTCTCTTTCCTCTACTGCATCACACTTATAAGCCTGTGGTTTTCTACATGAGCTGTATGCCATAATAATGTGGAGTGCCCCCCAAGGATAAAATCTGTAAAACACAGATTTCACACAATGTCTTTCCCTGCATTCAAACATCAATTAACCTTGAGTTTTTTCCTACTTTTGCCATTCTTGTACTTGCAAACAGTATTTTTATAACTTTTTTCCAGAGTTTTATAAATTTTTATTTAAGAGGGTTTAATATAGTGCAAGGCACTCTGGCATCACTGTATCAACCCATTCCCTTTCAATTTCTACCATTATTAGGAAGTCACCATCTTTTTCATCTACTGAGCTTTCTCTTTCTTGTATTTAAGAAACATTACGCTTTTTAAAAATATGTTCGCTTGCATTTCTGGTGATTTAGAGTAGGTGAGGCCATAGCTTATGCTTAGTCTTTTAGATGTATGAAACTTTCCAAATATAGTTATTAAGTGGATCTCTTTGGTAAAAATTTGCATCTAATTGCACTAAAATATTTTTGTTATAATGAATTTAGTTTATATAAGTATCAGTTTTTCCTATCACCAGAAAAATTAATTTGTGTATTTTTATTATGATCTAGAGTCTTTTTAATCAGCTCCTAAAGAATGAGTTCTTAAGAATTCTGAGGGGAGTAATAAGTTCACTTGCAGTATATCTAAGGTGCAGAAGTAGCTGACATTATTATGTATTTATGACTTACTCCTCACAAACAGTGACAGCTGAACCTGCATATAGACGATAATCTGAAAAGCAAGACAGAAGTCAGTTCGGGCTCCCAGAATGCGTGGCATCTTTGGTAGTGTCTATCTGGCCTCCTTTTATGCAGATTAGAGTTTGGCTTGTGCTTATTCCATCAGCCTAAGCTTTCTCAGTCACCCTCAGTAAACCTGGGCTCTGCCCCAGTTGCCTCCAAACCTACTAAATGTAAATCAGTTCAGGCTGCTAAAAAGAGAAGGAAAAAGAAAAAGAAAGAGAAAAGGAGAGAAAAATAAACAGCAGCCACAAAGAAAAAGAGCAGAAGAAACTCTTCAAAACTCTCCATCCCACTGACTTATAAGAAACTTCTAGAAAGAAGAACTATAGATTCTTCCACATCCCTTATTATGTAAAGGAATGCATCAAGACTGCACTGAGTAAAAGTTCAATTATTTAGACTAGGAGGGAAGTTCTTATCTCAGTTGTAATCTTAATTAAGATTGATTTGAAATCTAGCTAAGAGTTTTCCTTGACAAAAGATATCACAAAGAAAGGTCCAGAGACGCAAAGAGAACTCAGTTGGGTGCAAAATCACTTTTTGAGTTTTTTAAGATATTAGCAGGGGGAAATAATCATAACTTAATTTTTTAATATTTTGTTTAGAATCCATATACACTCTGGTTCCAAAATATGGACCAAACTGTGTCACCTGATTCCTTTCAAATGGAAGTCCAAATTAATATTTTTCAGAATCCTGTGTGTCAACTTTGATTCAAGTTCTCATCCTATGATTCTAGAGAAGCCTCAAATTCAGATACCACTGTAGATGCATTGTGTTTTCTAAGTAAAAGAAATTGAGATATTCTGGAGACAATAGGAAATACATTTATAATTACAAACATCTACAGTCTATGGTAACACTGAGTATCCTAGTTATATATATTATTTAACTTTCTGTTGTTTGTTTTGGGATGTAGCTGTTTTAGCTGTAGGTGAACTAAAGTATGTGAATGGGGGCATACGACACTTAAATCCATCAGTTACATGAATATCACACTTCCTATTCATTAATTCATTCATATTTAATAAACAATAAATGCAAGCACAAGAAGTAACTTGGGTACACCTAATTTGATTAGAAAAAATAACTGGGTATGAGGGAAGAAATGTAAGTATTGCCAGACAGTCTCCCAAATCAAACATTTTTCTCCTAATAGTCTCTCACTGGAGCCAGATTTTGTCACTGAAATTTTCTTTTTTGATTAAGTCATGGCTCCCTTGAGAGAGTATATATATATATATATTAGACTGTGGTTGCAGTGGGGGATTTGAAATAAAGAGATGACCAATTTTATTTTTGATGTTTAATTTGAATTATCTGTAGGTACCTAGATGAAGATGTCAGGTGGATATTTTGGTCTGGACCACAGGGACAGGTTGGGGTTAGAGAATTATGTTTGGAAGGATCTGCCTATACAGCATAGCAGAAGTCACAGATATTGATATAATTGGCCAAGGGGAGGGTTAAAAGGAAGATTAGTTGCTTGCAGAAAGCTTATGAAACAGACAATATTATTGTATTTTCAACAGAACATTAGTCCCATGGAGTTTACTTAATTTTTACATGACCAGTAAGTTGTGAAGCCAAAAATAGAACCAAGCTCTTCCTCTGTTAATCCAAAATATTTTTTTTAAGCCATGACTGCTTTGTTGCCCATGAACATGTTGTGGGCCTACCATGTGCTCAGCATATGTAAGGTAATTTAGCAGTAAGAAAACAAGAATAAGGCAGGAGCATTTGATCTGCCAGCAGTTAAAGTGGGATTGTTCTTTCTCTGAGTTTAGAATCAGTCTTTTTATCTCCATTTCCACCACTCCCCTCTCTATTTAGGGCTTTCATGTTGCTACTTACAAATCATTAGAGCTTTCCAATAATTTTCTTGCCCAGACTTGAACACTTTTGTCCAAGTTATGGTCTGCACACCCCTGCACATGCCAGAATTGTCTTCTGAAGATGTCAAGTGTTTTACTTTTGTGAAAGAGAAAAGGTTGAACTTTTCAGCCCAACATTGAAGGTTCCTTTAGTCTGGTCTAACCATGCTTCCCAGTTTTATTTTACTCTTATACCCAAGGTGATATATTTTTTTTCTCCAGCCACACTGTTCTTGATACTTTTCTCTTGTTTTAGTTATTTATTGCTGTGTAAATGAGGTAGCCCACACTTAGAGGTAAGAGCATCAAGATTTTACTATTGTTATCTCTCATGGCTCTTGGGATCATCTGAACTAAGCTAGGCATTCTTTGCTTGGGTTTCTCATGCAATTAAAGATAGGCAGCAGCTAGAGTTGAAGCCATCTTGAAGACTTCCTTATTCACAAGTCTGTTGATGAACTGGGAAGACTTGAAGACTTGGGGGATAAAACAGCTGGATCTTCTCAGGTGTCTCCATCTTTCTCTAATCTATCCATGTGGTTTCCCCAGTACGGCAGCTTCAGTGCAGTCAGAGTTCTTACATGGCACTCTAGGGTTCCAAAGGAGAGAGCTAGGCTCAGGCTGTAACATCTTTCATGATCTAGCATTGAGGAAGTCATGCAGCATCATTTTGCCACATTCTATTTGTTATAAGCAAGTCACCAAGGCCAGGATATATTCAAGGCATATGAAATTAGATTCCAACTCCTAATAGAAGACTTATAAAAGCATTATACTATGAAACAAATATTTTGTGCTTTCAACCATTCTATGTTAATAGAGATATTTCCCAGGACTACCTCATTTTCCCCCTACGCATCTAAGTTCTATTTATTTTAATATTGGTTAACTGCCACTTCCTCTGGAAAATCTTCATTGATCACAGCAGCCACTGGTGATGTCAGAACTACTTTCTTCAGTACTTTACACAGCATCAGTATGAGGTAACATTGTACATGTGCATGTCCTATCTCTTTGACTAGAAAGATACAGTGAGGTCTTAAAAGAGAAGACTGCCTTTGAATAGCTAACTCAGTGATTCAGGATATCAGAGGGTAATTTATGATATAAATAATAGAAACAGAAGTCACTCCATAATTGATAAAAAGAACAGAAATTTCTTAATTCCCTGGCTAAGTAGGGCTATAGGTAGAGGAACATATTTGGGGATCAGGAAGTTTAAGCTTTAATTTAGAAAATTTTGATAGAGTAAATTCCATCCACTCCAAGTCTCAAATTTACCCAGTCATAACATTCAAATAGATCCCTTGGGTGGCAACTTGGAGAAAGGCATACTAATTACCCCCAACTGCAGTGTAATTTTTGGTATGATATCCTTTTGAATCTAGCAAATCTTAGAGTCTATCACAGAGTTTAGACTCTTCAGCCTTTTTTTCATGGTAACTGGGTAGCAGCAGCTTAGAAAAGCCTCTAATCTTGGCAAATACTCATTAAAATAGAAGGTCTCGCAGAGCCCCTGGAGGAAAACTTTATCAGGAAGCCAATTAGTTGAGGTCAAACCTTTACCTCTCTATTCAGAACTTTAAAACCGCTACCTTATTTCCTATTTTATTTTCTTAACCTGTAATTAATAACTCCCCATTATGAATTCGCAGACCACAGGAAGCATTTATCTTCAACATTAGGTCACTTGGAAGAGAGATTAAATCTGTGAAGATAGGGTAATGAGTGATTAAAGAATGTCAGGACAAAACATCCTAACTCCAGAAACAGCTCTCTAATGTGGGAATAATCTAAGACATCCTGAAACCCATCTATAGAGAACACTCCTATCATGACCATGTCATCCAGTGCAAAGCAAGCAGGTGATCCTGAACCAAGGGTCACTACCAAGACTGGATTCTAGGTGGTGGGGAAGTTGTAAGGTCTTGGCCTTGTTTCTGAAATGAGTTCAACCCTTTCCCATCAATAAATAACTAACTAAAGACAGATACAGTCATATTTAAGATTGTGGCAGAATAGACTGTTAAATAGTGAATTTTATTCAAATTTGATGTCTAAATCTCAGCATCTTAGAATCTTAAAAATTTGAGTCTTTATTATTTATCTGTTATCTTACACACAGACCAAGCTATTGGCATTCATTATTTCAAAACCCACCATGAGGTATGTATTGTTCTCCCATATTTAGGAGAAGAGATATGAGGTTCAGAGAAGTTAAGTAATTTTTTTTTTAAGATCACAGATTATCAGTGGTAGAAATCTGACTTGACTTAGGACTTACTGTTTCCAAAATATAGACTATTTCTGCTGCATTCTATGTTTATAAATATTTACTTGTTACAATATAAAACACATGTGTAATATAGAACACTTGATCTCCAGAATAAAGGACAGCCTGGAGCATAAGAGGAAGTTCTTTCCCAGACATCAGGGAATCCTGCTCACATTTGTTGGAGAAAACTGGTACTCAGAGAAAGGAGCTAGGAAACATTTTTATCACCTTCAAACCAGTCTCTTTTCCCCCTAGTTTGGTCCTCCCTTTCTTTAACCTATTCAGTAGATGTTTAGGTGTGCTCCACTGCTTTAGGTCTCTGAGACTTTTGGAAGATGATTAAGGGGGCATAATACCCAGAAGCCACTGTCCCAGGAGAGGAGAACAAGGAGAGCTGAAGTTGAAACCACACTGTCTTACTGGCTGTAAATCCTAATAGTACCTGGATTCATATGGCACTTTCTCTGATATGTGTCTGTTGATTGAATGGATGAGTAAATGGATATATATTATTATCTCTCATCTCCCTTCCTTCCCAAGGACATTAACTGAGTACCTAGGCTATGCTGTGTGTATTGCAAATAAGACCTTTTCCTTGGCCTCAATGATTGTACAATCTAATGAGAAAAGACAATGTGAAGAACTGACTTCAGAACTCAACATACAAGGAAAAGAATGATTCAGATGGTGGTTGATCACAACAGTGACCTCACAGAATCCTGAAAAAACTCTCAGCTCAATTATCCAGAAATATTATCCACATTTTCTAGATGAGGTGACAGAGGCACAGAGAAACTAATTAAATTTTCCAAATCAAAAACTGGTAAAGAAGGACTAAAAATCCATCATTTGCCTTCTATTTTGTTGCTATATATTCTTTCTCAAAAAATAGAAGATATAAAAACAAAAAAAATCCACTATAGACAGAAATGTTTATATATCTAATGTTCAAATATCTTGTAACGCAGCAATGTGTACATAATGGTAGCTCATATCTGATTAGAATATTCCATGTTGATCAAGTCTGACTTATGAATTGTGATGCAGATGAATCTATTAATGCTGGAATAATTTAGAACTTTAGCATTAAAGATTTATTTCACTGAAAGCAAAACTCCTTCCCACTTTCCAGATTTTACATCACCCCACATTGCAGCCAGAAGGGACAATTAACCCTCTTAGGAAGGTATCAGTATTTGCTCACACTGTAGATGGTATGACTCAGTCCTCAACACCACCTCGCATGTTGGCACTAAACCCGACCTCAGGATTTTACATCTGAGAGTTTCCCTAGCCCTGTGGTGGAAAGAGACAGCACTCTCAGCCTTGAACAAATCAGAGTATTTGAAGCCCTACAACCCTCTCGATTCATTCTTATAGCAGACATCATGAGGAATCCACTAAATACATAGCTTCATCTCACCACCTGGCAATCCCACCTCTCTTGCACTGAAAATTACTGGGCTCCTTTTTCATAAGGCATGAAATAGAGTAAGTCAATTAATATTTATTCATATTCTAGATATATCATCTTGTGGCTTTAAAGACACACACAGAAAGCAGAGGAAAGAAGAAACAAATCCTTTCTCAGGAAACTCTCCACTGGTGAGCAATCTTGTGAGCTCCTTGAGGACAAAGATGAATCTTTTATTTCCATATCAACAGTGGCCAATAATCTGGGCTCAATAATTGCTTATTGAATAAATGAATAAATGATTCATTGCACATTCATTTAATTTCATTTATTCATTCATTTGACGAATATTTACTGAACTTTGGTAAAGATAATGGCAAAATCATAATAATGGAAGATAAGGATTATGCTGTAAACTGGGTTTAAATGGATAGAATTTACGAGGGTTTTCCAGAAGAGGTAGAAAGGAAAAGATTAAAGGAGGGATAAATATGTCATAGAAGGAGAAAATATTTTATATAGTGCATGAGAAACCAGTTTAAGCACAGATTTCTATGAAGGAGAATATGCCTCTCTGTCTCTACTAGGAATTCTGAACCACCCTGCTGATAATAAACACTGTTCTCATTTGATATTTCTATTGAAACTCTATTTCTATTGAACTGCCTGTTTCTTTGAACTGCTTAATCATCCATATAATTTAGTGTTCTTGCCTCAGAAACATGTAGTCTTGATTATTTGCATTAATTATTGGGGGCTTTTCCATCACTCACTTTTGTAGTTGAGGGGACATGAGTTAAAAAGAAAAAATATGAAAGTGCCAATAACAAAACAATTCCACCTCATATCCACCCCATCAAACTGTACCTCTAGTCTTAATTTCTTCTCATTGCCAAGACCTCTGTTTTTCTCCACATTTACACAGGGTCTCAAAGATCATAAATGACAGAAAGAGGATTTGCTCCTGGCTCTATATTTGTAATAGCCCTTGCTTATTTCCTGTGTCATGGGGGACATTTTCCCTGTCTTCTGTTTGGTTTGTAGGCACGGTTCCAGCTTTCTATTTGGCAAAGTGATGTATCCCCTTTCTCCATTTCTTATAGATAAACCTTTATGACTCTAAAAAATGGCTCAGAAAATGAACCCATTTTCTGCCAACTGAGGTTTCTTTCTCTGATGTTCACCGACTGGGTGGTGAAGCAGTCATGCTAATCATAGGCTGAAATCACACAGTATTAGAAAGCCTAGTTGTTGCCTTTCCCAAGGAGAATCACATGGAGGTGTACACATGCAATCAGCTCTTCTGCAGAATTTTGGCTTTATTACCAAGATGTGCCGGTAATAATTTGAAGGCTGTTTACACAGCCCGTTGCCTACTTTTCTGAACTATTGACCATCTGTGTGTGTTGCCTAGGCAATGGTATGGGAATGAAGAGAATAAGATTTATCTGTGCTGGTCATAAGCAGAAAAGAGACTTTTCCAAGCAAAGGTTTGATAAAAATAAATCAACCTGAAACAGATTCTCTAGACACAAATTATTTAGGGGAAGGAGAAATGGCTGATGGAAGGTTTTACTAATACTGTAATTTTTATGAATTTGTTGTCCTTTAAAATAAAGCATAAATAACTGACAGATGAGAAGTGAGAGAAAATGAATTATAAACACAAATGAGTCCACAAAATATTTACCTTTAGTGAAGTGGATTTGATACTATTTGACAATAAATATACTCTAATACAGCACTCCACTGCAACCAGAGTTCTTTTTTTAACTTGTCCTTTTAATTTTATTCATTGAAATATACCATTATTGAGACTTAATAGGAACTTGCAAATGTGTTTGCATTTACGTTTTTACTGAACCCTTCTCCAAATGCCAATATCTTAACTATAGGGAAGATTAGTTGGATATTTCCTTATTTATGGTTATAACAGTCACTATCTTGAGTGATTGCAAGCCATTCTAAAGGTGTATATTTAAGAGTAATTGTAGCTATACCATGGGGTTGTTATGGAAGAAAAAGAGACAATGAAGAATCTGAATCAAGTTAGCAGTGAGGCTGGTGGTTGTGAAGGAGCACATTATAGAGCTCAGGAAAATCTCTCCTGCATCCATGTCTCAGTTAGTGTCAATTTCCTACACTCTGGAGCCCATATAAGAGTACTGACTCAGACTGTCTGGCCTAAATTCCCAATTCCATCATTCCTGATCTGTAGGAATAATAGTACCTACTTCGTATGGTAGTTAGTGGAGAGAGCGAGAGAGAGAGACAGTGATTGCATTGAGCATAGTTACATATGTTAAGTGTCAGTCATATTCCACATGATTTAATGCCAGTGTGGGAACAACAGTACTCCCCCAGACTCCAGATCCTTTTGGTAAATGCAGCAGTGTGTATTGGATGGCACACATGCAGGTAGTCTCTTCTATTCTAGGAGTCAATAATATCAATCCTTGCTTTCTTTCCAAATTAAATCTAGACAAAACTCAGAATCCTTTCAACACATATTCTAATTATCATTATTAGTCCATTCCAGTACCCAAGATATAATCAATTTTCCAAGCCTATGCTGAAATAATTCTGAATTGCAGCTCAAATAGAGAGTTAAGCTGGAGGAAGGAGTGGAGGCTTGCTCAGGTGGTCAGGAAGAGGACAAAGATTGGCTGATATTCCCTGTGGCTTCTGCTTCAACTCATTCCCTTGTCATTCTTCATTAACCCAGTGTGGTGATTTACAAGACCTTAAAATTAGCTAATTTTGGAAATTTATCAATGCAAAAGCTAATATCATAAAAGTTTCAGATTCATATAGAGGCTTCCATAAAAATGACAGTAGAATTTATCTGTGCAACTTGTGATGTGGAGGAGGGGAAATGCAGAGAATGTCATCTGGCATTTGTCCTTAATGAGTGGGGAAATACCATGAAATTTATTCTTTTACTTACAGGAAGGCTGATTAACCATCAATGCAGATGATTACTGGATTAATGCTGGGTTTACTTGTAAGTGAAAGGGATTTGATGCATTTGCTTTAGTGCTTTATTTGAACAGGTTGTGATAAGAAACTTCTCTCAATCTGACTCTCCAAGAGAATTATTAACATAAAGTAAACCTGATGGGAAACTGAAATATGGAAAGAGTAATGGAAAAGTCTTGATTGCTCTATTCTTCCGACCAGCAGAGGAAAACAACAGTCCACTGAAATTTTCCCTTCTGACTTGGTCCACTTGAGCATTTCTTCTCTTCTGCATCTACTTCTCATCACTTCTCTTGAACAAAGCCAGTGAGTGACAAAAACAGCCATGCACTAAGTGCTCTTTGTAAAGTGAGAAATTGTGGCCCAATCCCTTTAGGCAACTCTTGCCTATCTATATTTTGTAGTATCTACCAGCTCATACTGTTTTCCTTGACCACAGAATGATCCTTGATCCTCTAGAGGAGGTGATTGAAAACACCACTGATCCCTGTTACAAGCTGAGTAAATATTGCCCTCTCTGGTAGGTATTTTGAATGCAGACTTGGAGATGATTTGGACAGAGCAAGTTTTTGCTTATGTGTGGAATTATAACATGCACATTTTAGAGAGACAGAAACAGAAATGAGGAATATAGAGAGGGTATGTAGCCATGTCCTGGGTTCCAAGGAGTTAGTTTTCTGGGATCTGGAAACTTCTGGAGATCTGGTTGCATGAAGACAGCTCAGAATGAATCTGACAGAGGTAAACACTGCTTGTTAAGGTGATTATTTGATAGGTTTATTTTTTATGCTTGCTTTGCCTTTTTTATAGGATGATCATATCAGTAGTTGTCAGCTTTGGGTGCTCACCAGTTTACTCTTTTTTTTTTCACCATTTCCAACCTTTAGACATTAATTTCATTGACAGTGAGAGATGTTCTTCAATCTTCAATTAACATGTCAAAGCAATTTCTGCATCTTCTATTAAGGAATTGATAATCTTTACTGAACTAATTATCATTTCAATCTTTGTAGCCTAATTCAAGAGGTAGCCTAAGAAGGACACATACTCTTTCCATATCCTCTTCTGGTAAATTATTCTTCTTCATGATTGAGCTGTTCTTTCTTGAGCATTATCAATAATCCTTACAAAAGCCACAAGGTAGATTATTTCCATTTTCATATGCACAAACTGAAGCTCAGAAAATTAAAATGGCATATCTAATGCAAAGTGTTGGTACATCAAAGGCTTAGAATTTTAACTACATCCTAAGCCAAAGCTCTTTCTAGGACCATCTACTTCCTCTTGCTCTTCCTCAGTATCAAGAATTTAATCTTGGATTGTTTTCCTCATTCCTATGGGATTTTGTAATGTCCAATGGCAAGAACCATGGTAAGCACTTCTGTATTTCATTCTTCATTACAATCACAAGATGAATGCATTTATTCACATTTTAAAGATGAAGAAACTGAGTTTCAGCAAAATTAACAAATTTGGTAAGGCTGCAGCATTTATAGATTATAATGTAGGACATCCCACCCAGATCTGCTGGACTGCTCTCCCGGTCCACATCATTTGCTGCAGGTCTTTTACTCCCTTTTTTATTTTCCAGCTATAAATAGCATGTGTCAAACTTGAACACCTGATCCCAGCCTCATGTGTGTCTCAAGATCAGGTGATCTAATGTAATAATTCAGAGAAACAGAAAGGAGAACAGAGGGAGGGAGAGGAAGAGAAAGGTGCTACTATCAACAGATTACAATAGCAACCAAGGATATGCAGTGAACAAGAAACTCCCTAGGTCTAAGTCATTCCCTGACCCTGAGAGAAAAAACTAGGATAATTGACTTTGCAGTAACTTCCCTCTCCTAGCTGTCATACACTCCAGCTCCCAAGATGAAAGTTGCCACCTGTCACACAGTTTCCTATTCTTATTCCTTGGATGCTGTTGATGTTCATTTCAACCTGATTATACCTGTCCTTCAGGTCTCTGAATGGTTGATGCATGTGCTGCAAACTTTCTTCCTGCCTTCCCTCCCTTCCTTCTTGCCAGGTGTCTTCCATGTTCATTCATGCATTCACTCATTCTCTCCACCACCGCCCTCATTCTCTTCTCTGCTCCCTCTTCCTCCTCTATGCTATGGATTAGAGGCAGGAAAAGAAAGAACTAATCTATTTTTTCTTATGTCTTCTTCTCAAACACACACCTTAACATTTATTTCTGTAATAAGAAGTTATTTTGTGAGGACATTGTGGGACTTTTTACCACAATTGAGAATGTGTCTTGTCTGAATCTGGAGAGATGTAACTTCAATTACTATCTTTGGGCTTCCATTCTAAACTCTACCCATCCACCTGGTCAGTCAGTAATTATTAAGTTTAGTGACTGAATGTTTTATCCTACACAAGAGCCATTCACATTGAATCTGAAGATTTTCTCAGAGATATATTTTGCCCTTTTGAATAGCTGTGATAGCCTCCATCAGCTATATTTCTACATTTCCGAAGATACTTGAGAACAGAGATGGCTATCAACTGGGAACTCAACATACTTCATCCAAACTCCTCCTAACCTGGATGATTTCTGAGACTGCTTCTTGACAAGAAAATATACATAATTATTATAAATTTAATCCCAATCTATCTTCAATCTGTTACTAGAAAGCTTATATTTTTATGAATCCTGAGATGCTTATTATTTACTGCCTACCCAGTGCACAACATCTGTTGGGGACAATAAAGGTTCATCCTCATTATAAACTCAAATTTACCTCTATCCTACCTATTACATCAAGTTTTATTAGTATAAGTTATGACCATGAGAAACCAGAGATAATGAATAAGGCTTACTTCCATTTAAGACATGAAGGCAGGCAAGTCAACACTTTTTGTTTTGGTGTGGCATAAGGAATAGAAAATGTCATTCAGTGAATAAGTGAAAATAATTCAGTCCCTTTAAGAAGATAATTTTTCTAGGTTACCTATCACTTACTCTGTTCAGAGTTAGAAGATCCTCTTTCTGAGATGAAAAGTGATGAGGAAGTGAAGGGAAAAAGAACAATAGTCATATAGACTGACTGATTGACTGTAGAAGGGATAGAAGTGATGAAAGGAGTAGAGAAATGGGAAAGCAGCAGTATGTGAAATTACTCCCATAAAAGAAATAATAAACCAGCAGCAGAAGTTAAATAAATGATGTTTGGTTACTGAAAAATGCATCTCTTCCCAGCTTCTAACACACTTCAATACTTCTAAATAAGACAAAGTGGAACAACATTCATTTTGGATGTTCTACAGTAAATATTAGTGTTCTCCTGATTTACCTTTTGTTTAGTGATCCCAAAGTCTTTTTGCATAGTGTAGTTAAAGCTACTACATTCTCCTTCATGGAAGAAAAAAAAAGAGAATTGAAACTATACCTGTGGGGAGGCCTGTGTTTGGTGGTTCCATTACATCATTGGAATTCTGTTTCTGATTCTTGGCTCTGTGGTCACTGCTTGGGTTCTCTTTCTGGCGGATTCTGTCTCATGGTGGTAGAGCCCTGACTTACAGCAGCTGTGCTCCTAAGTGGCCCTTTATACTCAGGAGCACAGAGATGGTCCATTCACTTCAGTCTTTAAAAGGCATGTGATTTGGGGCAAACCTTTCCTAGGGAAGAAATGTGAATGCCCCTTGGTTAATGGCCAGAGCAGAATCATAGGGAGGGGAAAGGGAAAGTTCACAAAAGATTAACAGTCCATGATACATTGTCTTCTGAAGGATTCTTCCCAGATTAACCATCCTCCCCGTAAGTCTAGTCCTCCTAATATTAGTATATGATAGATGATGCAAATCATTTCTCCACCTGAATGGCTTTGCCTGTGCTGTTGCCCTGTGTTGGGAAAGTCTTCCCTTTTCCTGTTTCCACTAGACCTCCCCTAAAATAACTCCCTTTGCTTAGAAACTCCTTAACAGCTGGGAACATCCAACTTTGTGCTTAAAACAGGATATTTTGTATTATTTACTGACATTTTATGTCATACTTAGTTTCTCAATGATACTGCAAATTTTGTCATTATCATCCACTCCACCTAACAAACTGCATTCATCATATACATATTCTGATTATACATTTAAAGACTATATGATTTGAATTAATCATTTAGTGACCCACCAAATGGAGATAATAATACTAACCTGATAGGGCTGGTGTGAGATGATGTCTCTAAAGCACTTACTATTTAGTATGCATACAGCTAATAAATTATGCACACACACATGCATCCATATTTGTGTAGCAAATTACTCAAGAGCAAGGCTTTTAAGAGGTGGCACCCATTAGGCACTCAGTCTATGCATATGCTTGATTCTGACACATAGGGTCTGCTGCTACATTTACCTTGTCCCTTGTGATAATATATGGAATGACTGCTACCAAAAATATACTTTCCCTGAATTTCGTTCCTCTAAATGAGCAGAAGTCTCCAAATTTTATTTGGTCTTTTGAATATATGCCAAAGTCATAGGAGAAATTTGGAAGTACATTAAATAAACATAGGCGAGCAAGATATGCAAATTCTTTCCAGCAGTTCTCCCTCTGGTTCCAGTCTCTGGAGAGTAATTTACGAATCCTATGCAGTTGTCTATGGAACTATTTGCTTTCCTCATCTTTTAGGGGTGCCTCTAAGGAAATGACCAGCTCCAATCTTTTGCAAAGAAATGCAGCTAAGGAGTAAGTATGACTAATTTACATTTTTAAAGGTTCAGTGCAAGACAAAAAATGTTCATGGTCTTGTTCCACTGTTTGTTCGGAGGTTGAGACTATCAGTACACTGGTCACTCTGAATTTTGGTTTTTAACTATGGATTGCTGTGACTAAATGTATTCATATTTGGAAAATTCAGAATCAGAATATAGATATGGTATATTCCAAATTCAGAATATATATATTCATGTATATATGGGAATTCATACACACACACACACACACACACACACACACACACATATATATGGTAATTTCTAGCACAGAAATTAAGGTCATGGCCAATAGCTTCTTAGTGAGAAAGACTTAAAACTGAAAAATATGTAAGGGAAATATTTTAAAATTACAAACATTGAAATCTTAATATTATCAGGTCTCTGAGACTATTTTCATTGGCTGGGGTAAGATACAGAGGATTGGTGTTAAAAAACCAGTGGGGGTATACTGGTCAGGGTGGGAGTGATCCAGAATGGGAAAACCTGTCCCTCTCATATTTCTGGATCTTGTAAAGAATCCTGAAAAGGCCCAATCACTGCTGGCTCTTAGTGTCAGCTGAATGGAGGAGAACAAGGTCTTTGATCACATATACCCAAACCTAAAGAGATTCTATGGTTTTCAAGTTATGGGAACTTGGGCAAGCTCCCTTAAAGTTTCAGAGCTTTTTGTCTGTTTTGTTTTGTTTTAATGTTAACTGTAAAACAAGGATAATAGTACATCTCTTATTGGATTATCTTAGAGGAGGAATAATAAGACAATCAAAAGCACTGAATTAAAGACAGAACTAATGGCAATGGTAATTCCAAATATTGCACCTCCAGTATCACACACCACAAGTATTTTTTTAAAAGAACTTATAAAGTTTTCTGAAACTTTCCATCAAAAAAGTTTCATGACAAATTGCATACAGGTACTAAATACCAGGGGTAGAAAAAAACAACAACCAATGTTAAACCTAGAAAAAGCCAAGTCCAACATCTTTATTGACAGGTGTTCAAATTGAGTATCAATAACTTAGTTACCACAATGAATGACTCTAGACAATCAGTCCTGTGAATTGCATCACATTAATAATACCCACAGGTTTCAACCTTCAGCCCAAACCCTCTAGGAGATCTATTTAAGAGGGCTGAACCAGTGAAAATACAGGTGGAGACAGTATAGACAGAAACCACAGGGAGAAAGCTGAAACTTAGAAGCAATAATCAAGTTAGCAGGCTCTCTGCAACGTGCAGAGAGTTGAATAGTCATTGCACGTGCTGGTTATGAGCATAGGGAATAACATTCATTTTTTGAAATTTCAGCTAAGTTAATATATATTATTGAACTGTGAAATATTAGTGACTGTTGAAATATATTCCATAGATTACTAAGTGTTTTCTACACTAGCAGTTATGAGAAAATTTCAGGATGTGCCTTTTTTTTTTTAAACAAAATCTGTCTTCCTGAGTATAGAGAAGTAAGTCTTGGTTTTCAGAGGAGGTTGAAAATAATATATTTATTTTTGCCATTTGCAATTACAGACCTGCAAGGAGAACTGCTGTGATTGATTAATTCAGCGCCAAATGCCCCAATTTCACAACCCATGGCATTTTGCAAAGTGATTTGCATATTTCCACATCTCCCTTTTCCCACCACACTTCTAGGCCTCATTATAAAATCCTTTTGTAATTTGGCCAAAGGAATGCAATATAAGTGACCGCATGCCAGCCTACGGCCCTAGAGGACTTATTTGATTCTCTTTTGACTATCTGATCTCTGAATCTGACATGAGAACAAGCTTGAGCTACTTTGCTGGAGGATGAGGGAGTATTTGGAGCAGACCAAAGCTGTTTCATCCAAGACTACCCTAGCCCAGTCATCCCACACCTAGGTGACCTTAATATTTCCCTCAGCTTCCCTAAACTCAAGACAAGCTTCTTCTAGATTGAGAGTAATTTCTTTAGAGTATTTTCTCAGAGATTTTATTTTTCTTAGAGTATTTTCTGTAGAAAACTTGTAAATTCCTAGTTTGTCCCTTTGAGACACAAAGCTTTCCAAAGCTTTTTGCTAGTTTGACTTGTCCTTCTCAAGGATATGGGAGCCATTTCTTTGAAATACAATTACTGAGAAGAGAGAGTCTTCCATCTCACAGTCTCTGGGGGCGTAGGGGCCTAACTCCCATGAAGGCCTCCCTCCACGTTGCAAAGCTACATCCTGTCATAAAGGACTACAGTCTGTATCACTAGTCAATACACGCCATAAGGCACAGGTTCTCATGCCACTGAAACAAAAATATGATGAGTCCAGGGATTCTGTGTTTGTAGATGTAGTTAGTTATAAACAATGTTCATATATATATATAAAATAAGAGGGCAAAAAGAATGAATTAAGAGGGGAGGAAGGAATGTAGGGAAAAATCAGACAGTAAGGAAGGACAAATTTAATACATACCACTTATGTGAAGCACAGTGATAAAAGCTAGATCTGGTGGCAAAATAATAATAACAAATTAAAAAAGGGCCCTTTTTCTTGAGAGGCACAGAGAATGAAGGAACTAGTATCTGCTGAAGGATTTGCAAAGGTTTCTCAGAAAGGTACCATCTTGACTGAATATAGGACATCACCGGTCAGAAAAGGGCATTTCATACTGAACTAAAAACATTGGTAATGTAAGTTTGGCATCAATGAACATAGTATATTTGGGAAATGGCCAGAGCATGATTGCAGCTATGGTTGGAATGTCAGATTGGGACAAAAATGCTGAAAATTTTAACATGATATGCCAGGAACCTGGATTGGAACCTATAGGCAATGCAAAGCCAAGATTAAATGTTGAATCATGGTAGAGATACAGTGTGTGATATTTAAATATGTCAGTGTGCACATAATCTGGTTTAGGAATAATGTGTTCCTAGATAGACAGAAATTCTTTGGAAGTCTGAAAAATGGTGACATAATGCTTGTGATAGAGCCATGCAATGAAGATCCTAAACTGAGCTAGAGAGAAAACCAAGATATACTCTTTTAAGACTTTCAGGGATACATTTTCTATCTGTAGCTATAAGAAGTGATAGGGGTCCTGGCAAAACCTCTAGAGCACTTCATCCAGCTGCCCATGCATAAATTATGTTCTAATTGTTAGATGTTATTTATCTTGAAAATGACATTTCTGAACTTATCGTGAACAAATCATACACATTGATTCCGCTTTCCAATAGTGTAAGGCCTCTTGCACTAACCTAAATATGCTCTCTCACTTCATACATATTGTGACAAAACAATGCCACTTTATGAAATAACTAGTAACAATTTAGTTGCAGCCCAAGGACAAGCACTAAAGTTAACTAGGACACCTGGGAACTGAATCCTTCACTGTAGACTCTGCACAGGGCACCAACCATGGACAACTTAATAGATTCAATAGGCAATACTTTTTAGTCCCTTTGACATGAGTAGGTAGAGAAACACCTGATCCAATAAAAGACAGCAGAGTTTTCCCCACCGCACAGCTGAGAAGCAGCAGGGTGAGCAGAGATCACAGCTTTCCTTGAGATTCTAGATAGAATTATTGCATGAGCTCCTAAAAAATGGATCCATTTCTAAGTCCTAACCTTGTGCAGTAAACATAAAAAAAATAGGAGGCTTTACTAGACATTTTTTAGTAACGTGTCTCTTCTCTATCTCCTAAGTATTTTCTCCATCACCCCACCTCACATGTCCTGTTAGTTCCATGATGAATTGAGCAATCAGAATGTCTCAGCCTGTGACTCTGTTTATTATGGAGACTCCCTGGTACTTGACAAAATGCATCAGTGAAGTTCTGATGACCTCTGTAGGCCTCCCTTGCTGCTTGAATGCTCTCACATGCACAAAAGCCAAGTGTTAAAGGATACTGATTAAGTAAGTGACTTTCCCTGAATGATGGTCCTGTAAAGCAATGAACAATCTTACAGAGAGCACAGAGATGTGTCAGCAGACCTTAGAGAAGCTGCTCAGTACATCAGAGTACAGAGGCCAATATAAAAACTAATGGAGAGTTTATAAAGGGATGCATGTTTACCAGGAAGAGCAGCAGAAGAAAAGCAGCAAAAGAAAAACAGGAGGGCTGTGTGTTTCTAGAGATAGAGGTTAGGGCAGGGGGAGAACACAAGTTCTTAAGTTTTATGTATGAAAATGGGCTGGGGAGTAAGAATGAGAGGGTTGAAGTGTGTAGAGTGTGTAGTGGACCCCCGTGGATTTTGCCTGCCCAACATCCATTTTCCCATTAGTGGTCCTTGCTTCCCCATTTTTCCTTGGAAAACCTCCCCTTTCCTATTCTCAAACCATGTTGTTCGGCTAGAGATGTAGTGTCTCCCCTCCCCGCAGCTCCAGGGGTTGAAATGTAACTCAAGAGCTATCAGTCAGAGCATCCCATCATCCCAGGTTACAATACATCCCAAGCCTATCAAAAACAATGACATGAGACCCATTTTCAAGGCTTTCATTGGAGTTGATGGGAAAGAAAACACCTTTTTCTGCCGAACTTGAATCTACTTTGCTCTAGGCCTGTAGCTACACGGGGCAACTATGCATGGAAACCTGGTTCAAATGAAGCTACCACAGAAAACAAGCAGAGCAGAAAGAAACAAAAGGACCAGTTACTAATAAAATGGATCTGAATCCCTGGATGCAGACTTGCTAGACTTAACAAATCATTTGTCTAATGAGTCATACCGTGTGTTTAAACCAGTATTGGTTAGATTTCTATCACCTGCAAGCAAGAGTTCTAACTTACACAAAGTATTAAGGCACTGGTTTTAGGCTAATAATCCCCGAACCTCATCCCCTACACTCTATAAATCATAGTCTGAAACAAAGCTATGTGCAGCTAGTTTGTTCTGGTGATTATTTCCAAGGAACAGGAGTGAAACAAGGATGGAGGGGAGGCAAATCCAACAGTGTGCTGTCAAGCTTAACACCACTAGGAGTGAATGGGGCTGGATCCCAAAAGGGATTTTGTGAGAATCCATGCAGAATCAGCCTCAATATTTTATATGCAAGGAATGGGAAAGGAGAGTATTTACCCATGGCTTCAGTCCTCATGGGCCACAGATTGTCTCTTTGGATTTTAAACTCCTTTTTACTACCAGATTTACACAGGTATTAGAAATGGTTAAGTAGGTTCCTGCAGGTTTTCTATTAAGCAGGACACAGGAAGTTCCTGATGTCATCCATCCCTTGCACTGCTCAGATCCACTAGTGTTCACCTTAAGTTCAATTCATAAGAAGGCTCTTACACTATGGCAAAAGATTAATCTCTTCAAAAGACCTAATACACCAGCATTAGTGGAATAAACTACAGTAATAGTTGCCTCTTGAAGGCACAGCTAAGGCACCAGATTGAGCTGACATTTCGTGAGTGTTAGGAGATATTTAAAAATTTCAACCAATAGTCATTATATGGTTTTGTGGTTCCCATATATAGAATATACACATCTGGGATTTATAGGGTAACAATAGGAGTGGCCTGCTTCCTAACCCTCCTCCTGAACCACTTGGGGCATTTGTGCATTGAGTCCCCATGGATGCAGAGGTCCTTAATCCTAATCAGGGAACACCTTGACCAAGGGTAGGGTGACAAACTTGTCCTGGTTTGCCTGGGATTATCTGGGTTTTAAATCTGAAAGTCCTGCCTCCCAGAATCCTCATCAGTCCCAGACAAACTAGGATCGTAGGTCACCCTGGTTACCAGGCAACATAATATGAGTTCCTCTAACCTTAAAAGCTGAAGTCACTTCTACTTCCTCAGCAGGGAAAGAAAAAAGTTTTCATATAGGCATTAGTAATTTACCCTGATCATCAAAAGATAGGGTGCGACTTCATCAAGGGGAATGGAAGACTGTTTGACACTCATTAATATCCTGGGACATCTAATGCTTCTTCTGTGCCCAGGTAAACAGGCAATTTCAGCAACTATGGTCTGATAAGTGCATGTCTTCATGGGCCCAGACCACTCAGGAATAAGTGTCTGGGTTTCTTGTAAGTGATAGAAATATAACACAAATTGGCTTAAGAACACAATGTAACATATTGCCAAATTAACCATTAAATCTAAGCAATTCTGGATCAATGGTCAAATAATTTTATTAGTAATCTCTTTCCCAGAGTTTCCAAAAGCAGATCAAGAAAGGAGTTTTGACTTACACAGTGCATGTAACTGTAGATGCAGCAATATCTATAATAAAATATGGACTGAGAAGTCGTGAATTTGGATGAAAGTGTATATAGCATCCATCCATGTATATAGCACTAGGACAAGTGCTCTTCCTTTCAGGTTCTTTTTAAATAAAATTCTCAGGGCCTGTTTCAGGAACTTAGAATTGCCTACATGATGTGAGATCAAGGAACAACTCTCTTCTCCACTGTCTGAAATTCTCCATTTCTCTTTGGCAAGATATCCTTCATGATTATTGGCTTTTCTCCAGCCAATATCGATTTATCAATTAATAATTTATTTCAACAATTACTTATGGTAAATCTTTAACGTGTGATGATGTTGAGGAGGACATACTAATTATTCAGAGATATACTTCATTTTCACATTGCTTTGAAATAATTGAGAAGAAGTAGGTATCAGAACCTCAATACTGTCATAGTTTCTCATAGTAGGTTCAGGAAACAAGTCTCACATCCTTTAGTTTAAAGGATCCTTTAGTTTTAGGGTTTCAGACATGAAATAAGAAAATAAATTGGAATCAAGAAATCAAGACATGGTTTAGCATCTCAGGTGTCTAATTTGGTAAGATAGGGATGGAAAACTTTGGGATATTAAGTTGGAGAAAAATGATGAGGTCTTGAAGATTAAAAAAAGTCTGGAACTAAAAAATGCAGCTTCTTTGGGAGAACGTTAAGTGCTGAGATGGACCTGACTTCTAGGTCAGGGAACAAATACCCTTTAGTAATATTTTTAAATGGTAGAAAAATGTTATTTTCAGAGTTGACATTTAAGATTCAGCTATGACCAATGGCTCTGAAAATCCAATAGTGATTGATACTTTGTGAGACAGAAAATTGAAAACTCAATGCCATTGGCTGACACATAAGAAAGAGAACTGAGCTGAAGAGTAGCCTAGCCTGCTGTCCAGCATCCACACTGAAACACATGAAAGGACTGCATGGTGAGTGGAGGCCCTAGTTTTTCCTGCAATTATAGAAAGCAACTGATTCCAGAAAGAAAGGCAGAGGCCATGTTGACCCTGGATCCTCACTGAAATAGAAGAAGAGGACATAAGGCAAGGAAGGTTAATATGTGCCAAATTAAAACAAGTTATAAATCTGTCTGTACTTTATGCTGAAAGGGTGTATAAGGCCATTCCTTGGCTGAGTGAAAAAGAATTCCATGATTCATTAGTGGTAGGAAAGTAACCTATAATTAATATCTTCGAAGAAGGGTAAGAGAAATGTCATCTTAGCACGGGTTCCTTTTAAAAGCTGAGCACAAGATAAAGGCTTCCTAGAAGGTAGTTTATTTTTTAATGTAACCTCATAGAGCAGGTATGAGGAACAGGGGAAATGAAGTGAAACCAATATAAGGACAAGTTATTGATTTGATCACAGTTAAGGGTGATTGATCCCAGGATACCTTCTCAAAAGATTTGAAATAGCTCTTTAAATTTCTTGCCCAGGGAATGAACGATGAAAGCATTTCCAAGCCCCTTGCCCAGTGGTTAAGGTAGATCCAGAGTCCTTAACTGACTAAAATTTCACACTGTGCATGCATGAATACCAAATACATCCCTAACAGTTTCCCGGACCACAACCTCATTAAGCAAAGGGAAGGCAGCCCAGGACTTAAGGTTGAATGTGAGCAAAGCTGGTCAAGGTCTGTGTTAAACTGGGGACCACAACTCTTTCTGAAATTAGATGAAGGACTGAGGGTGAAAATGTTGCATAGGAGATGCCTGATACATATATTCTGATATCCTTTTTTATATTCCTATTTTCTGCAAGCCTATGCTGACTCTATAAACAAAACTTGACCAAATCTCACCAGTTTGAGGGGTGTGCACACAAGATGTGACCTTCTCAGGAGTGATATTGCCTGGGTCCTTCCCAAGTTCATATTTCATCTTTGAGTAATAGATCATGCCATTCAAACTTAGGACTCTGCTGTTACAAAGGCAACAGTGTCAATGAAATAAAATTAATAGTGCAGGATGCTAATAAAATGGGGGGAAATCCCTGCATTCCCTATCTAAAAAGATACTAGTCTGACCCATATTTATTATTCTCTTTCTGCAAAAATTAGTTTTCCCAGAAGCTTTTGAGAAGCACACCAACAGCAATGATGCAGCAAAATGATGGATGTTAAGAAATTAAGGTACTCCAGAATGGGTTATAAACTTGTACCTCTTTGTTGCCCATGCACTTTTGATGAGCCTGCAAAGTTTTAGACCTCTTTAATTTAAGATGGAACACTTTTATTCCTTTCAGCTACAGTGGAAATAATTTCCTTATCTATCATTAGAATGGTTTAATACTTTCATTAATCCACACATCATAAAGCAGAAAGTGATTTTTATACCTACTCCAATCAGTCATCATGCCTGCTTCAGAATGGAAAACGATTGTTTTCTGCTGATTCCAAAGATAGACTTAAGGCCAGTATCTTCATAAGCCATCACAATTAGAGGGGCAAGACCAAGACACAGAAATGCTGCTGTCACCACCTCTCCCTTGGCATTGCTGTGAGCAGCAGAATATTTGCAAGCATATAAGAGACCCTTGATTTTTGTGGCAGTACATAGATGTGGAGCATCAGAAGGCACTGGGGCTGCCTCTGGAGCACAAGAAATTTGCTTTCTCATCATATCTACAGAAAGCCTGTGGGGTTGTGTATCTCATCCTCTTGCTTCATTCCTCAATAGCTAACAAGGTGCAACAGGTTTGAAAACAGAGAAACAAATCGTAGCACAGAAATTTATAGTTACTGTTCCCAGATAAGTCCCACCTATGTTCTTATTTCTGCTGAACATATGCAGGAAATTCTCTGTCTCCCTACACAGAGCACTTGGTTTTCCATTCAAAATGTGCAAGAAAGATGGAAGAAGCTTTTATAATGTTCTATTTTATATTTGTCAGTCTCCAGGGATAAGGATCCCAAATGGAATTTTATCACTTCAGGCGATCATTTTGTGTGGTGTAGTTTAAAGAGAGGGTACTGGGGAGAAAAGACACTGAACAACTGCCAGACTGGTCAGAATTTGCAACAGTAAGTTTCTGACTCCTGAGACACAGATCATGCTAATGAAATCCTGAGTGGGTGATTCCCAGCTGCACCGAGCAGTTGTGAACAATGTGTCTTATGTGTCCTGAGAAATTGCATGGGTCCTAATAGTCAAGGAACAAGAATGGAGAACTTGGAGAAAAGGAGAGGAAAGAAGAAAATCTAGGACAGGAATGCAAATGAACACACTCCCCTCCCCCACATATGGAAAAGGCATGTACTCTTATTTCCAAGCCCCAGATATATGAAATCCTATTTCTTGGAGTTAACAAGGAATGTCCAGAAAAGGGTCATTATATAAGCTACCAAGAATAATTCATTCTCTCCATTTTTAGAATACTCCCGGTTTATAACACAATGCATTAATTTTAAAATGTGCTAACTTGTGTTTTCATTTTCATGCTCTAATAACATCTTAAATACATATGATATTTTAAAGATATTTTTTACATAATTACCTCTTTGACTTTTGCAGCCACACTGTGGCAGGTGCTATTAATCCCATCCCCAATAAGTGAGGCACAGAGTAGTTAAATGATCTTTCAATTTCACATATTTAGGAACTGGAGAACCTAGGCTGAAAATTTGTATTTCTAATCAGTGCCTTGCTTCTATGTACTATTTGTGTTGAATCCAAGATTGATTTAGACAAGGAAAAATGTCAGCAGCTAAAATAAGGTTGGAAACTATAAAAATAAACAATTTCAAAGTTCCTTTCCAAAACAGACTAGAGAGACTACAGAGGTTCTTCTCAGGTTCCCTGAAGTCTTAGGTATGAACTATTTGGATCTGAAATCAGCCTCATGTAATGTAGCAATCTCGTCCCCAGACTGAGTGATATCTCAAAAATTATATAATAATGCATCATGGGAGAAAAAAATACTTTCTGATCCTCCAAGGCAATAGTTTTACTCACTGAAACTTGATTATTCTTTTAGCTGACTTAAATGGAATGACTACAAATGGTATTAGGCACCAGGGTAATACCTGACCTTGTTAAAATTATGGAACAAGTTCCACATAATCATGGCCTACATATATTTACTTTATATCATTCAAATGTACCAAGCCACTGGTGGCTACACTGCTGGGGTCTAGGCTCAGGAAGTAACTGAGGAAGTTTACTCTCTGTCCTTGGATTTACAGTTGACTCCTGAAATCATGTGCTCAAAATTTTTGATAGAGTGAAATGACACTATATAATGTTATATAACTAAAAAAAATTTTTTTTCAGGAGGAAAAAAATTCAGAAGAAAATAAATTATTAAATCTAATAGAGGTACACTGTTCAGTGAAGTCTCCCTCTGATGAAGAACTTAAATCCCCTGAGCTTGTCACAGTGGGAACAGAGCTATACTGAGACACACCTTTGCCTGGCCTCATCTTCTGGGAATTAATCATTAGAATCTATTATGGGATGTCTGTTGAATGTGTACTGTGCTTGGTTCTCTGTGTACCTTATTTCCTGAGATCATCAATAACTTGTGAGACAGTGACTTGGGGTCGCTCAGGTGATTCCTTCCACAAAAAGTGTTTTGAGATATTACAATATTTTGGCTTGCTTGTGGACCTAATGAGGGAAAGATCATTTTGTCTCCACATTACAAAGTAAAGCTGAGATCCGTATAGTATTATGAAAAGAGCCCTGGGCTTCGAATGCAGAGACTAGGTTTACGAGGTAGAATTAGGAAGGAAGAACTAAGGTGTAACTAAAATTAAGAAGGAAGCTGAAAGAAAATGGAAACCAACTAATTCATGGCATAGAGGTTTTAAATAAGTTGTTAGGCTGTTTCTTGGCTATAATAATTATCTAAAGTTACTCAGTAACTAAAATAAGTCAGATTGTTCACCTGGCATTGGAAAATTAATTCCAGATTAAGAGGAGGTCAGGCTCTATACAATGTACACACACACACACACACACACACACACACACACACACACACACACACAAGGAGCTTCCCCCCACCTTTCTCAATGGGCTGAAGAATTAAGTCCAAAAGTTGTGACCTGACATGCAAGACCACTCACCATCAGCCTTGTCTTCCGTCACCTCTTCTATTTTCCTCCCTCTACTTAAGCCCAAAGAGACCTGCTGGGACATTAGTTGCCCAGCATACTCATCTACAGAGAGACTAACATAGTGTTCAAAGTGTTACATATATGAAAATATTTCACTGACTATATTTCATTTGAGGGTAATTTTATGATGGTTATAAGTAATTTTTTGCTGGGTTCCTCTGGGTCCAGGGTGAGATGTTCAAAATGCAAGCCTGAATTTCATCATCTAGTCACTACAATTCCATTCAAGACAAGTGTAACTAGGGAATGAAAGTTTGGCTAGGGGTGAAGTTAGGGTAGGGCTGAATTTCTCACTATAACAGAAATCAGACAGTTTCCCAATAGTCCCTTTCCTTAGCCTTTATCCCAATTGACATTCAGTCACACTTTTTAAAATAAATGAATATTTGCATATGTCTGTATGTGTGTGTATGTACTTATATTGATATCTATTTATTTGTGATGATCTAAACGGACCCCCAGATAATCTCCTGCTCATATCCCTGCCTAGATTTTTCTGACCCCACTCCAGTTACACTGAATGCCCTTCTGCCTCCTCAAAAGGCCAGGCACTTTGAGTCCTTGCACATTCTCTTCCCTGAGATTGAACGTGTTTAAATGCCCCTCTGCTCCCCTCTGGCTTATAGGTAATACTATTATTTGCATCCTCAATGACTTAGTTTAAAACATGCTAGCTTTTCCTCTGGGCTCAAAATTATTTTCTTCTTCCTTTATAATCTCATTGTACTTGGTTCAGACCTCAGTTTTATCGCTTACTATGATGATTGCAAAGTCTCTTTTCTGTAGCACCTTCAGTCCTCATGAACAAAGAGGACATATTATTAGTCTCTGTAATCCCAGTGCCTAGCCAAAAACGTGGCACCAGAAAGGTTCTCAATAAGAGGTTTGTTAAATTACCTCTTAAATTTTTTGGTGTGGGTTCTAGTCCTGAATGAGTTTCTGACCAGCTGTTTAACCTTGGAAAAGCAGCTCTATTTCCAAGGCTAAGTGATTTGGAAAAATAAGAAAAATGACAGAATGTCACATTTATCTTGAAGCATCCTTGCTAAATTCAAAGGAAAATGTGCTTCTAAAAAAGCAGAAAGGCACTCTGCCACCTGTACACTGACATAGAGTAAAATGGAATCAGATCAGTGGCAGATCAAGGTCTGGGCTGGTACAGAACACATTACTGTAAAAGTTCAAGGTTTAATTACAGGCCCTGTCTCCTGACAGAAGACGGTATAAAATCCATATACACAATTTGGAATCTTAATTCTTCTAAGGACATCTTCAAAGGGTGGTGTAAGTTGTAAGTGTGTGATGCTCAGAGGGCTTAGCAATAGTTCTGTACCTTAGTATTCTTTGAGATACTTTGTAAAGTGGAAGAAAATTTTAGGAACTGAATTTTTTTTAAGTGGAAGTACTGGAGATTGAACCCAGGACCTCGTGTATGCTAAGTACATGCTCTACCATTGAGTTATTGCCCTTGCCCTCAGGATTTTTAAATTATGGAAAAATCCAAGAGGAATGAATATAAAGAGAAATAGTATCAAGGAAGGTCTCTGCATATCCTCTTTTGAAGTAGTATATATAAAGTGAAATTCTGCTCAAAGGACATAATGGCTGGAACCAACAATTCTAGGTTTATTTGCCGTCTAGGTCCAACCACCCTCACCACCAAAAATTAGAAAGCAAATAAGAAACCACATCTATTTCACTCAAATGATTGTATTATTTGTCCACTGGTAGTGCACATATGTTGTTTTATATGCCCCAGATTGAAAATCACATGTTTCTTTTCTAGGGCAAACTGCCCTGTACCCAAGTTAACACCCCTCCAACTCATTTGATTAAAATAGCCATTTTATTATTCCTGTGGATTCTTCAAGTTGAGAATTTGGTTATTGTACAGTGGGTACTTCATCTGTTTTTCATGATGTCTGGGGCTTCAGGTGGGTAGTCTCAGAGACTGGACATGACCCTATAGCTGGAGGGTCATGAATCATCAGTGGGATAATTCACATACATTCACGTGGCTGAAATGATTCAAAGATTACTACTGCCAACCTTAAAATTTACATGTGATAATTCTATTTGGCGTGGGTTCTTCAAAACATGTATGCTTCAGGGTAGTTAAACTTCTTACATGGCAGTTCAAGGCACCAGACAGATAGATGTTCCAGCAAATTAGGTGAAAGTTGAAATTGAGCTAAGAATCATGCAGTGTTCTTTCTGCTGCACTTTATTGATTGCACACAATTCACATATTCACTTAGATTCAAAGGAGAGTGAGCATCTTAGTGAAACTAGGTGAGCACACTCTCCAGGGTGAATCAATCGGTTCGCCTTTAAGAAGATATATGTACAGAAATATGACATTTCATTTTTTATCACTTATATACCAAAATCTACCCCCTTCCTCAAACCTGGCAGACTTCTTTGAAATCAAAGCATTGAAAGTGAGGCTTTGCCATGAATATGAAAATTAGGAAGTTGGCATTTTTATCTCAGCAGATCATATATCCTCCAAATCACTGTGTGTAAATTAGAATTCCTTCTATTCCCCATCTCACAACCCCACTTTCTTGCATTTGATTAAATTTGCCTTTGGTTGCATTAACCTTCAGAAGTTTGAATCTCCTACATCTTCATCAAGTGGCTTCCTGAAGGTCTCTGTTTTTGGCAAATTATTTCATGGATTCTTCTGATGTGTCTGGAAATGGAAGCTGGAAAGTCTGCAATCACATCATGTGTTCCACTGCTAAAAAAGCTGTATCTAATTACAATGCAATGGAATACATTTAAAAAATAATACAAGTACAATATTTAAGATCTTGACTAAAAAAAATTTGGATGAATTTTTAAAATATGTCATTACTTAGAAATTAATGCACTTTGGTTATTTTGTGAGATGAGTTTTCTTAAGGTATGATTAAAAATACATTTAAAATAAAATGCACATATAAGGTGGAACAGAGAAACCTAAAAAGTCTCATCCAACTGAAAACATCTAATGGAAGTAATTTCTTCTGCCTAATTTGACATGGTTTATGGCATCTATATTGTGTTAGAGGGACAATAACAAAGTGCACAGCTCAATGAGAACATCAGAATTGATTCATGCTCCTTTTCATTGCAGCATGCTTGTATTTCAGACACTGTGAAAAATCAAGGGCTTAATTTTCTAAATTTAATTCTTTTAAAGCATTCAAAACACTTTTTGTCTTCTCCTCCAATAAAATATCCTAGTGATTTGCAACGGTACAATGTTTTCCCTTGGGAAAATTGAAAAGAACTGGTATAGTTCATTTGGGAGATGAAATGGTGAAGGAAGATTTCAAGTGAGAGTGACTGAAACAATATTAGACTGTCTATAAAAACTAAAGTTCTAACCTATTATGATTATTATCAACATTATCATCATGGTTTCTATGCTATTTAAATCACCTGAAGTCTTTTGACAACAAAGTATAGCGAGAAACTGACAGAGAGATAGGTATTTAAATGGGAGAGATTAGTAAAACCTAAAAACTTTAGAGTTCCTCATGCCTATGGCCATGTATATAACTTGGTGCTAAAGTGTGAGGTATGGAAAATAGGATTCAAAAATGATAGACAAGAAAATTAGAATTGTCAGAGGCCTAACTAGAGATTCTGGGACTTGGGCCCAGCCCTGATGACTAATAGAATTTGAAGGGGTAGAAGGGAGAAAAGGAGAGAACTTGAAAAAAAGCATAAAGTTTGGACGAGTATGGTATGGGGTGGAGGGGAGTGAGGCATGAGTTCCTCAAATAAGCAAAAAGGGAGTGAATCAATGGGAATTTGTTTCCAGTAAATATAAAATGGGAAACAATATTTTTACCACATTTTCAAAATTTCTGAAAACTAAATGAAATGAATTTCTAGACTTAAAAATTTAACTGTTAGCTTAGCACAATGAATAGAAATAAATCAGATCAAGGAACATACTTTGGAATTTCAGAAGACCAGGGATAGAGGAGACCCTGAAAGGTTCTACAGTGGCTAAAACAGTAAGGAGATCAGAATGTCATCAAACTTTACAACAGCAGCCCCAGCAGCCAAAGACATCAGATCCATAACTTCAATAATATTGTGAGAGAAAATGATTTTATACTAGAATTATACACTCAGCCAAAATGTCAAACGAGTATGAAGATAAAACAAAAGCCTTTGAGATATGCAATGACTCAATTTTTTTCTCTCAGAATCCTTTCTGGAGAAGTGAATGAGGTTGTTTCCCAACAAAATGTGGGGAATAAATCCAATAAAAGGAAGAAGCAAGGTTCAGGGAATAATAGCTCTGGAATAAGGCAAATGAGTAACCAACGCAATGGAGAATGTAAACTCCAGGACAGAAGTTCTAGGGAAATTACTTTTTTAAAGGAACTTAATATATTCTCTGAAAGGTTTAACCATATCAAAGGGGAACAAAATGAAATTATCAACAATAGTAAAACTACTGATTGCCAAATGTTAATAGTGACAGAAGTAAGTGATGTTAAGTATATTACAGACTATGCAAGTGAAAAATGACCAGCATTAACTCTAAGAAATAAAACCCTAAACTTTTCTCAAAGAAGCCCATGATTATTGTATACTATTTATCTATTTAGTGAGTAGCTGATAGGTAACAATATAGGTATCTATTCAGGTAAGCAACAAATAATATACAAACAGATATATAATAATTAAAACAGTGATTATATGTTTAAGTAAAACATTTCATACAACTCTCTTAGGAAAATGGGAAAGAGAGGATGGTAATCGTGTGTTTAAGAGTGATAATTCTACATAATATAAGTAGATAATGTGGAAACTCAACAAACCAAGAAAATTAAAACACATCAATGTACCTAAATTATTTAGAAATATCAACATAAATATATCTAAATCATTTAAAAGAATTTCCTCCAGAAAGCAAAATTGGAGAGGTAAAATTGTTATAGGAGAAATGTCTGTGTTGATATAAGCTTTCTCATGTTTGAATTTTAACTTTAAAATTAAAGTACTTTTTAAAAATGTAAATTGAAAATGGAAGACTTAAAATATTCGTTAGAGAACATTTCCAAAAAAGTATGAATGATCCCCTGTCCTGAAATAAATCAAATGATCTCCTAAAGCTTGAAAACACTGCAAGATGGAGAATAGTTTGGGTGTGATTTTTCAAAAAATGACATAATTCACTGTCTTATCCAAAAAAAATGTGTTAATGGGAGTTATGTCTTACCAGATTAGAATGCTTTAGTTGATGGCAAGCCAGGCCAATAGGGAAGATATTTCAGGAAAATTGGTACAAAAAGACATCCTCTTTGAAGTTAAGATTTTTGAGTTTGTCCACTGACCTCTCTACTGCATTTTGAGTGCTTGCCTAGGTCCCTCTGGTGCTTGTGCTGTCTAGTAAGGCTCAGAAAATGCCAAGCCCATGCCAGCTTGGTAATTCTTGTCCACAGACTCTCCTGAGACAAAGTTGGCCTTTTTCAGGTTGACTTTCTCGAGGGTTCTGATGACTATGGTGCCATTGTCCCCACTGGATGACTTTGCTGTACTACAGGACCTGAGATCTGAGGTGTTCTATGGAGGTAATAATCAGTGCATTTAAATCATTTTTAAATAAGAAGCATGCATTTTATCAGTATCTAATGTTTTTTCAGCTTTATTGAGTTATCACTGACAAATAAAATTGTATATATTTAAAGTGTACAATATGATGTTTTGAGATGCATATACTTTGTGAAACAATTACCACAGTCAGGTTAATTGACAAATCCATTATCTCACATATTTCATCCACATTGTTACAAATGGCAAGATTTCCTTATTTCCTTATTTCTCATGGCTGAATATTTTTTCATAATATATACATATTATTTTCTTATCCATTTGTCCTTTGCTTCCATATCTTGGCTATTGTGAATAATGCTGCAACAAACATGGCAGTGCACATATCCCTTTGAGATACTGACTTCATTTTCTTCAGATGTATACCCAGAAGTGGAATTGCTTGAGTATATGGTAGTAGTTCTACTCTTAATTTTTTGAGGAATTGCCATATTGTTTTCTATAATATGGTACCAATTTACATATCTGTCAACATTGTACAAGTGTTCCCTTTTCTCCACATCCTCACCAACACTTGTTACCTCTTGTCTTTGATAAAAGCCATCCTAACAGGTGTGAGATACTATTTTGTGGTTTTGATTTGCATTTCCCTGATGAATAGTGATGTTTAACATTTTTCATATACCTGCTAGACCTCTGTATATCTTCTTTAGGAAAATGTCTATTCAAGGACTTTATGGTATCAGGTCTTACATTTAAGTTTTTAAACTATTTTAAGTTAATTTTTGAGTGATGTAAAATAGGTGTAGCTATTTTAAATGACCCAGACAATTGGGTTGGCAATTAACTCAAATATAAGTTTTCATTGTGATGTGGTCTTCAAAACTGTTGATGGTATCTTAAGAAATAGTAATATCATTTTCTATCCTCCTTCCTCATTGTTATTCATATTACATCTAAAGTACTAATTTCAGAGCCACCTGTTTAATGAACTGAAATATACTGCTGTATATCTGAAGCGGAGAGATGGGCGTGTATCTACACCAACTGAATGAGGCAAAGTTTAAGGCACTAAGGCAGCTTCACCTGAAGAAGTAAATGTAGGAACACGGAGACTGCATTTAAATACCTGAAGAGCTGTCTGCAGGGAAAGAATGGGACCTTATTTTATGTTTTGTGGGGGAGTAGAACTGGGACAAGTTGATGGAGGTTTCTCATCAAGAAGAGATATCCTCTCATTAAAAATGTCTAACTAAGAAGATTATGAGCTCTCTGTCTCTGTAGTTACCCAAGGAAAATCAATGGATTCTAAGATCAAGACTTGCTTGCAAGACTTAAATGTTTTATAACTTTATAGACTACTTAAACATGAGAACAGAAAAATAAGTTAGAAAGTAAAATGGGGTTGAGTATCAGGACCTTTGAACTGTATTACTCCCCTTTATATCCCTCTCTATCACAAATATGTACTTCTCAGCTGAAGATCTTACACTGAGTCAGATTGGGTATATACACCTGTTGAAAAGGACTGAAAAGTCCCCCTCAGGGGACTGGTCCTGATTCAAAGGGACATGGGACAGTGAGCTACCTCTTGGCCAAATATGGATAAAACATGACACCTTTCCTCTCTTCAACTCATTGTTAAATACTCATAGAATGCTCTTCTGTTGCCTGGGTGCAACCTCAAAATCCTCTTCAAAACAGTATCTGGCTACTATAAATTCAAGTTGGCATGCCAGATGGAACCTGATTGTCATCTCTGCTCCAGGATAAGCTTGACCTCTTGCTATATCTCTCATCGGCACATCAGCAACTTTGTCCATCTGCCTGAAATTCTTCTTCTTACTCTTTTCAACCCTTCACATCAATGACTATCTTGTACCTGATAATCACTGCCAAGGGTTTAACTGGCATCTAATGTTTTTATTTTATTTTTGTCTTTTTAATGAGGCCACTGCATAAAGTTGTTTGGGTTGTGCACCAAACAACTCTAGGGGAGTTTCATTTAAATTAAAAATCAACATAGATATGTAATTTTTAAATCTACAGCAAATTATAAAAAGAAGGATTTTTATTTACATAAAAGCTAGTGATGGAACTCTTTTAGCTTGTAAGCAATTAGGATATAATTATATTTAAATTAAATTGATATAATAAAAAAACAGCCATAATGGATTTTCACCACTATCCTGCCCAATTTCCACACTTTATAGTGAGAAAACTGAAGTCCAACAATGGTGAGGTGACTTACAGAGGATCTCACGTAGAGTTTGGGTGGAAACAAAATGAAAATCTTCTTTAAAAGAATCTTATTCTCTTCCTTTTTTACATGCTGTTTCTCTAAAGGGTTTCTGGTCCCGTATACAAAAGACAGTCATACTTCAGTAAAGCCTTAATGGTGGAGTGGCAAGAATGGGGATTGATGTTAGGAGACAAGAGGCCAGTCCTGAAGGAGGTCACAAAACAGCATCATGTTTCTGAAACTGTCACTCCCTTTTTTATATTCTTTGGAAAGAAAAATAATGAGTCCAAGCTGGGAGAAGGAGAGAGGAACATAGTTATTGTCTATGAAAGGAGAAAAAGCTATGTTTGAGAACAAAGTCTCCATTAGAATTTTGTGGGTTTTGTGGATTATTAACAGGGTAGGATTTAAGATCAGATCCAAAATCACTTTCAAATTTGTTAGGAAAAAAAGAAAAAGTGCTGGAGAAGAGAAATTGGCCACTGTATGAATGCCACATTGTCACTGAGGCTTGATGAGTTTTATATAAAAAGAATTGTTAATGGCTTGATGGGACATCAATTAGTGCTATAATACAGTAATTATAAAGTGATTATAATTAAATCCCAATAATGAACTTTATAGGCAAAAAGGAAATGAAGAAAATAAGATGCAAAATTCAGCAATGAAATTGAATAATTAATCAAAAACATAAAACATGACGGGCTTCTAAGAAAATCTCTATACTGCCACCTTACACTGCAAGAAGTATGATCTTCCTGCATGCAGCTATAAAGTAAGTGCTTTCTCCCTCAGCACAGAGAATTCTTTATGGAAAATTACTAAAAATTAAAATCACACCTGTCCCAATCCTGGCACTAAGTGATACTCCAGATTTCTGAGGTGCCTCTCATTTGGCCACCTGATTCTCTGATATTCACAAATGCTTCTGCTTCTCAGCTTCTAGATTCTGCCTATGAGATTCTCAAACATATTCTCCTTACACATTTGGCCTCTTTGCAGCTAGAGCTTTAGAAAAAGAGGAAAATACAGTAGTGGGTTGAGAATGAAGGTAGGAAGACTGGTGATTGAAGAGTCTGCCTGCATCTTGATTCTCTTGATTCATCTCTTCAGTCATCCACAGGCATAAGTTGCAGAATCCTGTATGGCTGCCTGGTAAGGGCTGACCACCCCAGCCCTTTGCATATGATGCTGTCCTTTAAGAAGAAAAGCCAGTTTCACCAAAATTGTATTTGCTCAGACTTTAAGCTGTTTGGATGTACATGAAGTTCATCCCTTGACCCTTCATAAATCTTTTCCATTTATTAATGCTGTTTTTAAAGAGGAAACAGTCCTTCTCCTTTGTATCTTTAACATAAAAGAAGTCTAAGACACCAGAGGGTTAAGCCAATGAAAGAAACCCTACCGTTGTTACTTTCTCAGCACCCTCAGATTCCTGTGGATATTTACACTAATGACAGGAGAGAGTATAAGGAATCCACTTTTAATCAAAGGTCATACATACCAGCACTTAACACAGAAAGAAAGCCTAGAGCTTGGGAAAGACACCAGAATGAAAAAGACCAAGGACTGCATTTGTCCCTGAAACCATACCAAGAGAGGTGCTTGGATGACAACCACAAATATGCTATGTCTTCTGTGTTGAGATAGAACCATGTTAGGAAGTTGATTAAATAATAAGGGAGAATCACCTCCTTTGAGTAATACAGATTTTAAGAGTCAGCCTTACATCAATATATGTTTCTCTGCCAGGGTATATTCATATAACCACACAAGACATTTAGGGATGCCAGAATAAAAATTAGAGAGAGAAACAGATATCAGGTAATCTATCAGAAAAATGTACAGAACCGAAGATATCTCACAGAATTATACATAATGACATTCACCAAATTGACTAAATCAAACTTTAGGTCTAGAAAAATGAAATAAACCAATTTGAAATAAAATAAGAAAAGGATATAATCAAGGTCCTTCAAATTCATTTACTTGATAGGTATGATAAGTAGTAAATGCTGGTACTTTGTCAACTGGATATAATTTTCAGACAATCTGAGTTTCTTAATTAAAAAACTTCTCCCACTTGGTTGGAGGGAAACACATTAGATATAAAAAGGGAGAAAATCCTTAAGTTATAAAGAACTTCCACAGAGTTTTTAGTGATAATTCTTATCAGCATTCATATAAAATGTGGCAGTACAGATGGCCCTTGAACAACACGGGTTTGAACTGTGGGGTCCACTTATTCGCAGATTTTTTCAATAGTAAATACTATAGACTACATGATCTGTGACTGGTAGAATCAGATGCAGACCTGAGGATGGGGAGGAAATCGGCACATATACAGATTACCCATTATACAGGGATTTTCAACTCTGCAGAATGCTGGCACCCCTAAACCTCCCACCCCACCCTTGGTGCTCAAGGTCAACTGTATTTACACATTCTCATCACTACCAGACACTGTTGGTGACACTGCTTCTATTTTTCATCCACTTTCCCCTTATCTCTTCCTATTGTAGAGTCTGTAAAAAGTAACTTAGATTTCTGGGCTCTCTTATAGTTAGAGATTGCCATAAAACACAATGCTGGCCAAAAAAACAAAACAAAACAAAACACACGAAGAAAGTTATTGTTTCCACACCTTCTCCATCATCTCCCTTCCAGCCAGGATTCAGACATAAGGCCTGGAGCACAGAAGCCTTTAACAGATCGTGAGATGACAGTCATGTAGTAAAATTCACCAAGGAAAGCAGAATACAGAAGAAATCTATACCTCAAATGTCATCACATAGAAATTACACCAGTTTTGGATTCCCTTTACTTCAGCTCTTAAATGTGGGGAAATGTGAAATGTGTGCATTAGCATAGACGTGCACTAACAAGGATGTGTGCTGATATGGGACGTGTGCTAATCTTAGGTCTGCACTAACATAGGAAGTATGCTAATATAAGATGTGTGTCTACATGGGGTGTGTGCCAACCTGGGTGTGTGCTAACTTGATATGTAAGCTAACATAGGGTGTACATTGACATGGATACACACCAACATGGTACATGTGCAAATTTGAGGTATGCATTAACAGAGGTGATAGGCTAACATGGGATGTGCACTAGTATACACTAACAAGGATGTTCACTATCATAGGACATACACTAAAATGGAACATAAATAATCTTGAGGTGGGCTGATATGGGACATAGACTATTGTCAGATGTACGCTAACATGGACATGCACTAATATGGTCTGCACATTAAACCTGTCTTATGTGCTCCTGAGAGAAAAACCTAGGGAAAAAATATCAAACTCCTATCACAGAGAAAGAGTCCATGATACCAAAATGACCTGAGAATAATTTGAAAAGTAAATACTCAGGGGAAAGGGGTGTAATAATTTCCCTAATACAATAATTCAGGTGAAAGCTTCTAAGGGGGTCTAAGAAGAGTGCCAATTCTGTCATTGTCAACAAGCCTCAGTTTTCTGGAGCAGAAGTCAGAGTTTTCCTTTTGCTAGACTTCGAAAAGAACTGCATCTTTTTGTTAGGTAGGTCAGCAGACCCTAGCTCCAATTCCTAACATGCATGGTGCCTTGCATATAATCAGTCCTCCATCAAACATCTGTTGTTAACACTGATGCAAATAGAATAGACTAGATTCATTAGCTTATTATGAATCATCCAGAAAAAAAATTAACTGAAGATTTGAGAATAGTACACAATTAAGCAAAAGTTAAGTAAATTTTTGTTATATATTTCACACCAAACCTTATTCTTAATGACAAGAAATAAATCTTTTATTTGGACTACAATAAATCCATTGTACATATAATGCATTTAAACAAAAGTAATTTCATTCTTTGTCCAGGCTGCTGGCTAGAGAAGTTAGACTTGGACATCCACTTCTATTTTCTGCCTCAAACTTTAATGATTTTGTAAAAGGGAACCAGATTAATAATTTAACAAAGATGAGGCTGAATATTTTCTTCTGCTATTCTGCCAGACAGGCAATCATGCTGTCTTACTTTAAAATCAATCTTGACTATATTTTCTGTTATGTGCTTCCTGTTGTTCTAAACAAGACTAATTATTTTATGCGAGTCAATGAGCAGTCACCACTAAAATAAGTTTTTGAATCTCTCATAAGCAACCCCTCCTTGTTTTTATGTTTTTAAAATGAGTGGTTAAAAAAAAAACACAGTCTTGAAAAATTCATTTTAAGATTATTTTTCACCTAGAGAGCTTTAGACTTTAAAATAACTTTCATTTTTGGAACACAGAAGTAAAATGAAGGGATTTTTTTCTAAAACAATTATAAAAAAATGAAACATCTAAAAATCATTTTGAAAGAAAGAAAGCATTTCTCCATCCTCATGTAGGAATAAGCAATACCCATTATTTTTAAAGAATTTCATAGTGATTATTTTGTTCAAAATCTTAATCTAAAATGGAACAAGCCACTGGGAATATTTTTGTCTTATTTACAAAATTATTATTTTTGTATACAATTCAAATGCAAGATTTTTTTTCTTTCCATTTTCCTCAGAAAAGAACATCTTTTCAGATATTATTTCTTAAATAAAATCTCAATATATTGATATTTTGCCAATTCCCAGTGAAATTTTCTACCATAGTTAATGTTCATATACTACAAAAGCAATAGTTTATCACATTGCTACTGCCATTTATTCAACCATTTGTCAAATATTTAGTTATCACCTACTATGTGTTCAGTACTCTTCTAGGTGCTGTTTATTTTTTACTGTCATGTTTACTTTTACAGTTGTCCTTTTCAACTTACTCCTTTCCCAGACTAGCTTTATAGTATCTTTTAAAACTATTTAAAAAATAAAAATAAGATTATATTATTCTAAATGTCTGAGTTTTAAAAGTCCTTAAGCTAAACATGAAATTTTTCCTGCTAAGCATATTCATTCTAAAAATCCATTGGGATAGAAATATGTAAGTGTAAACTATAAAGTGTGTCTCTAAAATAATTTTCTACATTTATGAAGTAAATTAAGTATTTTAAAGCAAATATTAATAGAATTATGCCTGGTCCTGTCTGTACTGGACTTCTTCAGTTAGTTTCTGTTGCATCTCTGTCTGAGCACAAGAAGTACTTCATAACTTTGCTTTCCTGCTTTCAGTTTGGAGTCTACAGTCATGTCTCAATTGTTCTTTGTGACAGTCACCAAAACCTTTCACGATGTGGTAGGAGAAAGTTAATGGACCCATTGTCTTTGACTCTCATTAATGTACCCAGTTAGAATGCACTTTTCTTCTCCATCCCTTCACTGTAGTTTGCATCAGCCCTATAGCAATCTTCCTTGAGTTGCATATATGCGTACATGTGTGAGCATGCTGAGTTGCACAGAGGGTTAAAAACTTAGTTGTGAAATAACAAAATAAGCTGCTATCTGAATCCTGGTTTAATCACTTCCAGAGCATTATTTGTAAATTCCTTGGTCCTCATTTTCTATAGCTATAAAATGGAGATTGTTTTAGTATGTGTGCTGCCAAATTGAGCATAAAAGGGCATTGTTTTAACTCCTTACATGACTGTTTTGAGTATCACAGATTTTAAGCATTGAACTTAAAACTCCTAGTAAATGGCAGGTGTTTTTATTCTAGAGTAGGAAACTGTAATCTCAGTTTTGAAACTGATTGGTGGCTTGTGTGTGAGGCAGGAGGGATGATTCCCCAAAACACCATAAAGGTCTAATAAATATTTGTTGAATTTAAGTATTTCACTCAATATTCTTTGTAAAGAATTCTTAGCACTCCCAATATCAGAAATAACTCCAAGATTATCCAATTACTAATGAATGTATAAAATGTTTCTATCCAACACTGACACTTGACCTTTCAGAATTCTTCCTGAGAGAAGACACTCCAACTATCTGAATAATTGCCAAATGATTTCAGCATCTAGACCTCATTTTCCATAGTTCATTAATGTAGTATAAGGATTATGTCAGTTTAACAAGTTAATGTTTATAATAGTAAGTTCAGCAAAATTGTAAAAATCATTTGGACATCTCATTTTCTAAAAAATTGTGCAAGGACACATACTTTTATCCCATGCCTTTGTTGACTTCTTCTTCTTAACATTTTAAGAAAAAAATATTGTCGAGCTCTGACTTGGTTTAAGAGTGAAGCAAATTACTCTGTCATAATTAATTAAAAGAAGAGACATTTTGAAATATGCTGTTTGTTTTTCAACCTCAGCCTGACATGCTGATGAAAGCAATTAAGCAATGAGGCCTGCCACCAAGCACAACAGCCCAGCCCAGGGGACGTGGTGCACTTGTGGAGACCAGTTCACTAAGTACACTCCCCTAATTTCCATTTAATCAGGCTGTGTTCTCAGAAATAAAATACACATTTAAATTTTATTTCAATAATGAAACTGTCTCTACTATTTAAGTATCAAACTAATAATCTAGAACAGTATCTTCAACATAGTCAGTCACAGCCAACGAATAGATCACAGTAAGATTCCCAGAGGTCAGTGTGAGGCAAAAGCCAACTTCAAAATAATTAAACAAATTAAAAATGTTCTCTAGTGAACAAAACATCAACAAGTGATAACTGATGAGCCATTTTTAAATTCCCCAAATTCTCAAATAGTACTGGAGCTGTGCATGAATTTACCCCAAGGAAGATACCTGTTTATTAGAGAATGCTGGAGAAACAACCACCATCTTTCAGGTAATCTCAATACCATGTGCAAGGGATGTTTTGGAGACAAACAGGTAATTAAACCAAGACAAAAGCCACAAATTAGATGTGTGGTTATTATTGCTTTAAAGATGTTCCCTAAACTTTTGAGTGCTGCTGACAAGATTCAGGAAACAATGAATAGTGCTTCCTGATTTAGCCATGTGCATATTACCCTTAGACCAACCAGAAGGCCAACTACAGGTGTTAGAGCTTGCCTTTCTCGAAAGTCAGAATTGCATGAGCCTTGGGTGCCACTAGCCTCAGTTCTAGACTATTATTTTGTGATAGAATATGTTTACATTCCTAAGGCAAGCAGTTTCCTGTCCAGCTCTTTCTAGTGCTCACATTTTCCTTGATGTTGTATCTGCCTGAATCAAAATTGCATGTTTTCATTTCAGAATAAATAATTCTTACATGCTTCAAAATTTAGTCATTCCATGTGCTTTTCACAGTGCAATCTCATTTATTACATCTAAATTTTTCTCCACCTATTAGAAATTAAGGAGAATGGATCACTTTCCTTCTAGCATGGCTGGGAATTAAAACATGGTACAAAAGGCAGTGGGTGCAGGAACTCACAAAGTATATAATGGACTTGAATTAGAAATATTTCAGTATAATTAATGGAATAGTCCAGTTAAAACTGCCTTAGAATGAGTGTATTTATTTTGTTACTAAGCAAGATATAAAGGTTCCTCCCAGGGTTTATTTATTAAACACAATGGCATCATCAATAACCCAAGTGCTTCCATCTTTCTCTTTACCCATCTTCAGCTTGTTGGCTTCAATCCTCAGGTCTGCGCCTTCCAGAATACAACCTAGTTGTCACTGTTACAGGTGTGCTCCCACATGTCCACGATTGATGGGAGCAAGGGAAATATACTCTCATGCAACTCTTCGAAAAATTCTTTGCCTACCTCTCCTGTCTTACCTTCTCCCACACTTGATCTCTCTTGGTGTATACTCTTTTACCTCTTCTAGGTCCCACTGACCTATGTTAAGTACAAGTTAACCCAAAACTAGCTAGGAAATTAAGTATATTATCTCTTAGGACAGGGCTTTTCCCATAACCCAACTTTATCAACAAGCATCCATGATAGCCAGGGGTTAAACACCAAAACATGCCATTTGATTATTAAATCATCTGGAAAACACCTGTAAGTGCCAGGAAGCTATGAGAGCTGGGTTAGTATAACTGTAACCATGTATGCCCTATATTCTTTAATATTATACATATAACTTTATTTATATATATAAACTATATATATTAATATGTATATGTATATGCATATATGTCTGTTAATAAAGAATGAGTCTTGGTTCCTGCTTATTCTTGCTTGAGCTCAGAATTAATCCAGGCTGATTCAGGGTCATGGAGATGACACATTTATCTCCTCAAAGCAAAAATGCTCCCAGTGGTGGACCTGTAAATTCTATTTGAAAATGAGGTCTTAGAGTCAATTAATTGGTGTTTTGAATGCAAAATCTTTCACCCCCAGGCAGTCCGAGGAGATCATGTTGCCCCGAAATAGTGAGTTGCTTGCAAAGAGCTCCAGGACTTAACAATCTCAAGATTCAAATACTAATGCTTGTACTTAGTCTTCCATGGAGGGAACTGTAAACAATTAGTTTATGTAAAGTCCTATGCTCAGTCACAGTTCAAGTGACCAGTGAAAGTAAGTGTGAATTAACTTAGTGGCACTTTTACATGGAGCTTTAAAAATTGGATATTGCAAAAGTCAATTTCCACAAACCCCAGCAGCCTTTCTTTCAGCCATCACACTTACTGAAGTGAACAAAAGCATCTCAAGGTAAGTAGTTGGGACTTTGCTTCACGCGGGAAGCAAAGAAAGATTTGTAAGCAAATAGCTGACCTCCAAGATATATTTTGATTTAATCTATTTCACATTTTGCTTTTCCAAAGGACTTTGGACATTTCCTCAGTATGGATTATGACAACTGATGAAATCTGTTGGGACCACAGACCATTGCTGGGTATGGGTAAGAGAAGTTCAAGCTTGTTCACCCCATCACAGGAAGAATGTCTTCCATTGGAGTGCATCAAGACTGAAGTTCCATCTCTTCCCTAACACCACTGCTTATCTCCTCAACTTTAACTACACTTACTTCCTTTTGGAGGATACTCTAGCCACATTTGTCTTCTTTCTGTTTTTTAAATGTACCAAGATCATGTCTTCCTAGGGTTGAATTCCATTCTTTTCATTTTGCTTCACTTATTCCCATTGTTCAGAATAAAATATCTTCAGACAGGATGTCTTGTAAGTCCAATGTAAATTATGTCCTAGTGTTTTTCTCTTTTATAGTAGTCTGGACTATTCCTTCAAAGAATTTGATATTGCATAATTTGAGTGTTTATTTATGTCTGTCCCTTCATTACACTAGCAGTTTAAGGAACGCAAGTCTTGTGTGTTTTATTCATTAATATACTTGCAGAATGTAGCACAGTGGTCAGGTCAGGGTAATCATTAATATTGGTTGAATCAATATGTGAATAGGTATGTGAGCTCTTACTTTCTAATGCTCCATGTGGTAGAACCCATTTGTTATGATTATCCTGTTACCCCTTGTATTCCATAAGCTCTATGATAACAGAGATGCTATTTTTAAGTCTTTGGGAAACTAACATTATGCCTTTCTCATAAAAGAGATCATCACTATTTGTTGAACCAACATCTGAATGGTTATTATGTGTATAAGCCTTAAATATCTCATAGAGTAGGCTTGTATTCTTTATAAAGAGTTCTTATTCCACTTAGGATGTTAAAAGCTGGTGGAGATGCACAAGGTATAGCCATATTCAAATAGAGGGAGTGAGACTCCCTGAGTTCATATGTGGGATTTCAGGATATTGTAGTCCAATCTGAATTTACTCTGACTGGTATGACTGGCTATCTGCTTGTCTGATACGTGTGTACAGTGGTGAGAGAAGAAATGCTACAGGTATGAAACAACAAGAATTTACTCTTCAGGAAACTATAACTCAATTTTATTATCATGAAATTGAAATAAAGTTAGAGAAACATTTGGGTAAGGTGTAGAGATCTCTACTCTGGAGAAGTAGAGAACAAAAGCAGAGCCAAGGTTTGCCACTGGGTCCTAACTTCCACAACAATGGTGAAGAATATACCCTCTTCCCACCCTCCTCACCTGATCTTTCATTTAAAGGCAGTTTCTAACTCTGGATTATGTGGGCTTAATAAGGTTCAGGTCAGTGATTCTGCTCTGTCTCCCTCAGGAGTGTACCTTGGCTCTGAATAGTGATGAATCTGCTGAAAAGTTTACCCAGGCATTTGCATGCCAATTGTAAGTCAAAACTGCTCTGATGGAACTGTCAGTGATGAAGTGATATTCTTTTCCCTCATAAATATATTAAAAATGAAATAGGAAAAACATTATATCTATTCATATGAAGCTGAGTTTTTTTTAAGGTGAGATTTTTGTTTAATGATCTTAATGAATGCATGGACTTTCTTTAACTTCCCTTCCCAGCCATTGATTGCCAAATACAATCACTTCAAAGTCCTCCAATATCCATTTCTCCCATTACACACACAAAAAAAGGAAAAAAATCTGTTTCTATTTTATTGGTAAGATGTTCCAATGCTTCATTCAGAAAACACAGAAGCTGTATACTTCCAAACACATCCCAGCATTCTCTAGTTTTTCTTCTCACAAAAGAATTCTCCCTTGGAGACACTGTACTTGGCAGGCACCCACATACAGATCAGAATAAAATAAATAAATAAATATGAACTTTAAAATGGTAGGCATGTGCAGGTGAAAAGGGTAAAATTAAGTACTATTTGAAAACAAGTCTGACCTGATCATATTTCAGAGGTTTCTGTATTTCTCTTCTTGCTTCATTTCACTGAAATTAACATAAAACAAGCTTTGTTTCTCAAATGCTTAGGAGGCATCAGGGAAAAGACGTTTGGAAACGATATTATGCCAATTAAAGGCAAGGCTGAAGGGTCCAGCCCCTTCCTCCAAGATGTAATTAGTTTATTCTCTGCAGACAGCTGCTTGCAAAGTCTTAACTAGTGCTGGAGCCTTGTTGATGTTGAAGAATTAACACAATTACAGATCCCTGCTAGTGCAGAGCAACAGAACACATGTGCTCCTTAAAAGGCTCCCTGTCTACTCCGTATCTTAGCATCAAACCACTTTTGGTCTTAGGCATATCTATGGACATGTCACCTATTTTAAAACAGTTCTTCAAGAAAATTGATAAGTAGGTTATCTGTATTTTAAAAGTACCAGAACTTAACAGTCTTATAAATTAGTCCATTAAATGACTCTTTGATACAGTCAAATGACAAACTCCTGTAATTTCAAAACTAGTAAAAACAAATTAAAATTTGGCTTCCATTTCATTTATTATGCAGGAAGAACCTCTTCCTTTTATTATGCAATAAGAACTCTGTCATATGTTCTTTTTCATTTTTTGCTTTGATTCTCAGGAAGATCATTGCCAAGTTTTATATCTTATGAACCTAGAGTTCTTAAATTTAGATTTTCTGATTTCATCCCTACATTATTAGTTGTTATTACTTAATCCTTCCATTTCCTTTGGTGGTTATATGTAGCTTTATTTGGGCTTTGTTGATGTTGTTTTGGATTTTTGGGTTAGTGGGTTTCTCCTTGTTTTGATATTTGTACATTTCATTAAACAATGCCTCAAGTGTTTTTTGAAAGCTCTTGAGGAAAGAATAACTGATATTTATAAATACACTAGACAGTCATAGAAAGTGAAAATACTTCCACATACAAAATAAAGTTCCATTAAAGAGTTCTATTACATATGCTATCACTGTAATAGGAAAGAACAAATTGGACTCCACATTAGATCTATTCCTTTAGCTTTAAACCTGTGCTGTTTCCTGTGCTTAGTCATGCTGGTTCTGTACCTTTTGTAAAATAATTTTGCTTATAGCCTGAAATTACAGGATACCCCATTTTCCAAGGCTCTGAACTTTAAGGGTATAACACTTTTCCATTCATATAGAGAAAAAAAGTTGCAGAACAAAGAGTAACATTTGTCTTGGAGGTTTATAGGAACATGATGACCTGACCTACATGGACAGCTGCAAGAACAAAGGATTCTGACACCAAGAAGGTTGCAATAATCAACCAGAGCCCCTCCCTTTTTTGATATAAAAGGAACCTGAATTCTGACTTGAGTAAGATGGTTCTCCAGGACATTAGTCTGCCATCTTCTCAGTCTACTGGCTTTCTGAATAAAGTCGTTATTCCTGCCCCAACACCTTGTCTTCCAATTTATTGGCCTCACATGCGGTGAGTAGAACACATTTGGACTTGGTAACATCATATGTAACACATTCTTTGTGTCTTTTACAGTGCTTTTAACACAGGAGGTATTTTCCATCATTGTTGTTTGAATCAGACTAGTTGGATGTGAAGTGAAGGGAGAGAAAGGCCAAAATGTCCTAACTTGATGACTTCACAGAACCAACACATTTTCTTCACAGAAATTGTGTGAATGTTACAATCCACAGTGTAATCTGTATTATGCTTTGGATGTTTTCAAACTCCATGGTGGAGGTAAGGAAGGTGTGAAGCAGGTGAGTTGCAGAGTCAGATTTCTTGGGTTGGGGGCCTCAGCTCTTTCACTTATTGGCTATGAGATTGTTAAAAAGGTACTTTTCAAAATTGCACTGTCCTTAGCTATACATGGAGATGGTAGTAGAATCTGCGTTCAATCTTGTATTCAATTAACACTGATTTAGTACTTATCAGTGCAAGTAAATTTAACTTACTACTAGCTCTCTTAATCTTTCTTTAGCCCTGGAATTTTGATAAAAACAGTAGAAGGAAACTGATACTTACAAAGATTAAGCAATTTGACCAAGATCACATAGTTAATAAGTAGACTATCTGCTTTGAAAATTCCTACCTCTTAATTGACATGATATTCAAGGCTATCCTTTCGAAATGTAAAGAGTAAGTGTTTCTTTAGAGAGTACCTCTGGAAAGTTGCCAGTCACTTCCTTCCTGGGGACTGACTGCTTTTCCTTTTTGCTTCCTTGGCTACACCATGGCTCTCCTCTCACAGCAGGGACCACAGTACAGTGCAATCATCCATAGTTCTGTTTCTTCTCACTGGACCAAAATATGCTTGAAAGGATGGACTGTATCTAACCTTTGTACCATCAGCCCCACTATTGTAATAACTCAATCAACATTTGCTTAATAAGTAAATGGGTATATGAATGAATAACATTTGCTTCATGGCTTAGATTCCTCCATAGCAGAAGCTCTTCTGCATGAGACAATCATAGGTGTAGTAGACGTGGCTCACTGTCTTCCCAATATCCCTCTACTTTTATTCTCTTTTACATAACCTTTATTTTTTGGTTATTGAGATGCCTAACTAAAATATTAAATTCTCCCTTTTTTTTCTTGAATGTAAGAGAGGGCAAATGGCATAATACTTTCTAAGGAAATGTAAGCAAATATCTACTGGGAATTTCTGGAAATGTTTTGCTTTTCTAATGCAAGCATTACCATTTCTTGTTCTCTCTTTTCTTCTATTCAGAACGCTGACTGAGGCAAGAGGAGGAAAAGCCTTTTTGCAAGTTGAGAAGGAAAGCTATGAGCTAACATACAGGAAAATAGAAGGACTCTGGTTTCTTAAGCATCTGCACAAGCCTAGGATTACCCAACCTTAGATTCCTGTTACGTGATGAGCACTGATTATCTCTATTTTGCTAGGCCATTATAGTAGAGCTTCTGTTATGTATAGCCTAATAAAATCCATAACTAACAGTATCTAAAAGGTTGCTTGAACTAATTGCTTCAGAGAGAACGAATGAATAGGTGTATAACCATGATAGTGAACAGAAAATTTTTTATTTTGGTTCCAAAATTTAATACTTTAGGGCTGAGGATCCATTTCTAGGAAGAAATGATAAATTTTGTTGTGCACTTTGCTAGGATTAAGCAATCTTTTGCATGACGTTCTAAAATACAGGCATGCCCATGGACTGCTATGCCAGATACTTCCAATACTCTCTCCAAGATTTTATCTTTTAAACATGCAAAAATTCACGTCTAGCTCTTACTTGAGATAGAGATATGTGTGGAAGAAGGCAACGTTGGACTGAAAACTAGAAGTTGTCTGTTCCAGCCTTAATTTTTTGCCACTTGATGGCCAAGTTATATAATTTTTAAATGAGTTTAAAATCACTGTAGGGAAGCAGCCACCACTTGTCACTTACTTTCTACTGCAATTGTGACCTAAGCCTGAAAATAAAACTACTCTGTTTCTACAATTATCCTTCCAACTGCTGCCTACAGAGATTTATGGAATTGGCATCTTAAAAGAACCCACATATCCCATCACACTCCTGAAAACCACTGCCAACCACCCCTTCTTTCTCACAATTGTTCCCCAGGATGGCTTGTCTTTAGCTGTCACCATTATTCACACAACACCCCCACTAAGCAGGGATCAAGAAAATGATTGTCTGAGCTTGTTCATGAGTAAGTTGAGCTGTAAATTCAGGAAAATTGAGCTTCACAAAGACAAAGAGCCCAGAGTTTTACAAACTGTACTTCTGAGAAGAGCTGGAATGAGCTGCGTTCTCTTTGACCACCATTTGGTCAAAGACAAAACATCCTCTGCGAAGGTGACTCCATAGAGGCAGTGGCTGCTGTGGCCATTCTTCTTTCTCATCACTGTCTAGAGAGCCCATGCTTTTACTCACATGGCATATCTAGGGGATGAGCTCTCAATGGTAAATGTCTCGCAAATTATAACTGTAAGCCAAGTGGTTGCTGGAGCTTCTGACCCTAACTATCTAGGCAAAATTGCCTTAAAAGTAAGAGCACACAATTCCACGGCCGGTGGGAGTCCACAGCTCTCCAAGATATTCCTGGAAATTTCATTTGGGCCTCAGTTTCCTTGACCTCTCCTGGTTTTGGGGGCTGGTGTCCTTATTTTATTCCTGGACCCTAGTGAGGAGGATCTCTCCGTTCGTGGTGATCTGTGAGTCTTAGGAAGTATAGTCAAAAAGGCACAAGATATTCTAATATGTGGCATCCAAACCACTATTCCTAGATTGACTTTTACCTCTTGAATTGCACTGAATTTATCATCAGACCAAAGTCTTAGCACTAGTCTAACCAACTGCAATCTTTCTGAAGCTTAAGGGTTTGTACATCATCATACCTTAGCATAATATGGAGATACAAACTATTTGAAGTCGTGATTTATTTGGTTAGCATGCATTATTGAAACATGAATAATTTTTCTATATCCTAAACTGGTATACAAACAGTCTGCTTTCAGAACTCATCCAACCCAAATCTCCAAGCTTATATCCTGAGGAAGCTAACATAACACATGTAATAAATTTCTCCTCTTTACTGGAATATTTTATTCTTTTTATTATATATTAGAGATTGTAACAATATGTGACAGGAACTTGTAATAATGTCACCATTCATCTTATAATATTAAAGCAATAATTTTAGCACCTATTTTGTGCTAGGCATTTTTTTAAGCTTTCACAGGAATTATCTCATATACTGTCACAATCCAATGAGATAAGTACTCTTATCACCCCTGAGTTTCAGATTAGGAAACTGAGATCCAGAGATATTAGATCAATAATATAAGGTCATAAAACTAAAATGTGAAAAACTGAGATTTGTACACAGGTCTCTATGACTATGTATGCTAAATTTAATATTCCTAAAATTTGGTTTGTATGAATTTTCAATGTATAAAACTATTGCATTAAAGTGGCCCATATGGTCAGATAACAAAGATATAACAATCAAGGGAACTAATTAATAGGGTTAATAAATGGGTTATAGGTTCAAACAAAGAGTATGTTTTCAATAATAGCTTGTCCATTTCTATAATCCTTGCCAACATTGAACACTCATAGACCAGATGAGTCCCCAATTCAAAGTGAAGAAACAGTAAGTGATCAAAACTTACATGCCTCTTGATCATTAGACTCTTGATCATTAGATTCAATCTTTAGCAACCACCCCAAACACAACCCCACCACCAACTGCACTATTCTAATGGTGAAGCTGTTAGAATGTAACGGTCCATCTGTTCACTTGAGAATACAGGACTTATTTGTTCCTAATCCAATGTATGTTGCTTTTACAACTTTAAAGACAGCACCAGAGGTAGGCTCTGATATTTACTCCAGTCTTCCTGGCTTTTCGAGTTGAGGAGAGATGAGATGCTAAAATGGACTGTAGTAAAGTTTATTACCCATCATCTCAGATGCAATACACATTAGCTGGGAAATGCATACAGATCTACAAGTGTGACTCCATTTCACAGTGTGGCTATCTGAGAAGGAAACTGTCTCAATGACTAGTAGATCTGAAAGGTAACAGGTTAAACTTTGCTGTGACCACATCTTATTTTCCAAAGCCTTCACTCCACATCAGCCCTACTCTGCTGCTGCATTCAGCTGGGCAAATATTCTCCCCTTTTTGTGTTTTCTTTGGAGAAGAAGCATTATGTATAAATGTGTTTTCTGGAATAAAAAATATTCAGTGTTCCATTAATGGGATAATGTACTTGTTTGTTATGACAATAAACACAGCTGCAAAATGGACCATAAAGAAATAGATGACTTGCAGATTTCTGTGCCTGATGTGTCAACTGTAATTGAGAAATAAATTAAATCATCCATCTGCTTCTTATCATCTACTCCTTTATTTTTGTCAGTATCCACGGTTTTTAAAACCAGTTAGAATTATTTATACTAATTATTCACTAAAAAAAAGACATATAGAAATTAAATGATGCAATTTTGCCAACCTTTAACATACTGTGATTCTTTCCAACACTCAAATCTAATGACTATGATGAACTCTTTCTCCTTATTAATAGTTTTCACTCCATCATGCCAATATTATTGAATTTTCTCTTTATTACTGTCTTATAGGCCCTGCTAAAATAACATCTCATATAATAGGCTTAACAGTAATTTAATCCATTACTCTGGTAGTGCTTGCCAAGGAAAAGGAAAACAAACGAGGAACAGAAACAAAATAAGCAAGTAAACAAAAACCTGTTTTATGCAGGTTACAACACAAGATTCATCTGCCTGCTAATAATATTCATAAGTGAGTGCTAAAATAGCCAACAGCCACTGGAACTAATTAAATATAATTGTACCATTTTTCTTCCTATTTCACCATTGTAATTATCCCACTGAGAAACAAGTCAGTGAGGGGTAAAGCAGCAAAAACTTCTTTGTTTCCTCAAACATTTTCATGTTCATGCTTCTTTGCCCTGGAACCTTTGTTTGTTTTCTTGAGGCCCCAGAGACATTCCCTGAGATAATCCTATAAAATATTTGCAACATTTGGGGTGACATAGAGGGGAATGGGAATATGAAACTCTCTTTTAAAAGGTCTTTATTGACATCATTTTCTTTTTTACTACTAATAAAATTCATGTCCAGTGTTGAAAAAAAAGGGAGGAGGAGGGATAGAACATACAGAAAACCAAAAAGAAAACAAAATAGAAATCATCTACACTCTCGTCAAGCAAATACAATCATGTCTAATACATTGTTTGTTCTCTCAGTATTTATCCCATACATTGTGCTCATATTTTTTAAATAAAATTGAGATGCTATGAGACTGTTTGTAACCTATTTTTGTCAATTAACAACATAGTACACCCTTTGATGTCTATAAATATAGAGTCACATCATCATTTTAATGGTTGCATAGATACAAGTTATGTTGCCAACTTTCCACTGCTGTATAGCTATGTGGGTATAGCCAGTGAGTTTCATTCACTTTTTCTTGGATTACTGTCCTACCGTTTAGTGGGAGGACTGGTATGGGACTTCCCTCTAAAATGAGGATGTTTTTGACCCATATGTTAGGGACTCCATGGCTCAGTGACAAGAATTCTTCTACCCAATCTTGGAAGTCATTTTTTCCCAGTTTTATCGAGGTGTAACTGACAAATAAAAATTATGTATGTTGTTGGTATATAACTTGATGTTTATATATATATATATATACACACACACACGCACACACTGTGAAATAATTACCATAATCAAGCTAATTAAGATATGCATCACATCAGTCATCCTTTTCTTTTCCTCCCCTCCCCACTCTTCCCTCCCCCTTCCTTCCTTCCTTTCTTTCTTTTCTTTCAATGAGAACACTTAATCAAACTTCAAGTATGTAATACAGTATTTTTAACTACAGTCACATTACAGTACAAAATTTCAGTTATGTGAGGTGAATATCTTCTAGAACACACTTTTCTAAAAACTGAAAAAAACAAAGGCAGAGTAACTGTTTTTAAGAGACAAGGATGCATTATTTTTCCAGTTTCTACACTTCTTGTGGTTGCACAACCCAACTTCCCTGCCCAGGCAGGGTCTTGAGACTTGTGTCATGACAGGGGCCATTGTGGTAGGTGTAGGGGATGCAAGAAGCAAAGTCACTTTCCATTTGCCACTGTGCCCTTGTCCTTACAGTTCCTATCACCTCAGCCTGGATCTTTTGCAGCAGAGCTTTTTCACTCATGAACTACATGATTTGGGGCAAATAGCTTAACCTGTCTCTATCTCCAGTTAGCCATTTGCTGTAACAGAATGATAGTAGTCCCTACCTTATGAGACACTTATAACAAATGGAGAAATTCATAAAGCACTTACTAAAGTGTCCTCCCTCCTAGAAAGTATTCCAAACACTTCAGTTATCATCACTCCAGTTTCAAATATCCCCATTCTTCAAATTCAGCTCAACTGTCTTTCAGGAAGACTTTCCTGTGCCTTCAGCTGTATATAAGCATTCTCTCTTCTGACCACACATTTCCCAAGGATTTCCTCTCTTGGCATTTATTTTTATAAAGCACTGTAATTAAATGTATTAATTTCCTTTACTAGATTATATAATTCCTGAGAAGAAAGCTATCTCCTTTTTTTCCATTTGTGGCTGGTTGAAAAATACAACCCCCCTACCCACTAAAAAGATTTCTACTTCTTAATCTTCAAAAATCTATGGAGGTTACTTTATATGGAAAAAAATGGATTCTAAGGATATAAAGATATTGAGATGGGGGAATTATACTGAATTATCCAAGTGAGTCTGATATAACCACAAGAATCCTTGCAAATGGGATGCAGCAGATCAGAGAGAGTCATAGGAGACTGAAGAAACAAGATTGGAGTAATGTAGTAATGAATAAAGAAAAGCCAGAGCCTCCAGAAGTGGGAGAGGCAAGACACAGATTCTCCTTTGGAGCCTCCAAAAGGAACTAGCTCTGCTGAAACCTTGATTTTAGCCCTGTAAAATTCATTTTAGACTTTTGACCCCCAGAATTGTAAGAAAAAACTTGTTTTAAGCCACTAAGTTACTGGCAATTTGTTACAGTAGTCATAGAAAATTAATGCACCATCCAGTGGGATGAGCAGCACATTGTACGCTTTTGATAAATATTTAATGAATAAATTCATTACAAACACAACACAAACAATAAACAGAGTCTATTAAATCATATCAATTGAAAAGGCCTTAATCAATTAGCTCATAAGCAAAAAAGAAAATATCAATTTCAGAGCTATGTTTCCCCACAGGAAATAAAACACATTTTAAAACTGGGGAAGTTAAATTACAATTCGATTTCATCTGCTCATCACTTAGAGGTCAGGGTGGATTTTACTGTGGTATTTAATTCATAAAACAGGAAAAATAAAACATGACAAATGAGAAGACACTGACTGGTTTTTCATTTTATTTTGTTTTAATGGTACAACTCTCTAGGAAAATGTGACAATTGATTCTGCACCATGTTTATGAAACATACCTCAACTCTAAGGAGCCAAAACTTGCACAGAGATATTACTGTTGTCCAACCACATGTTTCCCCCCCCCACTCCCTTCTCTGCTTCCTGATTTAAATATCTGTGAAAGGCATACCCACACAAAATAATCATCATGCTAAGATGGCAAGTTGGAAAGAGTTACAAGGAACAGCTTCTACTTCATAATTTATGAGATGCTCCTCATTCATCCACATGGAAATATAATAGGGAAGAACAAATCTGACTCCATATTAGATCTGTTCCATTAGCTCTAACTCTGTGCTCTGTTTCCTGCATTTAGTCACACTGATTCTGCACCTTTTTGTAAAAGAATGTTGCCTACAGCCTGAAATATACAGGATAGTCCACTCTCAAGGCTCTGACCTTTTAAAGGTATAACACTTTTCCATTCATACAGTGATAAAAAGTTGCAGAACAGAGAATTATATTTGTCTTGGAGGTTTATAGGGTCATCATGACCTGACCTACATGGATGGCTGTAAGAATAAATGATTCCAACACCATGAAATTTGCAACAACCAACCACACTCCCTCTCCTTTCTAGTATAAAAGGAGCCTGAATTCTGACTTGGGTCAGATGGTTCTCCAGGACATTAGTCCCCCATCTTCTCGATCTTTCCAAATATTCCTTGCCCCCAACACCTCATCTCTCGATTTATCGATCTGTCGTGCAGCGGGCAAAACGAGTTTGGACTCAGCAACAGAAACACTGCCAACTTCTAAGACAAGGCTTCATCATATTTCAAAGTAAAATTTAGGATGATATTTTCAGGACAGAGTTAGAATTGGCCAAATTTTTCTTTCTGCCTTGCATTTTCCATTCGTCCTGTTTCTTGGGATTTGTTTTCTCTGGAGTCACACAATCAGTCAATCACTTTGTATATATATATCAAGCAACAGAGAGCCATGATCCACCTCCTACCCCGCACTGCTGAGATAACAAACAGAAAAACCGGCCAAAATGTGCATTAAGAGTCAGAAGGGTTAGTTCTCAGGCATATGGTAAGGATGAAAGATAGCTAAGGATAGAAACTATGTTCTGAATGTTGTTCTGTTATTTTAAAAATATCCAAAGACCCTGGCATATTCTTTCTTAAGAATTCAATTTGTGAAATGGCTATCCAGGTGAACAGTGTTCTCCATCAGCTTAGGCCAGACCCACAAATTGCACTGTTTCATGCTCCAGGCAAAGTTCTTCTTTCTAACTGAATGTAAAGATCACTTGGAAAAATCCCTGGGCTGGAAAACAATAAACCCACATTCCATTACATTCCTGACTCTGGTCATTAATAGAGATGTTTTTGGCTACAAATAATAGACAACCCAACACCAAATGGCTGAAACAATGAGGACATTTATCACATGAAGTGTTGGGCAGTTCACGGACTATTATCGCAGAAGTTTAACAGCATCATCAGAGCTTTTGCCTTTTCATCTATGCTCTTCCAGCCTGTGTTTGCCTTATCCATCAAGCTAACTTATCTAATGGCCACAAATTATCTGCTACAATTCCATGTATCCCACAGATACGAAAACATCTCACCAAGGAAATGGGACTGCCTCCTCTGATTTTTTTTTTTCAAGAGCAAAGGCATTTTACACAGAGACCCATCTAGAGGATCTCATCTCACACTTTTTTGATCAGTCACATGGATACACTTTAAACTAATCACAGGAGGAAAAAAAAGAAAAAAGATATTTAAAGTATTTTATAAAATTTAAAAATATATAATGAAATAATAATTTCTATCTTATAGTCATGGAGTCACTGAGCTCATCTAATTCAACAGATCTTTACAATGTATCTGTTAAATATAGGTTATTGACCAAGATCTGCAAAGGCATCAAAGATGACTACAATTCAGTTTCTACTTTTAGGAATGGTACACATTTGTGGAAAATTTAAGATACGTGCAAAAACAGCTATGAAATAGGTTCATTATACAAATAAACATGAGAAAGTTAAAACTTAATTTGACCTAAATTGAGGAGGACAGCTAATGCAGGCAAGAGAAAGGGTAAATAAGTCAAGACAGATTTCACAGAGGAACTGGCTTTGTGGACAGACCTGCAAGGGTGTGTAGGATTTAATAGTTGGAGATGGTGAGGGACAGTTATTCACATGAAGGAAGAACGTAAGTGTGATGGAAAGTTTCTGTATCTGCATCTTGGTGTTGGGTCTTTATTTTCTTAGTAAAAATAACCTGATTGTTTCTGCGGAAGCACTTGTCTCACTTTCATGCTTTTTGAATACAGATGACTTCACACACAGACTTGCTCCAGGAGTGTGTGTGATCTAGGCCCATTGCTTTTATTTTCCTGTCCATAATGGTTGGTTCAGATCCAATCAGAACTAATCCTAGGACTTTTTCTTTTTTAATTACTGAAAATGTAGGCTTCTTAGCTACTGGATTTGAACATGGGAATATACAGGCCTAAAAAAATCTGACAGAAATTTTGTATAGGCCTGAGGCTGAATCAATACAGAGTCAGGATGGAGATTTTGAGATCTGATGGCAGCATTTGATCCCCTAGTTTAAACATCATCTGAAGCCAGCTACCATAGTCACTTCCATTATTTGAGTCAGAAAACCTGTGTTGGTATTCAGTAATTCAAAAAAGCCTACATTTTCAGCAATTCAAACAAAAAATTAAGATTTAAAAAGAATTTGTATCTGAAAATCTGGTTTTAGTCAGATTTTCAGTCATTTGTAACATAAAGGATCTGATTAATCATTGAACAAATGTATAAAGTTAGGAAAACACTGAGACTTCATAGAAAAAACAGATTAGAGAAGGAAAAATTCTCTGGAGAACAAGAAGTTATCTGCAATTTACATTTTTATCCAGTGTGAACCCACATTTCACACTGCCAGGAGAAAAACACCTAGAAGAAAACTTTCATGATTAAAGATGGATGACAAATAATTTGTTAATTTTCCAATAGAGAAGTAGAATCTAATTCTCTCCTATTGAATTTGCTGTGGTATTAATGACTTGCTTGACCAAATGTATATGGTGAAGTAATGTTCTGAGGTACCTGAGGCTAGGTCATTAGAAGACTTGTAGCTTCCATGTAGCCCTCTTAAAAACACTCTCTAAGGGAGCTGAGCCAGCAAGTAAGAAATCTGAACCCGAAACCTCCATAATAAAGCAGCAACATATAAGTGTTTTGCTGGAGATTCTCATATGAGCCCAGGATTCCAGCCATCCACACACCTGTACAAGGAATGTGAATCAAGCCATTTCAGACACTCCAGACTAACTTATTCTGCAGATGAATACAATCTATTGATCTACATTAATTCTATGTGAACAGAAGTATCACACAGCCCAAGTCTTGTCAAAGTCCTGAATTACAACATTTATAATGTAAGCCAGTAAGTTTTAGAGTAGTTTGTTACACAGCAATAGCTTATTGGAATAGAATTTGGTACCTAGAATTGGGGTGTTGCTGTAACAAAAGTTCATAAAACGTGGCATTGAAATTGGACTGGGCAGCAGACAAGTTGAAAAAGGCTCAGGCAGACTGATGATGAAGGCTGGAAGGATAAGGAAGAAATTAGTAATGGAATATATATATAAATCACCCTTGTAATGTGGTGGCAGAAAGTTTGGCCACCTGGAGTAAAGCGGAAAATATAAAATATATGTGATGAACTGGTGGTTTGGCTAAGGAGATATCTAGGCAATTCATTGAAAGTGCCATCTGGTCTCTTTTAGAGACAGATGATAAGGTCTGTCTGTCTGTCTGTCTGTCTGTCTGTCTGTCTATCTATCTATCTATCTATCTATCTATCTATCTATCTATCTATCTAACTAACTAGAATATAGACAAAGGACTATTCAGATTATGGACAACATTTATTTGAAATATAAATGAGCCAGGTTTTTCTGGTTTCAAAAATAAAACTATTTTTCATTACCAGCCTATCCAAAAGTCAAATGCCTCTCTCAAAATGTCATCAGGATAAATAACATTTAAAAGGTTTAAAACCAAAGCCTTTTGCTAATGTTTCAAAAGAATTTAAAACCATGCTTCACAGACTCTCTTAACAAGATAAAGAGGCTTTTAAGAATCTTAAGAGTGTTCAGTATTCAGGCTCTCAGCCCAAGCAGAGAGAAACCTGTCTTGAAAAGATTTGCAGATATGGTTTCTAATGTATTGAACCCCAAAACATTCAGACGAACCACATGAAGATTTTAAGAGAACTGCAATTAAAATGATTCAGGTAACTGGACCAGGGGACAAGAAGTTAGACCCAAGAGTTGTAGCAAAATCATTCTCAGGTAGTGGAACTGAACTTTAATCAAGAAACAGACACCATGTTTCCAGCTGGATTTTGGAATCATTATGGTCCAATGACTGTTCTTTCCTCTTATTATACTCTTTTTTAACAGGATGATCTATTTTATCTCTTATTCTTTGCATAAGTCTAAAGTTCCTTTCCCTCCCATCAAGAAGGGCCAGGTGCATTAGTCAGGGCTATGGCTGAAGAAGGTGAGGAAGGCTCTTTGGAATTAGAGGCTCTGTACTTCCATCTCAGCTCCACCACTTACTAGCTCTGTAAGTTAGAGAAACATTTAAATTACTTGAGCATTAGATGCTTACTGAGAGGGGAATAACAAGACCTATCTTGCTATTTGAATTTCCACAACTCTTTCTTTTCTTTGTGACATAAGGACCAATATGAATGCTTTCGTTATTGATAGACCATGATAGTGAATCTTAGTGACTCCTCTTACCCTTACTTAGGTTAGAATGACTGAAGAAAGTTTGCCTATTGCTATGAAGTTCAATTTTAATAACATACTAAATCTATAGGATAAGAGAGAATTTCAGAGACTAGGCAGGCTCTGCCATTAACATAAACACAACTCTTCTTGGATGGGCAACTTTCCTTGGCACAGAGAAGATCTGTGGCCTTCTGAGAAGGGTTGCTGGAATTTATGTATTGCTAGCTGGTACTTTTTGATAAAATCAAACTGAATGTTGCCAACAGAACTATGAGTTCTGAATAAGAACAGCCCAGAGAAAAACTTTAAAATAGGTTTCTTAGGTTAAATAACTTTAGGAATCAATGCATATATTATACGTTTTCTTGAAGAGCCACCATGAACACAAACACTTTAAATTCAATGAGAACTCTTGCTACATGTATTTTTAACTTGGTGGAAATCTGGAAACTATTAATAATACAAATGACCTTATTTACAAAACAGAAACAGACTCACAGACATAGAAAACAAATTTATGGTTACCAAAGTGGTAGGGGTAGATGGATAAATTAGGAATATGGTATTAACAGATACACACAACTATATATAAAATAGATAAACAATAAGAATTTTCTGTAGAGCAGCAAGAACTATATTCAATATCTTATAATAACCTATAATGGAAAAGAACCTGAATCAAAATAGGTACATATATATATATGTACATATCACTTTGCTGTAACCTGAAACTAACACAATGTTGTAAATCAACTATGTTCAATTAAAAATTATATGAACAAAAGTTTTTATCTAAAACAAACTGCACCCATATGTGGCTACAGTATACAGCTTTTATTTGAGTGGGATTTGAGACTGGTGAAATCATGCTCTAGAACAGTGCTATCCAATAGAATTCTCTGAGATGAAGAAAATGTTCCATAACTGTATTGTTTAAAATGGCAAGCAGTAGTCACATGTGGGCATCAAGTCCTTGAAATGTGGCTAGTACAACTGGAGAACTGAAATTTTATTTTTATTAATATACATTAATATATACATATATATTTAAATCTATACTTAAATATCAGCTAGTGTTTCTAGTATTGAACAACACAGAGAAAAGGGAGGGAGGAATTAAATTAAGCTTCTTTATTCTTCTCCCTTAGCTGCTCTACCTTACTCCTGCCATCCTTGCCATGACTAAATGGCATTAGTCATTAAATTAGTGCTAGATGAACAGGCTAAAAAATTATCTCTTTCTAAACCTGTCTATATATGCTTTTGCTACAGTAGTCAAATTAAGTTTTTATTTTAAAATCCTTCTTCTTAGTGGCTACTGATCTAAGAATTTACATTTAGAGGGGTAGGGCATAATGGTCACCCTTACTAATCAGAATATTAGAAAATATCAGTAACATTTTGAAATTCTAATATTTTTGTAGGAAACTGATAGAAGGTAACTGATCAATCCCATCAAATTATTTCCCCATGTTTATTTATTGACTAAATAAAACATAAACATGTTATTTTCTTTTTTATGTAAATATGTATTCATTTCTTTTACATAAACATATTTATAGTATGAATTAGTGGTGTGGCCTGCAATGAATAACAATCAAGTATGAAGTTCAGCTTTTATTAAGATTTAAGTTATAACACTTGACTCTTTCCCCTACTGATTTAGAGTGTAGATTGTTTTTGTTTTGGTTTGTTTGTTTGTTTTCCCTGAGTATACACTGACATTAGCCATCTGATGTTAGCTTAAGACTTGTCAGATTTGTCTGTGTTTATAGAACTTATAAGATTGCTGTTTACTTCTGTGAATATGTCAGGACAATATTTTGCTATCCGCCACACCTAATCAAGGAACTATACTCCCTAGCTCTTCTCTTCTCCCAAACCACAATCCACAATCCACTCAAGAGCAGTTTATCCCCTGGAGTGGGCATGATATTATTCTTGCTCATAAACATAGTTATTTTAAAACACAACTGAGAGCTGTGCCTTATATCACTATCATAGTTTCATCTTAGGGAAAGCTCTTTTCTCCAAAGATAAGCGTCTTCAGATATTATGGTTGACAGCAACCCAACTCTAAAACCAGTTGTAACCAGTTGCCTGTGGCTAATTATGTGTTGAGCTATTGGGGCAAGGCATACTGTATGTTAAATTCTACTTTATAGACAAAGAGAAGGGGTGGGGAGAGAAAGAGAGAGAGAGAAAGAGAGAGAGAGACTGCTACCACTCTTTGTGTGGTGTTGAATGTCAGGATGAGAGGAAAACTCAAACTACACCCATGAGTGAGATCTGGTTTGACTTGGACAGAGGTTGCCCCTTGATAACAGTTATCTTAGAGTATAAGGGAGGACAGAATTTTGTAAAATTAAGACAGTGTCATGCTGAAAGTGTTTGCCACTAAATTGAATTTATTAACTCTTCCTGCTGAACTGTTCTGGTGATACAGCCATAAGCAAGAAAGATGAGCTTGCTGCTTTGATTAAATTAGCATTCTAGAAGAGGGGTTAAAAAATAGGCACACGATCTAAATCTGTTACCATATTACCTTATTTCTATGAAGCAATTTCTGTAGCAGTTATTTTTGCTATGAAACAAACTATATTAAAATTTGGTAGCTTAAAACAACCACCTTTTTTTAGCTCACAATAACAGGAGTCAGTTGGGAATGCTCTGGTTGATCTCAGCTGGACTTACTATAAGTCTGCATAGTCAGTGGGCTGTAGCTAACAGATTGGCTAGCAGTTGGGTGAAGTAGGATATACTCACTCCCAAGACTGGCATTTGGCAGGTTGTCAGCTTTAGCAATGGTGGGAGCCTGTGAGTCTCAATTTCTTCACACAGGGGTGCAGGGATCCAAAAGCAGCCACAGCTGGAGCTGCAAGGCATCATGAAGCCTCAGCTAGCCATGAACCTGCACAAGGTCACTTTTGCCACAGACAAGTCAAAATACCACAGCACAGGAGAATGGGTTGGGGATTCAAACCCAACCTTTTAATCAAGGTATTGCAAAGTATTGTGACCATTTTTATAATCTATTACAGACTCCTTTGTAGATTTTTCAGCATTCCAAAACCATTATTAAATTACTAATTATTTCTATTTGCTTTCAAATGCTGATAATATTTTTAAATTAAGAAAAAATGAAAAGAGTAAATTATGTTTCTGTTGAGCAATATGTGCATGAGAGATGAAATAAACAGGCAAATGCCCAAATGGCACACAATCATTTCCAGGCAGATTAAGAAAACCTCAGCAGGTGCTATTTTTAAAACTAAGATGGCTCTTCTGTGGCCACAGACAATGCTGCTCTGGAGATGTCTTCCAATAAAGAATATTTCTACAGGAAAAGGAATTTCAACTAGTGTGATTTTTATCCCCAGAAAAAGGTAGTCCAGGAGCTAGGAGGCCCTTAAAGATCCTGCTGTTACTGCTCTCTGTTTATTCTGTTAATGCATCCATGAGGAAGGGAAGGTAAACATATCACAATATATAACATTTGTATGGCACTTTGGGGCAACACTTCAGGAACATTTAACAATGTAAGTTTTATTGGACTATAGCTTGGCTTCCATACCGTATTTTTTTCTGACAGAAACCCGATTATCAGCTACCATTTAGGAAGGAAATTTTATTCAGTTAGCCTGTAGTATGGAGGCCTCCTACCACAGTTCTGGAAAACCTGAAAATTCTGAGATTTATGTAACAGGGCGAGATGATCTGGAAGGATAAGAAAGTAATGGGCTTTTTTTGTGTCTACACCATTAACAAAAAGTATCATCTCATAGTCTCAGGATAAGAAGCCCAGCTCTCTCATCTCACATGGACAAGGAGCTTTGTTTTTTGAAGAATGCTTTACAGATGGTGGGACAGATTTTCCTAACAATTGTGTAAAGAGTAGGCAGATTAGGTGCATAAATTTAATGGAATTCTACAATACCATGTTCAGGATAGGCAAATAGTCTTAGTTATCATGTAGTTCAATACCTACCTGATGCTTGCATTCTTGTTATAAGATCCACATTGTATAATCAGTTGGGGAGTGCCAAAATAACTCCAGTGATGGGATACTCACTGCTTTCATATTTGAAAAGTTCTAAACTTTTTCACTTATGAGTGTATGTAATTTAAAAAAAAAAGTCTACTATATAGCAGTCACTCAGCTAGCAAGGGAAACAACAGTGATCAAGGGATATGTTTGTGATTCATACCCTAGAAAAGCAAAAATATATTGAGAGATAAAATTGAATCCTTATTTGGAGCTATACTCTCCTGACTTAAATCACATGCACTGCTCTGGGATAATACCCTTAACATTCAACACAGTACATACAATTTTGTTTTCCCATTGAGCATCTCCATGAGGAATTTGAAGACAACTAGCAAGTCCCAACTGCCAGGTAAAATTTTTCTCTGATGTTAACTTGTTTATTCATTAATCCATAAGTCAATTTCTGACCTTGAATATGTGGGGATCTTGAACCCTGGTTATACAACAGATAAGAAATGGAGGGGAGTAAAAAGTTTTCCTCAAACTTCTTAAGGTCCCTGGCTAGGTCTGAAAATTAAACTAAATAAGACAGGATAATAGGAGAAAAGCAGATACATTTATGTAATATAAGTTTTATATGACTTGGGAGCCTTCATAAAGAAATGAAGACCTGAAGAAATGGCTAAAACAGAGTGTTTTTATGCTCAGTTTGATGAAGAGTGGCTAGTTGTGGAGAAATACGATAGGACAAAAAGTATGAGCTAAGTATAGTAAAGTGGGAGGAACTTAGCAAGGTCTGTTTTGTGTTTTCTTCATAGTGTCCCTCAGTCATGGAGATAAGGATGTTTCTTTCCTCCTGGTACAGGGAGGACACCTGTCACATGACGGTCTTATGACCTGCTTCAGGGGAGAATGGCAGAGAGAAAGATCAGAGAGACCTCCTCCTGTCATTTTCTCAAACTCCTTCAGCTTAAAATTTTCAATATGGCAAGATGTCAAATCCTGAATCCCATCAGAATATAGACAATTTCTACCTTCAAGCTGTACTGTTGCTCTAGGTGAAAGAATGCTCACCGAAATATATCTCCATTTTCTGTTTGAACTACTGACTACAAAACTATGCTAAAATTTTGTGTACATTAGTGTTTCTTATCCTAGGGACAATGTTGACCCTCAGGGGATATCTGGAAATGTCTGGAGACATTTTTGGTTGTAACAGCTGTGGAGGAGAGATGATACTAGCATTTACTGGTTAGAAACCAAGGATGCTGCTAAACATACTATAATGTGTAGGACAGCCTCCCACAACCAAGAATTATCAGTCCCAAAATGTCAATAATGCCAAAGTTAAGAAACCCTGATTTACATTAAAAAGTATGTAACATAAACTCTGCTTTGAGAAATTTATATTTTGGGTATGGAGTCAAATTTGTCTATCCATGACATTTGTCATTAAGCTACCAAGATAATTGAGTTATATAAAATACACCAGGTTTACATGTTTTCCATCACCAGAACTACAGATAATGTGTGAAAATATGGAAAAATATTATTGTGATGAGGTTTAATAAATATAAAATACAGTACAACCCATTTGTCCAATAATGAACACTTACTGTAGACTGTGTCAAAAATATATTTTCTTGAAAAACTCAGTTTGTACAGCCTCTTCAGTTTACTTTTTTCCCCTAATTTCTTTTGAAGATAAAGCATTAAAGTTCAGTTTATTCTGTACGAGACTTCCTCATGTGCTATAAGCCCAATACTGCTTTTATTTACTTTATTTACATTGATGTACATTTGCTGTTCTGAGACACACCTATTCTTTCTTTTCTCCAAGCACCAGTTTACTTTTTGGTGCCACTAGATGCTATGGCTCATCATATTTTTCCTTTCTCCAGCCATAAGGACATAGATCATATTAGTGTAAGTTGGATAATATTTGATTTTATTTTATGTCTTCTGAAAGTAAAACAAAACTATAATGGTAAAGCAAAAGATGTCACTTGTTACATAAATATCTTTTCAGTCTGATTGTAAAAGTAAACTCTCAGTTACTTGCTGCTCCACAATCACTAGGCATTTACTTTACTTTTAACACCCTTGAACTTATTCCATAAGAAACAGAAAACTTAAAGAAGTAACAAATTAAGTGTCTATTCTTTGACATGCAAACTAGATTGCGTTATCAGATTTCATTATTACTTACAATGTCCAGCAATATTCTGCCCACTGGGAGCACATATTTTTTCCCATTTTTCAATCTTTCTCAAAACATCTTCCTGCATATTTTATGAATCAGAGTGGCCAGGGGCTTAGTTGAAGTTTTTAAATTCATAAACTGGATCTCATGATGGCATTTTGTTAAGTGGTTATTGCACATATAGGGTTGTCAAGCATTTCTAGAAAAATGCAATGAAGAAAACATTCTTGTAATAATTATTTTTTGTGTGTAATAATTACTCTTTTTCTGCTACCTTCAGAAGCAGAAATAATAGGAATTTACTGAGGGAGCAAGCTGATATTGCCAACAGCATGTCAGTTACCTATTTAGTCTGGAAATATAGGTAATATAATTATTAACCTTTAACATTAAAAATGTAATTGCTGACATGATGGGTATCTGCCTATGTGTCCATATTTTAGGGGCTACCTTGAATAATCAGTTCATGGGCTCTCTCATTTTGTATAGCATAGTCCATAATCTATTTTTAATTTTTTAAATTGAAGTATAGTTGATTTACAATGTTGTATTAATTTCTGGTGAACAGCACAGTGATTCATTTATATATATATATATATATATATATATATTCTGTTTCATATTGTTTTTCATTATAGGCCATTATAAGGTATTGAATATAGCTCCCTGTGCTATACAGTAGGAGCTTGTTGTTTACTTTAGATATAATAGTTAGTATCTACAAAGTATAATCTATAGTTAGTATCTACAAAGTACAATTTATTTATTATTAGTCTTCCCCTCTCTCTCTTTCCACACATATACTCCCATTTTGAGAAATGTAGTTACCATGATGCAAGTAATCTATCTATGTTTTATATAAGGTACGAGTCCTGAAGACACCTGTGTGTTTTTGCTTTTGACTTAGTGGGGTCACTGTGAATTTAATGAATTTGTATTATATGTCTGTGATGTAAGGCTGCCAGAATGATAAATTCTTTTGATGAGGGTAAATTTAAGGGGCATGTTTGGGAAATACACAGCAAAAAAGCTGATGGAAGTCCTAGCATTTTAGAAATGTATTTTTATATAATTGGTTTATATGCATCCATGTGTACATATACATGTATGTAAATGCATACGTATATATACATATTTACGTTTTTACAACTTCAAAGGTTGTAATGAGAATCCAGGGTGATATGAAATGTGGAATGCTAAACACAGCTCTTGCATACTGTAAGTGCTTGGTAATTATTAGGTGCTATTCAGCACATTACTCTTTATGCCAATCACTGTAACTTCATCAAGAGTTTTGGACAAAATTTCCTCCAGAGAGCCCCTAACTGCAATATAAAACATGTCAGAAAATCATCCTGCATGTTCCAGGATCTAAAAGCGATAGCAATTCCCAAGAGCTAATAATGGCTCATAATGTGAAAAAGAAAAGAAAAGAAAAGAAAAAAATGCGAACTTGACAAACTGTTCTCTGCTCAACTTACACAATATTATATGTCAAATATATCTCAGTAATGCTGGAAAAAAATACTTGAAGTACAAAGGCAGGAATGGGTTAAAAGCAGAAGGATGGAAAATAATATAGCACCCTAATACCAAGTTTTTAAAAGTTGAATCTGAATAGACTATATAAATATTATAAAACTAAATTTCAGAACAAAGAATATTATCAAGGATAGTGAGGGCCATTTTATAACAATTCATTAAAAAGATAAAATAAATCTAATGGATCATTTTCCTCTGTGCAGGCCTCTTGTCTCTGTATTCTGCTCTATGAAGTCTAGCTGCCATGGCCTCCCCTGATTCCTAGCTTTGTCTCCTCAATTCAAGGAGACCACCAGCCTCTCCTTGGGGGTCCCTCAGTGTGCCATGACTTAGGCATTATTTCCAGGCAGTAAGCTGTTAATCATAGGAACCCTTGTCTGTTTTCTTACTTTCAGGGATCACTGACCCCAGATGTCTAATGTCTTGAAAACTGTTGTTTCATGTATTTAATTTTCTAGATTTTTAGTTATTTTGTGCAGTAAGGTGAATCTGGCTGGCCCTGACTCTTCTTTCGCTAGAAGTGATATTATCCTTTTTATTTTTGAATTGATTTCATCAATTCCATATAGTGCCTGCCATTCCAAGTTCACAGTTCTGTGGAAACATCAAAAAATATTGATTAGAAAATAGTTTAAGACTAAAGAGTAAAAATTAAAATGCAATGGAAAAGTTACTAGTTAGTTCTTAAGTTGGGAAGAGAAAGAGGTGATATTTGAGTCTTATTCTAAGGTCTCGGTGTTGATTTTCTAGGGGAAGAAGGGTAAGTGAAGGAGTTTAAGAAGAAACAGTGTGAGCACTAGTGCAGAGTCATTTGGAAGCATGACACTATAAATGTACACAGAACCAAAGGGTATTGGGGGAAAAGACAAGCATATATTTAGGAGAAGCTGACAGATCATGAAGAGACTGATATGTAATTCTAACCAAGAGGTTTGAGCTTTATATTCTGAGATGTAGGGAAACACCATGGGATTTTAAGCAAGGAAGAAACAACATCCTATTTGCATATTAGTAAAATTGTACTAGTGACAGTGGGGATATGGATGATAAGGGACAAGAGTAGAGGCAACAACTTTGTGAATCTTGCAACAATTGAGTTGGAAAAAATATATTGGGAACTTCTGTAGCTGACAAGGCATTGACAGCTTGGGAAATAACACTGAATGCAAAGCCAACAACTATTGGTGACAATTAGATGAGAGACTTGAGAAAGGAGAAAATGGGGGGGGGTGGAGTCTATGCTTAGTTGGCAAATTAGATAGTGATATCTTTTACTGGGATGATGAATATTGAAGGAGAAGACTGAAGAAGAAGAGTTTGGCAAAGCATGTTGATTCTAGAAGCTAATGAACTGTCTGCTGAAGAGAAACAGGAGATTGTTAGAAACACTAAGTAGAGATGCTCTTTTAAGACCCAAAGCAGTTATAATTTCTCTTAATAGCAGTGGTATACACTTCACAACAGAGACAAAGCATAGGGTAGGGGATGCTGGATATATGAAGCTGGGAAAGATCACAGGAGAGTCAGAATATGAGGGACACAGAGGAGAGAGGAGAGGGGAAGAAACTGCAGACAAATTAAGGAATTATACCTTTTTTTTTTTTTTTACAGACCTTGCTCTGAACTATCAGGTTTTGAAGCCTATAGAACAATTTTTAATAAGTGCCCTGTTCACACCAGGAGATCTCTTCTAATTGGAATCTCACTTTCTTTAGAATCTTGGATTTCAGATTAATGGTGTTTCATAGAAGAGAGTGATGAGTTTGGGTAATAAAAAATTAATAAGCAGAAAATTTAATTAAGTAAAATCAGGAGACCAGAAGGGGAATCTCTTATATCTTGCAATGATAGCAGAGCCCAACAGGAAGAAGAAAGACCCCTTCTTCCCTGCAAGAACTCAGCCAAAGAAAAGCCATGAACTCTTAACTATAACCCTCCCAACTTCCTTTTCTTCTTTATAAAAGCATTCTCTTTCCCTTGCTGTATGGGGACTTCCACATGATTTGCCATGGTTGCAGACCCCAAATTGTAATTTTCTGCTGAATAAACCCATCTTTGCTGGAGAAATACCTGACAGTCTACTTGTTTTAGATCAACATTTTGGTGGCTTGTACAGGGACCAGAGAAGACCTCCAGAGGCTCCAGGGCTGGTGACCAAACAGGTGTGGTACCCACAGTTGAGCCCATTGGGCTCACTGCTTTTCTCACTGACTTTGGAGTTCGAAGGTATATATTTCTCCTGGATTTGAGCTCACACCCCTTTGCATCTGAAGTGCTCCAGGATTTATTTGGGATCTATTTTAAGGTTTTTTTTCTTTCTGGTTAAGGCCTTATTCTGTATGCAAGCACTCATTTGGTACTTTGGTCTGATTTTGAAATCAGACTGTTTCAAACAAAGCTGGCTGAGATGCTTTCAGCCCCATTCTTTTAGGAACAAGGGCTGCTTCACTGAAACTGCGCCAATTCAGCCATCAGCCCATTCCTTTGGAATAAGAGATGTTCTATGGAAACTGGCTGAGAAATCTTGGGTTTGGCCCCTCTGTAACCAAGCTTTTTCCCTAGAACTGGCTAGTGTTAGGCCTTTAGACTGTTTGTATCACAAGTTGTTTGAATTGAGCTGTTTGAGCTGTTAACCATTTAAGCTATTTAAAAATTGTCCTTTTACTCTAGAAAAACAACCTCTGAGAAATGGATCCCAGTTATCTAAATACTTTGTGAGTTTCCTTCCCCCTCAGAGGGACTCTAGCCTATTTTACATTTAAAAGCTGTGGTATTTCCTCAAGTACACTTTTATTAACTAAATGGACCAACCTGATCAAAAGCAATTTATAATTTCAATGTCTACTATGGAGAACTTTTGAAATCCCCAAATTTAATTTTTTTAAACTGAATTAGATTACAGTAGCTCAAAAATTTCTAGAACTAAATGGAATGCCAATTTTTATGGGCATTTTGAGGCTTCTCTGTGTTATCAGTAGTCTAAAATCGCCTGTCTGCAAAATAAGATTTTAAGATTAACTGAGGCAAATAAACAAAGATAGAAACAATGGCTCCGGAAGCCTCAGGCTCTTCCTTGGCTTCTCTGTCTCACTCTGTCTGCCTCTGGTATCAGCTTGTTTTTCTCCCTCAGATCCTCATGGTCAGACTCCAACTCTGGTGCCATCTTCCTCCTTTCCATGTATACTGCCTACACCTCCTATATACCCTCAGTTCCTCCATACTAATTCTTCCATGGAACTTCCCTTTTTCTCTGAGACTCTCCCCATACCCTTTTACTCTGAACTTATCAGAATCTGTCCCTTTAAAATTAAGTCGTCTTAGGATCCAGAGGCTAAACCCTCCATTTCTTATATTCCCTGGACTAAAGCTGAACTGCCAGCCATAGTCAAAGATTTTCCCATAGTAATTGAAGATCCTCACAGATTTGTTGAGAAATTTAATATAGTCATTCAACTTACCAATCTGGTTTCTTTGATTTACATCAGCCACTCCATATGCTTGCCAGTGAAGGCTAGGCTCAGTACTAGATAAAAACTGGTAATTAGGAAAATCCTGAAAGGTCTTCAGAATTACAACAGGGAGATGCCTGCTAACTTATTATATGATCAGGCTCAGATAAGTGCAAGGAGACTTCACTGAGCAATTACTAGGTCTTTCCCAAAGCCTGTTGATTGGAATAAAATTCAGGCTTGCACACAAAAATCTGATGAACCTGTTCATGACTATTACAATCTACTTCAGATTATAATTAAATAAAATTCTGGTTTTCCCTCAGATGTTGATTCCACCCTGGTAGCTTTTAACTCAATGTTTATTAATGGGCTGAACTGGGACCTTTCCCTTCCAGTAAAAAGGACCAGGATGGAATGGGAAACTATGTCCACTCAGATTTAATCTGGAAAATCAGCTCTCTTGCATTCTAGGTGAGTCACCTAAAAGGAAGATGGCCAGAATTCTTACTCTTCGATGACAGCAAATGAAGGCTCTGAAACAAAAACAAAAACCTCCTGCTTTCTGCTATTATTGCAAAGAGCCAGGGCAGTGAAAAAGAGATTGTTGTAAGTGTAAGTGCTTCAGGTACTTTCAGCCTTTTAAAAAGCCTCTTCCAGTGTCCTCCTTATTCTCAGCAGTGAAGCTTCAAGAAACTGCAGGCTTGACTGGCTTGAAGTTCATTTCTCCGAATTGGGGATAAATCTCTTCCAGTACTAACAGTTGCCAGAACTACACTTTCAATGCTCAACCCTACTACTATAAAGCAGCTCCTGCCTCAGAATACTATAGTTCAAAAAGTTGGGATCTTTAATGAATCTCAAGAAGTTCCTGTCTCTGAACCTATTCCCTTTTGCTTAGTCCCTTTGAGAGATACACACTTTTTTCTTCTTAGTTCCTCTGCTCCTAACTATTTATTGGATCAAGTCTTCTTAGAGAAGTATCAAGACAGAATTTCTTTTTCCCTAAAGGGGAAAATAATTCTAGAATTTGATGGGACTCATAAAAGCAACCAACCAGGTGACCCATCTATATCTTTTGTTTCTTCTCTGATAGTACTAGAGCTAATTCTAGAAACACTGATCATTTATCTCTATTGAATCAGCTACCACCCTTCTTATGGGCAAAATCTCCAACTGATGTTGGCAAAAATCACAGTGCACCTCCCAAGAAGATTCAAATAGATAGCTCAAGACCTCTTTCTAGAAGTAATCAATATCCTACAAGTAAAGAAGCTCTTCAAGGCCTAAACTCCAAAATATATTAGAAGCCTCAAGGTCTCATTTTCCTTTGTACTCCCTTCCATGAACTACAGTCCTTCATGACTGCTTAACACTGATGCCTAACTTCTCATGATGATCTAATAAGAAATTCCTCTGGGTAATGCTGACTTCTCGTGTTTCACTGATAATTCTTATTTAAAAGATAACACTGGCAAATATTGTGCTGTGTATGCTGCTGCAACTCCTTTTGATGTTGTTGAGGCAGCATCTTTACATATGGCTACTTCAGTCCAACAGGCTGAATTATACATTCTTACACAGGCTTGTGTTTTAATCAAGAACAAACTGCCAGTATTTATACTGATAGCGGATATGCTTTCAGAGTAGCTCATGATTTTGGAATGTTATGAAAGTAATATGACTTCCTTCCTTCCAGTGGAAATAAAATTTAAAATGGCCCTTATCTTTTTAAGAATTATTGGATAAAATACTTTTACCTGCCACTTTTGCTATCATTAAGATTCTGGGGCATTTTCTAAACTTGACCCCATGGAATCTAAGGGAAATCACCTTGTGGACATTTCCACAAGGAATGCTGCCCTTATTGGGACCAACAGCAGCCAAATTTATACCATGGTCCAAAAGTATATTTCCCCAAATGACAACATAGAAAAACTGGCTACAGAAACCCAATAACTGGCTTCAGAACAGGAAAGACAAGATTGGAAATTCAACAATTGGTTTAATAAAGAGAGAAAACTCTGGTTCAGACCAAGTAACAAAGCAGTCATACTAGAGACTCCAAGATTCTCATTTCTGGCCACTGCATATATATTAAACCTACTGACAAAATAATAGCACTCATGAATCAATGTTGAGGAAACATCAACAAGGCTACAGAAAAAAAAAAAAAAAAAAGCCTCCCTCATTTGTCCAAGGTGCAACTCAGGGAAGCCTGTTTCTATTCCTTAAGGACATTTTTAACTGCCTTATTTATTTGAGATCTGGGAAGTGTATTTAATATAACTCCCTTCATCTAATGGAAATAAAAATGTTTTTGGTTTGTGTATCTTCACACTGGACTGAAGACTTCCCTTACAGACAGGCTACTGCTTCCTCTGTGGCTTAAGTCTTTTTGGAAAATAATTGTCCCTACCTGGAGAACTCCTCTTGAATTCCATAATGATTGAGAAACCCATTTTACTGATCAAGTTCTTTGATAAGAGGATGCTTTTGGGCTGGTTTTATAATACTTTCACTGTACTTACCACCCTCAATCCTCTGGTTTAGTAGACTGCACTGAAAGTATTATTCATGAACTCAACTGGTAAAATTGGTAGAAACTCTCTAAATATCAAGGCCAAAAGTATCGCCATTGGTCCTTCTAAATCTCAGATCCACCACTTTTGGAAAGCTGTCACCGTCTGAGGTAGTCACAAGATGCCCAATGCCCTTGATTCCTGTCTCTTGAACTGCAACTGATAAAAGGAGAGATACTCCAAGATCACAAAGCCCAACTGCTTGTATTAAAAATAACTGTGTTTTGGTAGAGCAATCTTTTCACAGTGCATTCTCAGGAGGCAAAGACCTTAAGCATTATATTTTTCAACCTGGAGATTTTATCTGTTGGGATTTCATCTGTTGATATCTCCAGAAGAACTCTCTATAACCTCACCAGAAAGGTGCCTATAAGGTACTGCTAGCCAATCCTTGTGCCACCAAAATCCAAGGAATAGATTATTGGATTCATTTGACGTACCTAAAGAAAGTGCTGAATCTTGACTCAACCAGCACATTATCTGGTGACATGAAAGTATAAACTTCCTTGAATTGAAGTATAGGACACCAGATGAGACAACTTTCCCAACATATCTGGATTAGGTCTGTTGGAAATGTGTCACCAAATCATTGATAATGACAAAGTTTCAGATGATCTCCAATGTCTGTGATCTTCATAACATACGAACTTTAGATATAAAGTGCCTGAGAGTTTTCCCTCCTATCCCTTCTTATTACTCAAATGGGACTTCAATAGGTTTTTAGTCTATACATGTTTCCTTCAAAGTGAGACATTACACTAGGGAAAGGACCTTCCTAGCTTTGAGGGAAGAAAAGTCCCTGAAATTGGAAAACCTGGCTCTTGATCACTAGTCCTTTCAGAGAAAGATCTTGATCAAATATGGAGAAATGAAAAATAAATAAATAAACAAACAAACAGGAATCTTAATTAAAGAGAGCTGGGAGAGCAGAAGAGGGAGCTCTCACACCCTGTGACAATAGTAGAGGCCAACAGGAAGGAAAAAAGACATCACTTCTTTCTTGGCAAGGACTCAGCCAATGAAAAGCCATGGACTTTTTGTTTACTGTAGCCCTCTTGACTTCTTCTTCCTCTCTGTAAAAGCATTCACTGTCTCTTGCTGTGTGGGCACTTGCATGTGGCTCCCCATGTTTATAGACCCTGAACTGCAATTCTTTGCTTCTCAAATAAGCTCATTTTTTGCTGAAAAAGTATCAGGGACTCTATTTGTTTCATGTCAACATAGGTAAATATTTTATTGCCCCAAGGGGCAGGTACCTTTATTGCTTATAATGACTCCTTATGGCTACCAATGAGCAACACAGAGTACTGGATGAGAAGCTTTAGCATAAAGTTTGTTCAGCAATCAGATATAGTTCAGTGATTAGCATTAAATTCCCACAAAAAATTAAATCAGCTACCTTAGTATATGTCACTATCTGTGCCACTCTCCCACCTTGAATCTTTTTTGGGCTACGTTGGAGCGAGGCCATCAAATAATGTCAGAACACAGAGCTCTCAAGGGGAATCAAGCATGTCCTCATGGAAAACCAACACCTCATAAAGTCAAGGAAGATGATCAAATAAAGTCACAATCATTATAAATAGTGGGTGAAGAGTGAAGAGGCAGATTTCTTGCCTCTCAGTCACAGCTGGGACATCAGTCATCTTGTAGCTTTCCCAGAAAGCTTGAAAAGCAGCAATGACACCTTCACTCAACCATTAAGATGATCTCTTTTCTAATTTCAACCTTAAAATGAGGACTTCCTTCAGAGTAAACAATTCACAGTGGTTATATCTACCCTTTTTAACCTTCTTGGTTGGTTGGTGAGCTGGGGGTGGAAATAGAGAGGGCATATTGCTTATGAACTGTGCCATACCCAGGAAGCATAAATAATAGAAAAACATAAACCTCTTCTTTCTTTCCTCCCTCCCTCCCTTTCTTCCTTCGTTCCTTCTTTCCTCCATTTCTCCTTCATCTATCTTTTTTCTCTTTTTCCTTAAATAAAAACACTGCTCTAGAAAGGACTGAAAGTTCTGCATTCTTGTAGGTGGTATCATACAAATTCTTCTCTGAATTTCCTTGTAGTGATTATAGTAGAAAATTGGAGCTTTGTAATTCCTAGTAGTGTAAGGCACTATGCTTAGAAGTCTTAGTCCATCTAGGAACAAAGAGCTGCAGTGTGAACAAAAAGAGTGGAATACTTTGCATGTATCCTGATGTCTGCATGATAAAGTAGAAGCAGAGCAGGATATAGGTGAGAAGATGGAGCAATAGGCAGGCATATTTAAAATGAAGTTAAGAGGTAAAGGGCAGTTGACTCTGAGCAACTGCTTTCACCCCCTAGGAACCCAAGTATTGAAGTCAGCTAAAACCACAGGCTCACAAATAGCACTTCTGGAGGATAGTCACATGACAACAGCATCGAAAGAATAAGTCAAAAGATCCACTAACCTCTTAAGTTATTCAAAGTTGGTGACAAAGGCATCATAAGTATGTATCATAGGCAGAGATCAATAACTATCTCATGTATGGAGCAGAGAAAAATAATGGCCAAATCCATTAGGCACACTTCTATCCATCAAAGCTAATAATTTGTTAACAACAGTGTGATGGTCTATCCTAATTAAGTCATTAGTAGCCATTTAGATCTTTTTCTTTGCTCACTTCTGTTTTGACTTCATATATTTTATTAATTCACTCTAAGAATTCCCTTAAATCCTGATTAACTCTGAGCAAATGAAAAATGAATTACCTTTCACAATAGAAGAATAAGCAGATCCCTACTTCCTTAAGTTGCCAGATGTTCCCTTTTACCCTGACACACCTACTGACTGTTTTTGACTATAAGACTGGACAGAGTTTCAATTTAAGCTTTAATATTTTATGACATCAAAATACAGGTGAGCTGGATTATCTGTTATTAAATGAAAGTTGATGACATTTACTCAAATTGTCCTATTATAGAATGCAAAACAAAAATATGTCTAATGGAAAACAGCTTCTATATCTTTTATGCCTTTATTAAGTAAATGCTCAATTAGCATTTTTAGCACTCTGGGCAATTTGTATTCTCAGGCACAATTTGTCTCCTTTTTCATATATCTTTATAATAAAGCATTCAGCAGTATTGTTGGCTGGTTTTCTTGGAAACTGGAAGTATTCATTATTACCTATATAGGCAATATTTCCTCAACTTGCTTTCTGGAAATGCATTATAAGGAAAAGGAGAAGAGCAAATTTCTTTGCATGTTAGTAGTAGTAAAAACGTAGGTCACTGGGATATTGATAAGCAAAAGGTCTCATTCCTGCAAACCCTGTAGGCTGGTCCTCACCAGTCTTTCCCCTGGCATTGCTGGCACATCTTGTGTGAGTGAAATGTCTCACCTGCCTTCATTCCATCAGAAGAACATTAAGTGTAGTGCTGATCATGGAACCCTGGCTGCCATGTGTGCACAGGAGTCAATGTTATGAGTAAGTGTTTGCACTGAGGCTGTAACCCCTCCCTCACTAAGTTCACCACCAACAGAACCATTCACTGATTTCTCACAAAAATATATTGAAATATTACTGGAAGGCAGGAATCCCAGAAAGACCAATTCTACCTCTTTCCTGTTTACAGAAAATTTTAAAGTACTACACTGTTAAAAAGATAATAATAGGCCCAAAATAGAGTCAACTATGCTTGGCCATGCTACCAAACTGAGACTTAATATCTAACCTAACTGAAGTTTCAACCTGCCCCAGAAATGAATTTTTTGTTGTTGTTAATTAATAGTCTTTATTTTTTTAGAGCAGTTTCAGGTTCACAGCAGAATTGAGCAGAAAATACAGAGAGTACACACAAAGCCCTCCCCACCCACACATATATACTCCCCTACCCTCAACATCCCTCATCAGTGTGGCATATTTGGTACAATCGATGAACCAACATGGACACATTATTATCAACCAAAGTCCATAGTTTACATTAGGGTTCACTCTCGATGTTGTACGTTCTATGGGTTTTGACAAATGCATAATGACATGTAGCCACCACTATAGTATCATATAGAATAATTTCATTGCCCTAGAAATCCCCTGTGCTCCATCTATTCATTCCTCCCTCCCTCCCTCTCCCCAAACCCCTGGAAACCACAATCTTTTTATTTTTTCTGTAGCTGTGCCTTTTCCAGAATCCCATTTGGTTAGAATTGTATAGTTTGTAGACTTTTCAGGCTGGCTTCTTTCATTTAGTAGTATGTTTTTTTAATTTTCATCCATGTATTTCATGGCTTGATAGCTCATTTCTTTCTTTCTTTTTTTATTGCACATCTATTTTTTAATTTACATGTATGTACTATTCATTGTTTCTAAGAATGTTTAGAGCTTTATCTTTTTAAACTTACATAGTTACCAAAGGAATAAAGCCAACCACAAAATAAGAATTAATTCAAAAAGATACATACACCCTACTATTGACAGCAACATTATTTATAATTGCCAAGATATGGAAGCCTCTTAAGTGGACATCAATACGTGAACAGATAATGAAGATACAGCATATATATATTTATATATATATATATATAATATATATATATATATATGTAATGGAATACAACTCACCCATAAGGAAGAAGGCTATTTTGCCATTTGTGGCCCTTCATTCCCTTTTTTTTTTCCACTTCAAAAACCAGAATTTTATAACCAGCATAAACATTTCCACTACATAAAAAACATCAAAATACCTAGAAATAAACTTAACCGAGGAAGTCACCTATACTCTAAAAATCAAAATGACACAAAGAAATGTAAAATTTTCTTGTGCTCTTGGATTGGAAGAATCAACAATATCAAAATGGACACACTACCCAAAGCAATCCACAGACCCAATGCAACCCCCGTCAAAATACTCACAACAAATGTAGTTTTAACCAGTCAACCAATGAGGTCATCTGTCATATGGGCCCTCTTCATACCCCAAAGGAAGATGGGGTCATCTGCCACATAGACCCCGCCTGTCACTTACAGGTAGGTTACCTGAGCCAAATAATATTTTTATTTTGTTTCTGACTTCCTTGTTCTCACATTAAAAGCTTTTCCCTTTCGTAACCCTTTCAAGCTCCTCTCTGCTTTCTAGGTGGGATGCTGCTCAATTCATGAATAGATCAATAAAGCCAATTAGGTATTTATATATCACTCAGTTCAATTTTTGTTTTTAACAATACAAAGCATGTGTTTTCATTTATATTTTCTGACATTCTTGTTTTACAAGTGAATATTATAGAAAAGAAAAGAAAAGAAATTGAAGAAGGACTCTTCCCTTCGTTCATGCCCATTTTTTCTTCTCCCTTTATCCTGGCAGCATAGCATTTATCAAACTGCAGCTCTAGGTTGTAAGCCAGCTTCCCAGTTTACATCCTCTTCATGAGTGTTCCAGTATATACACTCCTGCTTAATGTACTCAGATGGATAACACTATCCCTCGATAGATAGCAATCTAGGCTTCTCCACTATTGACATGTTGATTCTTCCTTCTAATTTTGTTATATCTAAAGTTAATTTCACTGCTCATATTCCTTATAGTATGCTGATTTTTCACATATCCATCTACTACGATTAGATTTTCAGGAGGATAGCATTTACCCAGGGGAATTATTTGATTAATGGAAACAGTGTGGAGTTTCAATACTGCAGCCTGCTCAGGTTAGTCAGCTTCAACTTTGATTTCTCTCTTGTAAGATCTCTGTGAGTTCACCATGACCTGATAAAGAACTCAGACAAGCTGTACCAGAGTTTGAAATGATAAAGGAGAGAGAGACAGAGACAGAGACAGAGACAGATGAGGGAAATGAGAGAAACTCACCTGCTGAAAAAGAATGTCTGTAGGATGCTCTTAAGACCCTCATTTCACCAAGCTGTTTTATTTTTACCATAACTCTCCAGTTAAAAAAGCAAGGTGCAAACCTAAAAATAAATCCAAGCACACATCACACATGATTTAAAATCTAACTCTGCGGACACTGGAGTAAAAGACAATAAAAAGTACCAATAGCAAATGTAAAGATAACTGAAAGGTAACAAATAGAGCAACAACAAATTCTTTAGACAACTCATGCCTTGGAGGACATAATACACCACTGAAAGGAACAGTTTTAGGAGATAGAAGGCAGGGAGAAATGCCTAGAGAGAAGACTTTCATGGGCATTAGTGCCAATATTAATAGGCAAAAAGAGTGAGCTATTAGAAGTGTTCATATTTGCATTAGAGTCATAGTTATCTTTTATGATATCCTTTATCAATGGTGAGATGAAAGAGAGGTATACAAAGAGAGAAACTGAGGAGAGAGATAAAGGTGCAACAGGCAAAGGAGAGGAGGCAAGAAGCTAGGCACAAATATATTCATACTGACCAAGTCTACCTTAGAGTTAGCCTCAGCTTGACCGTATTATGGGCAGAATTTTCCTTGCCTCTAGGCTTCTATTTTTTTTCTCTTTGAGCGCTTCCTTTTGAAAACTTGTAATTATAAACCGTTTTTATGCCCCTTTGAGATGTAAATCTTTTAAAAAAGCATTTTGCAAGTTTTACAATCCAATGTCTTTCTCAAGCACCTGGGAGCCATCCTTCAAATGTCATCTTCAAGGAAGATGGTGCCCCTATCTAAGTTTCTGTGGGAGGGTAAGAGCCTAACTTCCGCTGGGGGTGCCTTGACCTAAATAGTAAAACTACTCCTGTCATGGAGATGTAAGAAAGTTTACTTTTCCTTTGGGTAAAGCCAGCTAACAAACACAGATGGCCTGTGATCTCCTCTTCACCTCAGCTCTTAAAATTCCACTGTTTTTATTGTTGTTGTTCTGTTTATTTTGTTTCAGTGGAGTTGAGTTCATACTCAGTTCTAGCCTTTTTTCCTTATTGCAATAGCCTTGAATAAAATCTTCCTTCCCTGCTTGTTTAATAATGTCCAGTGCATATTTTGTTTTGATGTATACAATAAAGATACCCTTGCATATCCTCCTCCTTTCTGTTTTTATCTTGGTGCAATGGAGTATGTAAGAATGTTAAATATAGAACTGGTAGGAATCTCTGCTGTGTAATACACAAGCTGAGTATCCTTAGACAATTTATTTAATGTATTTGAGACTTCCTCTCTTAACTCATAAAATGAACTCTCTTTCAGTGTTATTATAAGAATAAATGTAAAATTCCAGGCACAGAACGATCAATAAACAAATCCTGGCTCCCTCTCCATTCAGCAACTCTGTTTTGTGCCCAAAGCACATGTTCTAAATGTAATTCTTCATAAGTATCTCTTGATGTTGGTGATTTCAGTGAGGCATATGTTGACAGGCAGAGATTTAATGAAAAAAATATATACATTCTGCATGAGAAGTTGTCTTTTCTGGAATTAGAATAGATGCAGTGTTAAGACATACTCTCTAGAGTGGGTACTGCTTTATTCTGAATATGATATAGAAGTCAGACACTTGTGGTCAAAAACATACCTGTTCCAAACAAAACTGGCCTCCTTTTTGCTGTACTTAGATAGATTTATAGATAGATACAGATATGCAGATACATAGATATATGTTTATATATTTATATATATTTACATAAATATATAAACCTACATATAAACATATATACATATACAGATATAGTCATATATACATACA